>NC_067486.1:76547167-76862431 GCF_947179515.1 Apodemus sylvaticus | reverse complement strand
ATAAAGACCTTTGGGAGCAATTGAGTAGTGGTTTGCAAGCCGGACTAGTCAGAAGAACGGTATGGTGAGGTAGTTACACTCAAGGTGTGTAGCCATAAACATTTGCACAGAGCTCCTGAACCTGAGACATCACCACGCACAGCCACACACTGCTCCATTCTCATTCTGTCCCGTGCCTTTCTGTCTCTCTCCTTCTTCTCCTCACGTGCCCACCAGCAGGAAGACGGACACCCCCACTGCATTCTTCAGGGCCGAGACAAGAAATTACTCTGCTCACATCAACATGGTAAGAATCCCACACTGTTGAGCAAAAGAAATAAATATGCATGTATAGACACATAAACGAACTGGACATAGCACTGCAGAGATAGTCAGTACCCCCTTACATGCTCAGTCTTACACGAACCTTCGCTTTGCGTGTGAAAGTATCAGACACACAGCCAGCAGGAGTCTGGGCCTCAAACTGAGAAAATTCTGCTTCGTGTGAGCTTAGATGTCTTTGAAGTTTTTCCATTCACTTCATCCTCTGTTAAAGAAAATGAGTCTATGAAGGATAAAATTGCTTTCCCACCCAAAGATAATCCAAATGGATTTTTACAATAAAGATTTGAGGTAAAATTTTGTAACTTTTCTATATTTCTTTGTAAATTGGGTTTTCCTAATCCATATATTATAGACACCATAGTGTAAAAGTTACTGTCTTTGTCTACTTTTACTACTATAAAAAGATGCAACAGACCAGGGGATTCATTAATAAAGAAAATGTCCTCCACCAGTATAAAGGCTGGCAAGTTCATTGTTAAGACGCCAGCATCCAGGATAGCCCTTCTTTCTGGTTAGCACAGTACAGGCCAGAAGGTCAAAAGAACAAGGGCAGGTGAGCAAGCTAAAGTAGATCTCCATTTAGAGTTAAGATGTTGTTACAGGAATACCAACAGAATCAACTAACCTGGGCCCTTGGGGGCTCTCAGAGACTGAACCACCAACCAAAAAGCAGACACAGGCTGGCCCTAGGCCTCCCTGAACATATGTAGCAGATGTAGCCCAGTGTTCATGTGGGTCCCAAACAACTAGAGCAGGAATCTGTCCCTAAGTTGTTGCCAGTCTGTAGAACCCAGGGAGAGGATACATCCAGCCCTGCAGAGACTTGATGTGCCAGAGTCGGGGGACATATCCAAAGGGGACCTCCACCCTCTCAGAGGAGAAAGAGAGGGGGTTGGGGGAGGCACTGTGCGATGGGGGTATTGGGAGGGAGCAGCAATCAGGATGTAAAGTGAATTTGTAAAAAAGCTATCTTAAATGTGGTTTGGAGTCTCTGGATTTATTTACTCTGAACGCCATGATCCTATCTGTCTGTTGGGCACAGCTACAGTGGTTCACTGCTCCCTCTGCTTTTTTCCACAGTCTGGAGCTCATTCGTGGTCTCTGGGCTCATTTGTCTTGGTTCCTGGTCTAATTCCTTGAACTCAAGGCTCCTGTGAGAGGCAGGGTCATCCCACACCTCATCCCATTGGCCAATGAAACTCCACAGGACGGTTTTTGTTCACTTCTAGTTAAAACACCTGACAGTAAGTATCACAGGGAAATGGAGAGATAGTTGACAAGGTCTATGTTGGGAAGTAATTAAAGTTACTTTTTGGTCAGAATGTTAAATTTCTTAATGAGGCTTTACAAAATTTTAATGGCCGATACCCCAGTGGAGCTTATGCGAACCAGAAATAGAACCAGAATGCTTGTGAGTCTGTGTTAGTATATCAGTCACACTTATAACATGCACTAAAACAGTCTGTGATCTGAGCCTGTTCCTCAAAAGTCATATCTTGAAATATTAATCCCTGATACAAGAATGTTGGGAGGTGGGGCCTAATCAGAGATGGTTAGGTGATCATCCTGTCTTTGCCCTCTCGAGGGAATGAATTTGATGAGTATAGATGAGTGGATTAGTTATTATGAGTGTAAGATTGTTATAGAAAGTTCAGAGTCTGGAGAGATGGCTCAGTGGTCAAGGGGATCAAAGGGGTCAAGGGCTCACTGCTCTTCCCGGGGATAGAAGTTCAGTTCCCAGCACCCACAGCAGGCAACTCATTCATCATAGCCTTCCTCTGGCCTCTGTGGTCACTGCAGTCACATGCACGTTCCCAGCTACCCGGATACAAAAGAAAGAAATTTGTCTGGGTATGTTGGCATGTGTTTGCAATCACAGCACTCAGAAAGACAGTCGGATCACTGTGAGTTCAAGGCCAGCCTCAAAGTCATAGTGAGCCTCTACCTTAACAGAACAAGACACCAGGTTCAGATCCTCCTTTCTGCTCTCACTGTCTCTCACCCATCTGCCTTTCACTTTGGGATGAGGCAGAGCAAAGATACAGTAGTTGCCTGAGACTTCCCATCGCCTAGAACTATAAGACTAAAGGTTATAAGTTACCCATGGCAATCTCTTGTAGCATCAGAGTAAGGCAGAAACCTGCAAGGTGTATCCTTCAAATTCTCTTTAGTCTTCTAACCAGTTTTAGAAAATATGACACAGACTAAGAACAGGACGGTCTTTCAAATTTTTGTTTCTTTTTATTTCAAGTGGTGTGTGTGTGTGTGTGTGTGTGTGTGTGTTTGTGTGTGTTTGTGTGTGAGAGAGACAGAGAGAGAGAAAGAGAGAAAGAGAGAGAGAGAGAGAGAGAGAGAGAGAGAGAGAGAGAGAGATACCTACACATATTTATGTGTACCACCATATGTGTGCCTGGTACTCAGGGATCCAGAAGACAGCATCAGATCCTCTGGAACTACGGTCATAGATCATTGTGGGTCAGTAGCCTCATGGGTCCTGGGAAGCAACCTTGGGTCCTCTGAAAGACCATGAAAGGCAGCCTGTGTTCTGACTGAGCTAGGTTTAAACCCCAGAGCCCCACCAAATAATTCTGGAAGGAACAGAAGGTTAGTTTGTCATGCTCTCAGACACGAGGCTCCTGACATGAGGCCCCACCTCCATAATGCTATGACCATCAGGCATGGAGGGCAGCACCCCAAGCTTCTGGTATTCTGTCTGGACTCCACCCCCACAGTTACATGGCAACAGCCTGGTATGCTCCTCCCCACAGTCACCTGGCACGAGGCTCCTGACATGAGGCCCCACCTCCATAATGCTATGACCATCAGGCATGGAGGGCAGCACCCCAAGCTTCTGGTATTCTGTCTGGACTCCACCCCCACAGTTACATGGCAACAGCCTGGTATGCTCCTCCCCACAGTTACCTGGCGACAGTCAGGTGGGCCTGACCCACTCTAAAAGGGGCTGTTTGCCCCTCCTCCCTCTCTTACTCTTTCTCTCTTGCCCTCTTGGGCTCTTCTCACTTCCTCCTCTCTACACATGGCCGTATCAACCTCTACTTTTCACTCATCATAACACCCCAAAAATAATAAACTCTTTAAAACCATGGACTGCCTCCTCTCATCTGGACCCACCATGCTGGAGCAATGGAGCAGGTCTTCCCCTAAAGAGCCAGTGTCTCATCTTCCACAGGGAAAGCCCTCTACACTTTCAGCCACGGTCATCCCCAAGTCGAGCCTAGCTGCTGAACCAGCCAAGGACACCCTGAACTCTCCTTTCCCTCTTCTCTCTTCAGCACAGACTTAGATCCAGCTCTGCAAGTTCCCATCCTGTTCTCAGCCTGGTGGCAGTGTGGGGGTGCACACAGTCAAACTCCCAGCATCTGTCTTCAAACAGTTGACCTGGCCAAAATCAGGTCAACACTTTTAACCCACAGTGATCAGGACAATATCAAGGTAAATTTATCCTGGATATAAGAGTAATTAGAATCTTGAAACTAATGTAAAAGATGAGTCAATTTTGTGATCATAAAATATAAACTACAGTTGCAAAAGCCACCACAATGACTTAATCTGTCTGTGAGGTGCCCTGAAAGGTAAGAAAAGTCCAAGTGCCTGAGGGTACTAGGTTCAAGCTAGAATGACCTCAAGGTCCAAGGGGACCTGTTCATGGAAGCTGGCCAAGAGAAGCCTGGGTAGTTGCAACTAGGGAATCCAGGTCATTCTTACAAAACACTTTATATTATCTAAGAAATAGAAGCTGCAACTTGAGGCACCAGGAACCAGACAAGAAAATGGTAGACTCTTTCCTCATCCAAATATCAACAGGAGTAGCAGAAGACCTTGCCAGGCATCAAGGATAAAAATTAATGGAGCCATGTTATTCAGGCACCATGTTACCAATAAACATGAATGGTGTGAGGTAGTGTGTATTGTAATGACATTCTTTACTTTTCATATGAGAAAAGGTTCACTAATGTATTAAAGGTCACAGAGGAGTTGTTCGGTCTAGGATTTGGATCTATGTAGTAGGCTCACGACCTGTGTAAATTTCAACATAAAGCCTCCTTGGTCATAAAATTTCAAACAATTCAAAAACCTATTAAAGTTCAAAATACATTTAATGGCAGAGCTAATTTCATTCTTAAAAGATGTCATGTAATTTTATATTACATACAGTGTTGAGAAATTTTTAACATCGATGCCTTCCCAGTTTGGTATGGAACTGTCTAAGAGACACAGACTTGAACTTCATGAGCCTAGGTTTACTTAGTAATGATGTTAATATGATTGTCAGCTTGAAAGGATCTAGAATCACCTAGAAGAGAGGCCTGCAAGCATGCCTTTATGATATTATTTAGAATGAAAATAGATCCATATCTATCACCTTGCACAAAACACAACTCTAACTGGATCAAGGACCTCACCATAAAATCAGAGACACTGAATCTAATAGAAGAGAAAGTGGGGAAGAGCCTTGAACTCATTGGCACAGGGAGAAATTTCCTGAACACAACACCAATGGCTCAGGCTCTAAGATCAACAATTGATATATGGGACCCCATGAAACTGAAAAGCTTCTGTAAGGCAAAAGACACTGTCAACAGGACAAATTGGCAATCTACAGATGGGAAAAAAGTCTTCACTAACCCTACATCCAGTAGAGGGCTAATATCCAAAATATATAAAGAGCTCAAGAAGTTAATCTCTAAAAAAATCAAAGTAACCCAAGTAAAAAAAATGGGATACAGAGCTAAACAAAGAATTCATAACAGAAGAATCTCAAATGGTCAAGAAATACTTAAATGTTCAAAGTCCTTAGTCATCAGGGAAATTCAAACCAAAATGACCCTGAGGTTTCACCTTATAGCAATCAGAATGGCAAAGATCAAAAACTCAAGTGATAGCACATGCTGGCAAGGTTGTGGAGAAAGAGGAACACTCCTCCTTGCTGGTGGATTGCCAGCTGGTACAACCACTCTGGAAATCAGTCTGGCAGTTCCTCAGAAAATTGGAAATAGTGCTACCTAAAGACCCAGTTATACAACTTTTGGGTATGTGCCCAAAAGATGCTCCAACATATCAGGACACATGCTCCACTATGTTTATAGCAGTCTTATTTATAATAGCCAGAAGGTGGAAACAACCCAGATGTTCCTCAACCAAAGAATAGATTCATAAAATGTGGTTCCTTTACATAATGGAATTATGTACGTAATATAATTACATTATTCAGCTATTAAAAATGAGAACATCTTGAATTCTACAGGCAAATGGATGGAACTAGAAAATATTATCCCGAGTGAAGTAACCCAGACACAAAAAGACATACATAATATGTACTCACTGATAAGTGGATATTAGCCAAAAATTACAGAATACCTAGGATACAACCCACAGACCATTAGAAGTCTAATAAGCAGAAAGGCCTAAGTAAGGAGGCTTCAATCCCACTTAGAAGGGGGAGAAAATAATCACAGGAGTCAGAGGGAGGGTTGGACCTGAGTAGGAGACATGAGGGAGAGGAAAAGAGGGGTAGGATCAGGGATGGGGGGAACAGGAGAGAAACAGAAAATGGATGGAAATATGCAGCCTTAGGGGATGGGAGATTGGGGGGGGGGACTCTAGTAAGTACCAGAGACCTGGGAGGTGAGAGACTCAAAGGTGGTGACCTTAGCCAAAATGCCCAATACTTGGGAGAGGGAACTTGAAGAGTCCACCTCCAGTACATAGACAGGGCCTAAGAGAAGGAACGGGTTACTAACCCACAATCAAAATTTTGAACCCAGACCTGTCCCTGTCTATAAGAACTGCAAGGACAAAAATGGGAAAAGACTGAAGAGAAGGTGGACCAATGACCAGCACAACTTGGGATCCATCTCATGGGGGTGGAAGGGGACACCAAGTCTGACACTATTACTGATGCTATGCTGTGCTTACAGATGGGAGCCTAGCATGGCTGTCCTCTGAGAAGCCCTACCAGCAGCTGACTAAGACAGATGGAGATGCTTACACCCAACCATTGGACTGAAGTTGGGAACCCCTGTTTGAATTAGGGGAAGGACTGAAGGAGCTGAAGAGGAGGGCAGCCCCAGAGGAAGACCAGCTGTCTCAACTAACCTGGACTTCAGGGAGTTCCCAGAGACTTAGTCACCAACCAGGCAGCATACATGGGCTAGTCTGAGGACGAGAGAATATCCTGGCCTGGCCTCAGTTGGAGAAGAGTCACCTAATCCTCCAGAGACTTGAGGGCTCAGGGAAGAGACAGGCCTGGTGGTGGTGAGCACCTTCTTGGAGGCCAGGGGCGGGAGTGAGGCATGGGACGAGAATCTGTGAGAGGAGGTATGGGGTGGGGGGGCTGCTGGCTGGAATGACCCTTGAGGACATCAGTACAGGGAGAAAGTTTCTGAACAGAACACCAATAGCGTATGCTCTAAGATCAAGAATTGACAAATGGGACCTCATAAAATTACAAAGTTTCTGTAAGGCAAAGGACACCATCAAAAGGACAAATCGGCAACCAACAAATTGGGAAAAGATCTTCACCAATCCTACATCAGATAGAGGGCTAATATCCAATATATATAAAGAACTCAAGAAGTTAGACTCCAGAAAACCAAACAACCCTATTAAAAAATGGGGTACAGAGTTAAACAAAGAATTCTCACCTGAAGAATTTCAGATGGCGGAGAAACATCTTTAAAAATGCTCAACTTCATTAGTCATTAGGGAAATGCAAATCAAAACAACCCTGAGATTTCACCTTACACCAGTCAGAATGGCTAAGATTAAAAATTCAGGAGACAGCAGGTGTTGGAGAGGGTGTGGAGAAAGAGGAACACTCCTCCACTGCTGGTGGGGTTGCAAATTGGTACAACCACTCTGGAAATCAGTCTAGCAGTTCCTCTGAAAACTGGGCACCTCATTTCCAGAAGATCCTGCTATACCACTCCTGGGCATATACCCAAAGGATTCCCCAGCATGTAATAAGGAAACATGTTCCACTATGTTCATAGCAGCCCTATTTATAATTGCCAGATGCTGGAAAGAACCCAGGTATCCCTCAACAGAAGAGTGGATGCAAAAAATGTGGTATATGTACACAATGGAGTACTATTCAGCCATTAGAAACAATGAATTCATGAAATTCTTAGGCAAATGGATGGATCTGGAAAACATCATACTAAGTGAGGTAACCCAGACTCAAAAGATGAATCATGGTATGCACTCACTAATAAGTGGATATTAACCTAGAAAACTGGAATACCAAAAACATAATCCACACATCAAATGAGGAACAAGAAGAACGGAGGAGTGGCCCCTTGTTCTGGAAAGACTCAGTGAAGCAGTATAGAACAAAATCAGAACAGGGAAGTGGGAAGGGTTGGGTGGGAAAACAGGGGGAGGGAAGGGGACTGATGGGACTTTCGGGGAGTGGGGGTCCAGAAAAGGGGAAATCATTTGAAATGTAAATAAATATATCAATAAATTAAAAAAAAGAAAAGTAATGAAATTAAGAGTATTTATTTATTTGTTTGTTTATTTATTTATTTATTTTAATTTATTTACATTTCAAGTGTTATCCTCTTGCCCGGTTTCCCCCCTCCCAGAAACCCCCTATCCCACCTCCCCTCCCCCTGCTTCTATGAGAGTGTCCAGCCACTCACGTGCCCATTCCAGCCTCCCCACCCTCAATTCCCCTACACTGGGGCATCTATCAAGCCTTCATAGGACCAAGGACCTCTTTTTCTATCGATGATTGACAAAGCCGTCCTCTGCTACTTATGCCGGTGGAGCCATGTGTACTCCTTGGTTGGTGGCTTAGTCCTCTGGGGGGTCTGGTTGGTTGATATTGTTGTTCTTCCTATTGGGATGCAAACTCCTTCAGCTCCTTCAGTCCTTTCTCTAACTCCTCCATTGGTGACCCTGTACTCAGTGCAATGGTTGGCATCCAACTCTGTATTTGTCGGTCTCTGGCAGGACCTCTCAGGAGACAGCTATATCAGGCTCCTGACTATATCTGGGATGAATCCCCAGGTGGGACAGCTTCTGGATGGCCGTTCCTTCAGTCTCTGCTCCACACTTTGTCCCCATATTTGCACCTGTGAGTATTTTGCTCCCTTTTCTAAGAAGCAGCCACAGTTTGGTCTTCCTTCTTCTTGAGCTTCGTGTGGTCTGTGAATTGTATCTTGGGTATTCTGAGCTTTTGGGATAATGTCCACTTATCAGTTAGTGCATACCATGTGTGTGTGTTCTTTTGTGATTGGGTTACCTCACTCAACATGATAATTTCTATTTCCATCCATTTGCCTAAGAACTTCATGAAGTCATTGTTTTTAATAGCTGAGTAGTACTCCACTGTGTAAATGTACCACATTTTCTGTATCCATTCCTCTGTTGAAGGACATCTGGATTCTTTCCAGCTTCTGCCTATTATAAATAAGGCTGCTGTGAACATAGTGGAGCATGTGTCCTTGTTATATGTTGGAGAATCTTTTGGATATATGCCCAGGAGTGGTACAGCTGTGTCCTCAGAGGGCTAATAGCCAATATACATATAGAACTCATGAAGTTAGACTCTAGAGAACCAAATAACCCTATTAAAAATTGGGGAACAGAGCTAAACAGAGAATTCTTAACTGAGGAAACTCAAAGGGCTGAGAAGCACCTAAAGAAATGTTCAACATCCTTAGTCATTAGGGAAATGCAAATCCAAACAACCCTGAGATTCCACCTCACACCAGTCAGAATGGCTAAGATCAAAAACTCAGGAGACAGCAGGTGCTGGCAAGGATGTGGAGAAAGAGGAACACTCCTCCACTGCTGGTGGCATTGCAAGCTGGTACAACCACTCTGGAAATCAGTCTGGCGGTTCCTCAGAAAATTAAGAAATTTAAAAAAAAGAGATTATTTATATTGGGTTAACTGAGGTGGGAAGGCTCACCATCATACTGAGTGCCACCATCCCATGAACAGGTGACCTGGACTGAATAACAGAAAAAAGGGAAACTGTACCCATGGTCAGCGTTCTCTTCTCCTGGAACACTGGGCAAATGTGGCTGCTTCAAGATCCTTGGCCCAAATCCTCCTTCATAATGGAATGTACCCTTGTATTTTGAGGCACCATGAACCGGTTATCCCTTAGGTGGGACCTAAGGTTAGCCCTTAGCACCTGCTTCTTGTCAGGAGCTTTGTCACTGCAGTGAGGTGAAGAACCTCAGACGCCCTCTGCTGGGAGCTGCTGTCATGCCTTGATTTCAGCACCGCTGGAGGCCTGAATATTCTACTGTCCAGGTTGCACCTTGTCAAGTTACTGAATATTGATTCTCCACTATAATTGCATGGCAATAGTTAATCTGTAGAATGAGGACACACCTTGCCATCCATATATGATAATTAATTTTATGCCAACCTGATGGACACGAGACATTGACTATCAGGCTATTTCTGGAAGAGGTTAGCATTGAACCAGTGGCCTGAGAACAGCAGATGGCCTTTTCTAGTATAGGTAGGCATCCAATCCACTGGGCCTAGGTAGACCGAATTGTCGCTGTAGGAGGGTGGAGCTCACTATGCCTGACTGTTTGCCTGGATGTTAGCTCTCCCCTGCCTTGTCTCCTTGGCTAACCAGCCTGTACAGAGAGTACACCTGTTTGATGCTCTGCCACTGTAATAAAGACCATCATCAAAAGCAGAGGGTTTATCTGGCTTCTATGTGTTGGTCACAATCCATTATTGAAGGAAGCCAAGGCAGGAGCTCAAGCAGGGCGGGAACCTGGAGGCAGAGCTAAGACAGGGCCAATGGAGCAATGCTTCTTAGTAGTTTGTTCTTCTGTAGTATGCTCAGCTTTCGTGTGTGTGTGTGTGTGTGTGTGTGTGTGTGTGTGTGTGTGTGTGTCAGATAGGACACGCGTGTGCATGTGCGCATGTTGTCAGATAGGACTTGTCAGATGCAGTCCTGGCTGTCCTGAAAGTCAATATGTGGAACAGACTGGCCTCAAACTCAGTGCTCATAGTGATTCCCTAATGTTGAGATTAAAAGCACCACACCCTGTTCAGCTTGATCTCTTATATCTCCCACAGCCACTGACCACTGGCCCTGATACACCATCACCCACCATGGGCTAAGCCCTCCCACATCAATCATCAATCGAAAAGGTGCTTACAGGCCAATCTGATGGAGTGGAGGTCTCCAGATAACTGTTGTTTTCAAGTTGACAAAGCACTACCCAGGACACCACTCTCCGTAGTCACATGAGCCAGCTCTTTCTCCTCCCATTGGTTTGGTTTCTCTAGAGAACCACAGGATATATAGGAACCATAGGGTATATATATGCATATACATAAGATATCATCACATATATCCTCTCAACAAAGAATGGATTATTCATAAACTACAGTCATCAGTACAAAAGCAGATATCTCTGACCTCTAGGGGAATAAGCTAGTTTATCCTGGAGCCAAATACCCAGAAACACAGATTTAGGTTACCCCAAATATCAATATCCAAATATCAATGCAGACCGACTTTTCACCAGCACCTGAAACCCATGGAGTGGGTGAACCTGTGTGGGATACAGCCCTGAGGATGTAGGGGTGCAGGAACACGGTGCCTACTCCAGGATGTGGTCTAGGACCGACCGAGCTGATAACACACCCATCGGCACACCCATCACCACAGTCTGAGAAGCTGTGATGGTCACTGTACTGCGCCATCAGTGAGCCTGAGACTGTTGGGATGAAGGTAAATGCCCTCCCTATTTCTGACCTGTAAATTTTTCATAAATTAAAAAGTTTTGAGTTAGAGAACAAATACAATTTTTCTATATTTTTATTATTTCTATTTAAAAAAAAATAAATGTTTTACTGTTCTTAGAAAATGTACTCTGTGGTACTAAGCCAGAGAAATTTTCTGAGGCAACTGTTAGCTTCTTATAATTATGCTATTCTGTGTTGAATTTTATCATCATCACCATTATTATTATTATTATTAAGACAGGCTTTCTCTGTGTAGTTCTGGCCAGCTCTCCTGGAACATACTCTGTAGCCAACACTGGCCTCGAACTCACAGAGATCCCCCTGCCTCTGTTTCCTAAGTGCTCATCTGAGAGGCATGTGCTTAGGTGAATTTTTTAAATTTACATTGCATCTTTCAAGAGAGGTTGTATTTCATAATTAAAGCTCCATGCACATGTATATGTATGTCAAGTGCTCACAAATGACATGGCAGCATGGCATTGATAGCATTCTCAAACGCACCAGCTATGGAAATGCGGAGCAAACAAGGGATGAAGGCGAAAGACAGAGAGAACAAGAGACCGTAGTGATAGAGCATATACAGCTACTGTGTCATTTATTGAACACACACACACACTCACACGCACACGCACACGCACGCACGCGCGCGCGCACACACACAAACGCACGTGCGCGCACTCTCACACACACACACACACACACGCACACGCGCGCGCACACACACTCACATGCACACGCACGCACGCACGTGTGCGCGCACTCACACACACACACACACACACACACACAGGTGGCACCGCTCCCTAGCAGCACGCATTCACGGACCCCTCTTTGCCTCCTGATTACAGATGTGATCTTACCAGTTGCTTCGAGCTCTTGCCTCAATGGACTGTACCCTGGAGTGTGAGAAAGAACAAACTTCTTGTCCTTTAAGCTTCTTCTGTAGAGTATTTCATTACAGCATCAGAAAAGAAACTTTGACAGCCGGCATTTAGGGGTGGGCGGTTTTCCTGGACATCACCTGTGTGGTCTTTTCGGTTGCAACCAGAAACCCACCCAAGCCTGAGGACAATACACTTCCCTAGCAATGCCAGGGCTTGGTCAACAGTGGCGCTCTAGAGCTAGAACTGAAGTGGGGCCCTGCTCTGCAGAGATTTGCTAAGTCTCTACAGCCACCCAGTTTCTGGGCCTGAACAATGTTTGGGAGCATGTCTGGCCTGTCACTGAAGGGTTGCAGAACGCAGTAGCGGGTGTCAGTTCCGCAGCCCTGGTAACAGTAAAACTGATGAATTCTGGGTGTCCCTGGTGGTTTCCTCTCTGACTCCATCCAGAATTTGCAATATCACTTCCCCCAAACCTTCCAATTTTGAGAGCCTCCGTTGTCTTCTTAAGCTGTGCTGTGCAATAGAAAAGCTGTACCAAGGACTGTGCAGGAACAGGGGCATGGCGTTCCAAAGAGTGGCTCTGCCCGCTGGGACCCGGCCTGGCCATCTACCAGCCCAGTGTTCTGAGCTCCTTCCAATTTCCATTTGCTCCTGTCAAATAAGGTGGGGTTCTCTTGTCTCGTTTCTCTTTCGCCAGCAAGATTGTGATGAGGATCAAAGCTCTTGGATCCCAGAGCGCTTTGCTGACCTAGAAAGCACACTATGCTCATTAGCAGTAATATTTAAAGGGCTCTAGTAGAGATTGTCCTCCTTTAGCTGAGAATTGGGACAGGACTTCCGCGTTTATCAAGGAAAACTGGAAACCTACAATTCAAAGGAAAGCCAGAGTGGAAATTTACGCGCTCAAGCAGGACCTTAAATCACACCCAGTGGGCCACTAGACACTTGGGGTGAGTTACAAGAAAAGAAAGGGTTCCAGGGAGAACAATCCCAAAAGACAGCAGGACCTGATTTACATTGGGGAGGGTGAGGTGGGGGGGAGCAGAAGGTAGGGGTAGAGGGGCTGGGGAAACTACTAAAATAGCCACTGCTTGTCCTATGCTTCCCCCTTGTGGCCATTCTCCAGACTACACAAGTAAAACTAGTCGCAAAATGGGAATCCAAGAGTTGTTGAGGCTGGGAAAATCAGCCTAGGATGGGTTGGTAATCCCAACTGGTTATCCTATGCCAAGTTATCATCCATAAAAACACACACAGAGGAGAGGAAAGAGGAGATGTTGTAAATACATCCCACATCTGTAAGAGTAAAAAGCAAATAAAATACAATTAAAGACCAAGCAGAGGGTTGGGAGTGGCGGTACATGCCTGTAATATCAACACTGGGGAGCTGAGGCCCAAGTATTGCTTTGAGTTTGAGGACAGGGTAAGATACAAAGTGATAACTAGCCTCAAAACTAAATGAGTGAAGGAATACATCTGAAATCCTTAAGCACGCTGCCATTGCGCTGTCCACAATGGCAGGTGGACCAGGTCTGCGGTGAGTTAAGGGGGTGGGGTGGGGAGTAAGCAGGGAATGCTGGGAGCCAGGCAGTGCGCAGGACAACCAGTCGCTGCACTCTTGAGTTAGACATCATCTGTGTTTCCATGTGACTATGGGTCACGTGTGCCAGGCAGACACAATAGCAGCATTAGCAGGTGGGGGCACCGAATTGTCTCACTGCTGTAAAATAAAAAAAGAAAAGAAAGAAAGTGAAATGAATGTTGTGAGGGCTGAGTTGGAGGCTCTCATCTGGTAGGGGTGTCTGCTCTGAAAGCATGAGGTTCAGCTTGAGTTCAAATCCCCAGCACCCATGTAAAAATCGTGGCATGATCAACTATCCCTTTAATCCCAGAGTTACATGAGGTTGGGGCAGGAGAATGGCTGGGGTTCCAGGATAACTCCATGTTCAGGGACGGCATCGAGGTGAGAAGTGATAGGGGCCGGACACCTCATGTCGTCTCCATGCACAGATACATACACCCAAATTCATATACGTGTAACACATACACACACACACACACACACACAAACGCGCGCGCGCACGCGCGTTTAAAAAGAGGGAAACAAAGAAGACACTTTCATAAGCCAGAAGAGAATCAAAGATGGCCGGGCAGCCACCAGGCACAGACTCCCACACTGCACTCAGGAGGAACCATCCTGCTGCCACCTGGTCTCTGAAAGCCAGCCTCCAGGACTTGTAGGAAGCCCTTCAGATTCTCATACTTGTCATTCCTTGGAGGAATCCAGGAAATGTCAGCCACCATTCATTAAGAAGTTTAGACATGCAGCCAAGGAGATGGCTCAGTTGCTTTGCGAGGTTGGCAAAGTGAGTTCAGATCTTCAGAAACCACAGAAATGCTGGTTTGCCTTAGCAGCTGCCTACTACCCTGACACTTGGAAGGTGGAGATTGGGGGTCCCCAAGGGCCAGCTGGATAAGTAGACTGACCAAATGGGCGAATTCTGGGTTCAAGTGAGAGGTCTTGCCTCAATAAGGAGGAAAAAACCACAATGCCTCCACTCATGTAAATATGGGTCCCCCACGTAGGTGAACACACACTCACACACACACACACACACACACACACACACACCAACATCAGTATCTGTTTTGTTAATTACGGCCAGTTACAAATTTTACTTGAGTTTAATACTAAATTGAATTTTACTCCAAAGGCTATGAGTGTGGGAAAACATTAGTAAAAAGTGTGTCTCCTTCATGAAAGTCACAAAGTTGTCATCAGCAAAACCATCCACTGTGAAAGGCAGTGTATAGACTGGACAGCGTTTTACTGTAGAGGCATAATTAAAAGTGAAACTGGTAACTATTGTAAAAATAGTCTCCACAGTCTGACGTTGCGGTTCATAGTGTTATTTCTTTATTTCTTAGCCCCTGGAGCTGGAGTTACTAACGTTGTGAGCTGCCTGAGGTGGGTGCTGATAACTGAACTCGGGTCTTCTGGAAGAGCCGCAAACCTGCCCTGCTGAGCACCTCTGTAGACCCTGAGGATGCTGTTCCTTATAGCCAGTAACGCCAGTAAACAATAGCATTGAGATAAGATTCCTAGGTCCTAATCGTTGACTGAACTGTAAATTCTACAGAGAGCTGGTGTGGTGTCGAGCAAGCTAGACCTCGGCTGTGTGACCCTGGGCAGTCCCTATTCATTTCATCACTACTAAATCAGAACACACCTACCTGTTCCTTCCTGGGGGGGAGCCTGGTATCCATACTTGCCCAGACACTAGATGGCAGCAGACTGTTTCCCTCAGTCACCTCACAGGTCAGAAGAGTCACTTAAAGGACAAAATTCTTGCCACTCTGTAATTTTCAGCCCCGTAACAGCTCTACTTGAGTAGACTCAACCAGTCTACAAGCTGCTGCTGTGGTTTAGGTATGTGGTCAAGCCCCCAAGCCCTCCCAAAGCTATTGTTTTAAAAACACTTGTCCTCTGCTGGTAGTGCTATTTTAGAAGAGTCTGGAAACCTTAGAAGGTGATCCTGTATGAAGGAAATAGGTTACTCAGCACATGCCCTTGGGACAGCATCTTCTTCCTCTTTTTGCTTCCTGTCTGCCACGATATCCTGTCTCATCATAAGCCCATAGCGGAGCCAGTGACAATGGACAGGAGCATCTGACGCTGTGACCCCAAAGACATCAAACCAGTGAGCTTAAAGGCGTCAACCCTTCTTTGCTGGGATGGGAATTCTGTCACACCAGACGGAAACCTGTGCTGTTCAGCTGTCAACTCTACTCCAGTTAGAGCCCTCTGGGCAGCAGGAACCTCAACCAAGTGAGAGAACAGCACTGCTGCAGACTGGCCTGTAGACAGATGTGCGAGGATCCTGAGCAGATGTGCCACGATTGGTTCAGAAGCTGAATAAGCCACAGGACACAAGTAGGCAACATTCCTCCACGGTCTCTGCTTCCATTCCTGGCACCAGGTTCCTGCCTTTAGTCTCTGCCCTGACTCCCTTCAGTGGTGGTGTGTGATCAGGAAATGTAATCCCAGTAAATCCTTTCTTCTCCAAATCGCACCTGGTCTGTGTATTATTACAGCAACAGGACGTGAGCTGAAGCCAGAGCTAATGCACCTTCCTCAATACACACTTCAACCTGAGGTCCTAATAAACCTTTCCCTCAAAAAACTTCTGTGATATGGGGAATATTAAACATCCTGGTGTTTGAGACACCTGTGTATGTGTGTATGTGTGTGTGTGTGTGTATGCATACATGTGTGTACGTGTGTATGCATGTATGTGTATATGCATGTGTGCATGTGTGTGTGCATGTGTATATGTGTGTGCATGCATGTGTGTGTGCATGTGTGTACGTATGTATGTGCATGTGTGTGCGCAAGCGTGCATGCGAACATGTGTGTGTGCATGTGCATGTGTGTATGCATGTGTGTGTGTGTGTGTGTGTAAAAATGCATTCACTCCACGCTTTTGTAATAAAATTCTCTCTCCCCTTTGCTCTGGACTATACTCTTAATAACTGTTTGGAGATGTTTTCCTTTTACTTATTATTAATCACTGGCTGACTACAGTGGCTCAGTCTTTGATCTCCCTTTTGTCGGAACACCACCCTCCCTGTCTGCTCCCCTGTCTCTCTCATAAATAGTAATGATACAAAAACAGACTCTCGGGAGCAAAGGAGCCTGGGGCCCAGCCTCCCTCAGGCCTGTGAATTGCCATTCCTGAAGCTGTCTATCCCGTAAGTTCTTCTGCCAGGTTTCTATGGGAGCAGAGGGATCGTTTTCTCCTTTTCAGAGAACAGGGTGAGTTGAGGCCTTGAGCTGGCAAGTTCTTTAAAGTCATTTTCAAAGGAAACCTGAACGGCCAGGCCTTGCGGTTGGCAGAAGGTGGCGTGACTTTCTGAAGCGCTCTCTGGGGCTTTGGGTGGGCAGCTCCTCTAGGTTCTCCACACGTGCCCAGAGACGGCTGCCAAGCCACCGCCAGGAGCTGACCAGTAGGCACGTGTTCCCTCCCCCACTGCCACCCTGGGCACAGGAAGGGGATGCAGGCTTTCTCTTCTGGGCCCATTACCAGAACCACACTTGTCTCCCCGGTTCTCAGATCCTGTCAATCATACTTGGTCCTCGGGGTTTTCTGAGGTAAAACACAAACAGATGCCAAAGCAGGCCAGTGTGAACTCACATCTGAATCATGGCTTCATAAATGGTCTCGTTAATCCAGTCTACTCTTGGATGGGCTTGGACAGAGACCCGCAGCAAAAATAGTGACCTGATACACACAGGAGGACGTGGCTGAGCTCCAACACTAGGGTAGAGGCTTGCTTGGCCCCTGGCCAATCCTAAAGCTTTTTAAGTCTGTAAATGTCAGTCGGTCACCCCGGAGACTCCAAATGCATGGATGCTGAGAGATGTGTGTGGCTTCAGTCAGAGAGATGCCTTGGACCTGCCTGAGGTAGCCAAGTCAAAGAAAACATGTTTCTAACATCAGAACCATGATGGGACTTCTCACTTTAGAAAAGAAGAATCCCAGAGATGGGAGAGGTTCTGACGAGTTAGGGGTAGGAAACACTGTGACGTTTGTGTCTAAAGAAGAAGGACTGAAGTTATTAAGAGTGAGGCCCTGGGCTGGGGAAGGGTTCACAGATAACCTACTTGACCTTCAGGCCTAGTGTCTGGGCTCTGCAGCTGATGCTGGTGTTCAGGACCAAAATAGGCAGGAAGCTACCTGGACAAACCCCAGTCTGGCCCTCATGCCATGCTCCTCTCCCATGCCTCACTGGCCAGCGGCCCCTCCCCCTGCTAAAACATTGCCCACTGGAGCAAGAGGCTGGATCCACTCCGGTCTCTCTCCATGCAAAAACAGATCCTCAGAAAAAGCCGGCTCGACTTTTCAATGTTTTATTCTTATGTTTTGTACAGCTATATTTTACAACGCACTAATGCAGTTTAGACACAGCCAAACCCTGTCTCCGGAGTAATTATAACGACAAGCACGACGTAGAATGTGGGAGGAGTCAAACATTCCCAAAGAGAGTTTAGTTAGTGACAACTTCAAGTCCCTGTGTCTGCCTACACTTCAAAAAGGGATGGCGCGCACCCGTCCGTCATTGAAAACTTCCGTGTAAAAAGGCACCGTGAGGACACGTTACAGGTATGTACAAACTGAAAACTGGGGTAAAAGTATACATTTCTCCTTCTGCGGCTTTTTTTGTTCTTTTTGTTTTTAATACACACTTTGTAAATTGTAAACCTTCACTTGCAAAAAAATACAAATACACGGAGGCATTTTAGACAAAATATTTTCTTACTTATACAGACGCAATACTTAAAATAGTCTCTTAAGTGCTCTTTCTCAATAAAGATTCTCAGATCCGTGTCTGCCTGCAGATACAAAATCGAGCCTTTAACACAGTTTTATATTTTCAATATATCTTTTTAGGTTTATATATTTATATTATATATATATATATTTATATATTTACAACTCTGCCATATATTCCTTCACCTTTGGTTAAAAAAATTAAAGCCCTCTCTTTGACAACATACTGAAGTCTTGTCTTTTAAAACAATACACATTTACATACAAAAGAGATCTCGGTTTCCACAGAGCATTTACATTCCTCGTGTTGCAACCTGTCAAGTCGGAACTTCTGCATTCTCCCCTACTTTGATATAGAAAAGGATTTTTGATTTTTGCTGACGTGGTTTGCCTTACACATAGGAGAAGAAGCAATAGTATTTTCTTAATGTTTTATGGCAGTGACGGAAGGGTAGCCGCCCTGGCCCCCGTCCCGCAAACCCCACCCCCACCCCCCCCCACCCCAACTATGATTTGCACTAGTGGATGAGAGAGGCACTACAGCATGGGATGACCTTTGTAAAGTGTTACAGCATCCTTTGGGTAGATTCTGAGAAGGGGCTGGAAGAGGAAAGAGTCAACATTCCATGCTTCAGCAGGCTTTGGGGAGCTCCGGAGGCAGGTCAGCGGCCGACACGCGGTATTGCACCTTGGTGTTGGTGATGGCGCCGTGCTTCTGGCGCAAATGGAGTCGCAGTTGGCTTTTGTGACGAAAGTGCAGGTTACACTTCTCACACTGAAAAGACACCAGAAGCAAAGTATTAGCTGTCATCCACTCGAGAAACTCAGTGCTCCAAAGCCCAGAGGAGACTCATCTCTGGGAGGGTTGGGTGAAGGCAGCTCCTCCCTCTCGAAGGGCAGATTTAGAATCCATATAAATCTTGGCTTCCACTGGAGGTTAAGTACACACTGTGCAAATGCCCCAGGCTTCCTTTCAGCTCACGTGGCCCTCGGGCCAGAGATGTCCTTCCTGACTTAACTGCATGGCTACAAGTCTTATCCAAAAGATAATTTCAGATGCATACTCCCCTAATTAGTAACATTTCTCAATCTAAGATAAAATAATCCATTTCTTTGCAGCTCTTGGATTTTCAGCCTTGCCTCACAACTGTTCTGGTGTATTAATGTCTCCATCATGTGGTTAATACTTTGAAGTACTTCTCATCCAAACTTAGTCTTCCCTATGACCTAGCAGAATACACCTACAGGAAACTGCGAAATCAATCAGATTGCAACAGCACAAATGAACTAAATAGGATAAATCCATGGAGATTCATGAGTCTGGGAGATGGTTTTCTTTATTTCCAAATGGCATAAGTCCCCTGTGTCACCCACACCTGTGTCACCCACTGCTGTATATCTTGGCCATATCATCTGTCAAGATTGACTTTCCTGTCTCTAAGGGACTGGGTCAATCAAATCCAAACATCGCTTTTAACTCTTACTGCTTCTGAGACAAAAATCCTAACAGTTCATGGCACAGCTATGTGCTTGAAAAACTCAAAGCACTGGGTGAATTAGTTCCCTCAATATGGCCACTTTATGAGGTAAGCACTATTTTCTAAATCAATGTACAGGTGAGGAAAATAGAAGGCCCTAAGGGCGAAAATGGCTAATTTGCCAAGAAACAAATAGCAAATACAAAGATCTTCATTCAAAGCCTAAGAAGCAAGTCAACGAAAGAAGGCACACGCTGAACCTTACCGACTCAGTGCCCGGGAGCCATTCATGACTCGCTCTTGTGCCCAGCACCTCAAGGGCTGCCCTTGACCCCGCAAAGCACCCTTATATAATTCGCAAAGGATGAGTGTGGCCGCATTCCAGTTATGTTTTATTTATGACCAGTTCTGAGCACAGTACCAAACAGGCAGGCGCCTGCTCTTTCTTTTGAATTTATTGACGCCCATGTATTCTTTTTTGTTTTTTTTTTTTTTTTTTTTGCTTTTTTGCTTTTTTTTTTTAAAATTGAATATCATCTTCATTTACATTGCCATGGTAAACTTTTCCCAATTTCCCCCCTCCCCAAAGACCCCCAACCTCTCCTGCCTCCCCCTGCCTCCACGTATATGCCCCTCCACCCGACACACTCCCACCTCCCCCCCCTCAGATTCCCTTTGTTGGGGCCTCTGTTGAGCCTTTACCTGACCAAGGACCACTCCTCCCACTGATGCCCAACAAGGCCTTCCTCTGCCACATTTTTGGCTAGAACCATGTGTGCCCCTTGGTTGATGGTTCAGTCGCTGGGAGTCTTGGGGCGTCTGGGTGGCAGAAATCATTGTTCTTCCCATGGGTCTGTAAGCCCCTCAGCTCTTCTGGACCACCCTCCAGCTCCTCCATTGGGGACCCCATGCCCAGTCCAATAGTTGGTTGCTAGCATCTGCCTCTGTATTTGTAAGTCTCTGGCAGGGCCCCTCTGGAGACAACCATTGCATGCTCACGCATGTATTCTAAATCTGTAACTATGTCACATGCATGCAGGTACCCGGGGAGGCCACAAGAGGGAGATGAATACCCCTAAACTGGACTTGAAAGTGGTTGTGAGCCAACCGATTCAACTGCTGGGAACCAAATAGTCTCCCGCAACAGCAGCAAGTGCTCTTAACTGCTGGACCACCTTCTAGTCCCAGCCAGCTCTTTCATGAAACAATATTTTTTATTTATATATTGGCTCTGGTTTGGGCTTTATTTCTTTGCCATATTTCTCTGGTTGCTGTCCTACTCCTAAGCTCCCTTTAACGCCTTCAATACTCCCACATACATATCTAGTGTAGAGGCATGCTGGAGATGCTCAGAAAACATCTGTGGAATGAATGACTAACCCAGTTCTATGTTTCCTTTCCTAAGACCCAGGACCAATACCTCCATGTCAGAGATGAACACCCTGAGACCTGGGATTGCTGAAGAAGGGAGCTTGGACCGTCAATCAGACCAGGATCTAGATTTCCTGACCATTCGTACACTAGAGGTTGGAGCAAGCAATTCTGCTGTCTGCTTGCCCCATATCCCCCACTCCCAGGCCAGCCAGAAGCCACAGGGTTTACGTACATGGTAAGGTTTCTCTCCTGTGTGGATTCGCAGGTGGCTCTTTAGAGTCTGAAGGTGCCTGAAGCGGGTGCCACAGATTTCACAGGGGTAGGGCTTCTCTCCAGTGTGGATGAGCACGTGGGCACGGAGGTGGGCCACCTGAAGGGGGACCACAGGATGAAGGGTGCTGTCAGAGTATGCTGCCTGCCCATCCCCCACAGGGCCCATCCCCCACAGGGCCCATCCCCCACAGGGTCCCTTTGCCATGCTGCCCTGCTCACCTGCACAAATCTGGCCCCACAGGTTTCACATTTGTAGGGCTTTTCTCCAGAGTGAATTCGAGTGTGGGTCTTCAGGTTGGCTGGCCGATTGAACTGCGCTCCACAAATGTTACAGCGATAGGGTTTCTCACCTATGGACAAGACCAACAGGAAAGGAAATCATCTTTAATGGTGGTTTCTACACTGGCCTTTAATTTCAAGGCAACTATTTCTATTCAAGGCCACGAATGCTTTCCCTTCCCTACAGGGAGGTCTGAGAGAGAATCTAGGGCAGTGGCTCTCAACTTTGTAATGCTGTGACCCTTTAATACAGTTCCTCATGCTGCGGTGACCCCTCCCTCCCAATCACAAAATTATTTTCGTTGCTACTCTTAAACTGTAATTTTGCTAGTTATGAATCGTACTGAATCACATTGTAAATATCTGTGTCTTCTGATGGCCTTAGATGACTCCTGTAAAAAAAAAAAAGTCATTCAACCCCTGAGGGGTCTCGATCCACAGGTTGAAAGCCACCGATCCAAGCGTCTGCCACACACATCAACACACTAAGGGACAAGGACAAGGGACAAGAAACAGGCAGTTGGGCATAGTGGGGTGGAAACTCTGTACGTAGCACAATTAGCACACAGCTGGAGAACTTTCAAGAACCCCAAACTGCAGAGTCACCATTGTCATTAGAGTCACCACCTGCAGGGCTTGGGCAAGACCCAGCCCTTCTCTGGGCCTCAGTGTCCCTCTCAGAATGGGCAGGGCTGATTTAGACAACCTGTGAAGAGTCTTCTGCTCTTCCCTTGGCCGGACTGATGCAATAATCCACTCACTCACCAGAGAGATAAAATCAGGCCGCTCTAGTTTCTCTCTCAGAACATACTTTTCCACTGTGGCAACTACAGCCGTATTCCATTTGCTAGCAAGGCAGGGTGTGGGGCTGAGCAGAGGCTGGGCAGAGGAAACCAATCTACAGCTGAGCCTTCCTTCCGCCATGGAAAGTTTTGGGGATAATGGGGCCGCAGAAAGGTCTGAGAACTAGTGAATGCTCACAACAAGGAGGTTGTGAGAAGCGTCCCGGGGAAAGGAATCTAAGTTGGTTGAGATAAGTCCTTGACATCAAGAGGCTTTCATTTTTAGCTGGCTTTACCCAAACTCTAGTCCATGTTGTCTCTGTCAGCAATTCTCTCTTCACTCAGCCAGGGAACTAACACTTAGAATCCCAGCAAAGGCAGAGAAGTAGGACAAAGCCCACAAAAGAAGCACAAAGGAGAGAGACAGAGACAAGACAGGGTTAATCCTCTGGGTCAGTGGTTCTCAACCTTCCTCATGCTGTGAGCCTTTAAGACAGCTTCTCATGTTGTGGTGGCCCTCAGCCATAAAATTATATTCATTGCTAATCCATAACTGAATTTTTGCTACTGTTATGAAACATGACCTAAATATCTGTCTGATATGTGTGACCCCTGAGAAAGGGTTATTTGACCCCCAAAAGAGGTCAAAACCCACAGGTTGAGAACTGCTGAAGTCAGGGTGGGGCATACATCCTGCCTCACTCCAACCAAGTCCCCAGGTTTGTCCTAAGGTCATGTATGACAGATAATGGAGCACTCAGCATGGGGCACGGCCATACCTGTGTGGACGGTCTTGTGGCTAGCGAGGTTGCCTTTGTAGCGGAAGGAGGCCTGGCAGCGGTCACACTTGTATGGCTTGTCGCTGTGCGTCTGCAGCGTGTGCCTCTTGAGGGAGGCCTCCTCAGAAAAACGGCAGTCACATTCGTTGCAGAAGAAGGCCCCGTTCTCTGCAGGACATGGAGGGATGCCGTGTTAGCATGAGGAGGCAGGGCAGAGCTCGAAAGCCTCCCTCCTCTGGAACTCTGCCATGTTTCACTGGACCCTGGGCTCCGCAATGTTTACAGGAACCCATAGGCCCAGTGGGGACTTTTATTTTTCCTAGCATTTAGAGCCTCAGTCAGAGAAGAGCAAGACAGGAGACAGACTGAATCTTAAGGTCAACACATCCTACGCCAGAGACTCTCCTTAGCGCAATACTGCTTTGGGGAAGCCTTAGCTTTTCTCTTCTGGGAGCTCTGAGACACCTTGCATATGGTCCATAGTTCAACTTCTATCCATACACAGCAGCCCTGGGGCAAGACACTTCACCCCCCTAAGCCTCTCTGTGTCTCTGTCTCCAAAGCAAAGCTAAGAAGTCCCGCCTACTCTCAGGAACACATTATACAATGGAAAAGGAAAAGGATGACAAAATTACGAGGCTGTGAGACACAGATCTAGTCCATTTATCCTGTAAGTCCACCCTGGAGGGACTGATGATGAAGACGCGGTCATCTGTGTGTGTATCTGTTTTTCATGTCTCCAAAGCCCATCTGTAACCCTAGGACACTAAAGGTGGCAGAAAGGGAAACAGAGGCCCAGCGACAGGAACTGGAATGCAGAATAAGAAAATCATCTGGGGACTGGCAGGCACAGTCCCTATGCTCCCTGACTTGTGACCCTGTGCCAAATGGCTCACTATAAGGCGCTTGCGTCTTCATGCTGTCATAATCTTTTGGGAATAGTATATCAGTGTAACTTAACCCTGATTATATATTTCCTGGGTCAGAAAAGGTGGTAACGAGAGCTGTGTACAGAGTAAGGCTTTTTACCAGGTTAAAAACTGAGGGAGCCAATACTGACTATGTGGAAACGCTAATCTAATGATTTAATTCAATGAACTTAATTCGGCAAACATTTTCTAAGTACCTCTGCCAATCTAGGGACCAACTGAGGCCCGTGCAAGATGCATGGGTGACTAAGGCCAGTGGTTTCTCCACAGAGAATTGACAACCTACCGGGAAATGCTATCATGCACCCAGCTTGGTACAGTAGTCTGGACACTGACAGGCTGAGAAAGCTCTGAGGAGTCCCAGCCGCCCCACAAGCTACCTATGCTAGAGTGCAGTTATCCCAGTTCAACACCTAAATCCTCTGGCTTGCGTGAATCAGCCCAGTTCCTGGGAGACAGAGAGGATAACTATTGCTGGTGATGCTATGTGCCAGAGGCCTTCTAATCTGGGTCATGTCCCAGAGACAGTCGCACACAAATGCCAGGGAAAAGAGGGGCCTCTCTTACGGGCAGAGAGGGGGGGAGGGCAGGGAGACTCACCACAGCTAGAATCCGAATACTCTGACTGGGTCTCTCCCATCTCCTCAGGGAACGTGGGCCCAGCAGTGTGGAGGCACATCTCTGTATGCTGTGGGGACTGAGAGCCACAGGACGTGCACTTTGGGGGGTGCATGAAGAGTGGCGAGTGACTCTCACTGCTGCTTCGGGGAGAGCCTGCCAGGGACCTGTGGACAGAAAACAGAAATCTCAGCACTCATCTGGGAAGAGTGTTCCTCATGGTGTCAGTGTGAACCTCTCTGTGTGTCTCTCTGGCAAGCCCAGACTCAGAGACCTCTTCTACTGGTCAATAAGTGCCCCTGGCCCAGCTGCTTCTCCTCGGGGCCTGAAGCCCACAGCCTTTCTCAGTCTAAAAGAGGGGTTCCCTGCTCCATCAAGGCCACAGGAAGTGCCTTTGGGATTTGTGGAATGCTTTCTCCTGCTAAGGAAAATAAAACAAAACGAAACGAAAGAACAAAACCAAACCAAACCAAAAGAAACGAAAGAAAATGAAACAAAATACAACTTCAGTGTAGTATGGTCAGTCCTGACTCAGGGTAACTCGCTCTGGTACTAATGCCCCTCAGCATTTCAGACAGAAAAACAGAACGACCCTGTACTCTGTATCAATCCAAGCTTTGAGGCCTCGGAACTGTGCTCGGGTAGCCCCTGACCTTAGACCCACAGGGCCTCTGAAATCACCTGTTCACGATATTATTGAGCCGGCTGGCTTGGGGGATGGTAGAGTCCTCCCCGCTGGCACTGAGCTTGGTTGGGGACTGGAGATCAAGGTTCGTAGGCTCCATAGGTGGCTGGCAGGCCGGAGGTGCAGGGTAGGCTCGAGGGGAGAGGCGGCCCAGCTCTGCCTGCTCAGAGCCCTCAGGTTTGGCGTTCTGATTGAGGCTGTTGAGAACGATGAACTTGTATTTCTTCCAGTTGCAGGCTTTCGGGTCAGTGGGGCTCTTGGCTGGAGAGGAGCCAGAGGCCTGAAGAATGCAGGCGTTCTTGCTGCTGCAGGACTCTGTGGGTGAGTTGGGCTGGCAGTCGGATTTCTGGGGACTCTGGGGACTAACCAGGCCCTTCCGGTTCAAGGGTGCATTGGGGGACTCGAAATGCAGGGCGATCTCATCCTCTGAAGAGGGTCTCTCTTCTTCTTTGCTGGCTTTGTCGCAGGGGAAGTATGGGACATTCCGAACAGAAGGGGCAGCAGGCTTGGGGCCCTCAGCCACACTGTAGTGTATGTCACTCCGAGCCTCCTCTGGGACCGCCTCCTTGGGCGAGTAGATGTTGCTGTGGCACAGGCTGGGGGACACCTCCATGGCTGGCCGGCTGTAGTCATTAGGGATGGGCCTGGCACTGTCGCAGGGAAGGGCGCGCTCCTTGGGAAAAGGGTTGGCGACAGGCATTCGGGGGGCATCTCGGAGTTCCTCATCAGAGAAGAGGAAGCTGCTGAGGGGGAGATGGCTGTACATAGGGTAAGAGGCTGGTGGTGTTGACAGGCCACTGTACAGGGGAGGGGCAAAAGCTCTGCTCTCACACCCAGGAGTATTTCTTAGTGGCATACTGTTCTCCACAACCTCACGACCTCGATAGGCCATGATGTCAGAGGGCATGAGCATCCGGCTGTTCAGGAACTCTTCACGGGGAGGTTTAAGTGCAGGGGCCATTTCTGCTTCACTGTGGGGGATTAAGAAAAAGACCCAAAATTAGAACTGTTAAACAGATGACCTTCCAGTGACACTGTTATATAACTGCATCTGTGCTTGAGTCAGCTAGACATGGGAGATGTGACTCTAGAGTAGGAAAACAGAATTATAGGGCATTATACCCAGAAGTCTAGCTATCTGAGGTACGGTGAGGGAAACTGAGGAAGAAGAGTTACTCATATAGCCTGTATTTGATTGGGCATGGTCTTGTAAATGTGAGGTGCATATGTATGCATGTCTTAGAAACTGTAAGTCTTCTGATTATATAGAATCATATGGGTTATGTAAAAATTATATGGGTTATGTAAAACTTTGAAAGCCTTTATCTCATTTCACACGTGCAATACTCCTGCAAGGAAAAGCAGGACATTTCATACTCATAGAAGCTAGGAGGGAAGAATGCACAGAGTGGTGGCACTCTACAGTCAGTGTGTATCAACCAAAAGACCTGCCCTGTATGTTGAGCAGGTTTACAGGGAGGTTGATGAAGAACAGGCAGTGACCAGCACAAAGCCCTGGTGATGGAGCAGCCTGACCTGGTTTGCAAAACCCAGCTCTGACCTGCAGCAAGTTGCTTCACCGTTCAGAGCGCAAGGCCTGGCCTGTGTAAAGGACTCCCAAAGGATGCGGATGATGAGGCCGCCGCCATTATCACCCACTGGAGACAAAAACCACTGGCTGCAAATACTTAAAGAGACTTGTGTGGGTGAAAAAAGTAGGGCAGCTCAACAAACTCCCCACTAACAGAGCTGGAACCAGAAAGAGAGCATCTACAGAGCCGGGCTTCAAGAGGTTGTAAAAAGAGACTTTGCAGCTACCCAGAGCAGATGGTATGGTTGTGAGAATATGAGTTCCTAGGTCCTGGAAGCGGTCAATAGATGGGAAATCCCTTCTGGTAAGAAGCTAGCCTAAAGCTGCTGAGTTACATGATTCTGAGGAAGGTAAGCCTCAAGTAACTGCTCCATTTACCAACTCTTCATTTCCCCGACTCTCAGGATCTTCTGATAATGACCATGTCTCCTACCCCTTGGGTAAGGGTTAGACCCAGCCAACTCCATTCTATCCATGAAGTATCCTCCCAAACATGAGTGTGTTGATAGAATAATAAACTCCAACTCAGCTGTAAACTCAAACAGCCTCTGCTTTGGTAGACAAAGAAGGCGCGTATAGGAATAGTTATCACAGACGTCTAGAGGAGAACTAACCTACAGACGAAGGTTAGCAGGAGAAGGAAGGTCGGAAGGAAAAGCAAAATGGTGCCTGCCAAACACAGACAAAATGAGGATGTCAGAAAAAGGTCCATGGAAATGGCTTCCAGTTTGGGCCTTGCAGGGCAAGTGGGAAGAAGGACTAAAAGGAAATAGGGTGGGGTGTGTGGGTGGGGTGGGGGTGGAGCTTATACAAGATGGACATCTGGACAGTTACAAGAAATGGTGTCCGCCTAGAGCACACGGCTAAAGAGTAGAAGGGGGCGTCGCATGTCGCGGAGGGTATCCCAGCATGCATGGTTTCTGATCTGGAACTATCCTTTCTGCATCCACAGCTCCTGCCTAGGTAGCGGCCTCACCTGGCCTTGATGAACTTCCTGCATGTGTCGACGACATGTTCCATCTGCAGGTACATAGCTGTGGTCATCACAGCCATGATATTGCCTTCCCTCAGGTTGAGTCTAGATGTGTACATGAAGTCCAAGAGGATGCAAAACCCCTCAGGGCTGATCTCAGGATCCAGGTTGATTACACTCAGGTTGCATTTCAACTGGTCAGTGAAGATGCTGTAGAACAGGCCACTGTAAAACAAGCAGAGGTGCCAGTGTGGTGGTCACAAAGTGTCTCTGTGTCTTCTCTTTCCGGAGCCCAGATCCCAAAGCTCTGTGGCACTTAATAATTACGTCTACCTGTGGAAAGTCTGGCAGATGCCAGCAGTTCCTGAAGGATTTTGCAAGTTTACATTAACCAGCATTCTCCCTAAACCTGTGAGACAGAGAGCTATCACCTTCTCCCTCTACACTTGGAGAAACTGAGCTAGCAGAGTCTTGGGCCCACGGTGGTGTTTTTCTCTTGTCTAACTTAGCATTCATCTGCTTCTACGTCATGTGTGTGCTATAGATTTTCCCTTGTTTTATCACAATAGCCTTAGTTATAGAAGTCTCCTGCGTGAGGAGCACATTGGGGAATGGACAATGGTGACACATGCATATTTATACTCCACAGCCTTGCTCGAAGTCCAACGATTACCAGAAAGTCAATTATTCCTAGAAGATTCAAGTCTAATCCCAACCCATGCCTCCAGGTCATGTTGTCTAGTCAGTTAATATTAAAATGACTGTCATCACAAATCTCCTTCTGGGTGGGTTGTCAGAAGTGAGCCAAGGCCTTCCGCAGGAAGCAGCTCTTCAACTGTGGCCAACAGCCTTACCTCCTCTATGCCTTGGTTTCCTTATCTGCTAAGTAAAGGGATATTTTTATATGTGCTTAATAGGGTTGTGGTGAGAACAAAAAAAAAAAAAACTATGTAAGGGGTGTGCACTGAGGCAGGCCTCGGTAAATACTGAACACTAGCTATCACTTTATATCTCCATAAGTTCCTGTTTTACATATGATCTTTACACTAGCTGTCTGTCTCTGTGTCTCTGTCTCTGTGTCTCTGTATCTCTCTGTGTCTCTGTCTCTTTCTCCTCTGTCTGTCTGTCTGTCTGTCTCTCTGTGTGTGTGTGTGTGTGTGTGTGTCTGTGTGTGTGTGTGTGTGTGTGTGTGTATAAATTTGCTATGTCATGATAGTGGAGGTCACAGGACAACTTGTGACAGTCACTCCTCTCCATCCTCCATGCGGGTCCTGAACGTGAACTTGCGTCATCAGGTTTGGGGGCATGCGTCTTTACCCACTGAACCATCTCACCAACCCTTCACATTATTTTTTTTTAAATGCTATTATTAGACATTGGTGAAGTTCTCTAGTTGCAATACAGAGCACAGACATGTGCCTTGCTTTCATTATCTACAAAATGGAGACATAGTGTCACCCACAACTAGTAGGAAGACCTTGGAAATGACTTAATATGCTGTGGCACAGAAATCATGAAATTCAGGAAAATTTGAAGAATTAGCTGGCATACTCTATGCTTAAACCATGGAAATATAATTATAGTATAAATTAAGTATAATAATCTGGGCATGGTAATTTATACCTATACTCCTAGCACTTGGGGTGAGAGGATCAGAATTTCAAGGCCAGCCTTAGCTAAGTATTATATCCAAGGCTAGCTTAATCTACCTGTCTCAAAAAAAAAAAAACAAAAAAAAAAAAAAAAAAAAAAAAAAACGTTTTAGGACAGTGGCAGCAAACACTAATTCCCAGTACTTGGGTGGCAGATGCAGGTGGATCTCTGTGAGTTCAAGGCCTGACTGGTCTATGGATCAAGTTCCAGGAAAGTCAGGGCTACACACAGAGAAATCAGGTCTTGAAAAACCAAAAAGCAATTTTTTAAAAAATAAAGTACAGTCATGGCATAAAAGGCCAAAAGCTTTCAAGCTTGGTTAACCCATTTAGAAACTTTTGTCTCATCCTCATGCTGTTTAAGTGAAGATACTCTCCCATGTGGCCTCAAATGCACCTTGGCTTTGATAGTATATGATTTCTTCACTCACTATTCCTTCGGAACAGCAACGCTTTTCCAAAGGTGTGTTCATTCAATTGTTTTTGAGAATCCGCAATGCCAGGCCATTTGCTGAGATCTGGAGACTAAGGAAATGTCATCTCAGACATGAGAACAGCCACCATTATTCATCTCACTGGCTACGATCCGAGCATCCCCATTTCTGCAGTCCCCCTTCACGCCCAGACCACTCACCTGCAGGCCATGAGCACTGTCTTATGGGCTCTAAACTGCTCACGGCTCACCACGATGACAACATCGGTCAAGATGTCCCGACTCCGGAGGCGATTGAGGTTGAGAAGAACATCACTAGCATGGCGGGTGAACTGGATACAGCTGTCAGCCGGTGAGGCCATGTTGTGTTTGCCTGAACAGAAGTTAAAACTCCTGTTACTCCTTGAGAACCTAGTGCCTGCTTACAGGAGTACCAAGCAGATGACTTAGCCTGAGAAGCTATCTATCGCATGCAACGCAGGTATAGAGTGGACAATTCATAGCCCCATTTCTGGACATTCCTTTTCATAGCTGTCAAATGGGGAGAATGAACGCTAGTGTAGAAAGCTCTCTGGGGGAAAGGGGAAGGGAAGGGCTGCCTGTGGAGTGCTTTTCCGCATACTAAACACTCTGCCAAGCATTGAGAGGCAGTGACTGTGTTGCAATGGAGAAAACCACTCTTGGAGAATTACCCAGGTTGCTTTGCCTTTCACCAGCTCTCTTACCAGTGTGTGCTGTTACTTTTTCTCAGCTTTCATTTTCCAAAATAGGAACAGCAATACCTATGTGGTTTTTAAAATTAGAAATATGTGCCTACACCATAATACGTTCTTTTTTTTTTAAGTGCAGCTATCTTTCTCGGTATGTCATCTCACTATTCAGCTCCGAGATTGTGAGTTGTTCCGTTCAACAGTTTGAGTATTTAGCACTCACATAATCCTGACAACACAGGCAACCAGGTTAGCCTGAACTGAGAATGAATACGGGGAATGAATAATACCATATAGACAACGGTATAAAGTCAGTTAGTGAAGGGTCAGAGGGTTGAAACCTGAGATATGTATGGAAAGAATTCATTATCCTTTGTTCATCAAGTCAAAGAGAGCAAATTTTACACACAAACACTTACACACACACACACAGAGGCACGTACACACACGCACACACACGCGCGTGCACACACACAGGCACATACACACACACACACACACACACACACACACGCACGGGCAAAATTCAAGAGAAAAAAAATCAACTAAAAATTTTATAGCATATAATTTGTTCTGATTTACTCACCCAATGCCTTGCTTCACAGTCCAAAATTTTGCTTTAAAACTGCAAAGAAGAGAGCAAGCAGAGATTGACTAAATGAGTGTGAGATTGTCCACTCCAGTCTTATTTTAGGACACACGTAGCTAGCTTTGCTTTGATAGCTGCAGCCTGCCAGCTGGTGCAGTTTTCCCACAAGCTAGCAAACATATTCCAGCTCAGTTCTTACAGAAACAACCGGCACTCAAAGCCATTTAGCAACAATGCCTTATCCTTAGGGCTAGAAATATCAATGCATATATTAATTACATATATCTGTATACATATATTTCCTTTCTTAGGGTAAAAAAAAATATACATCAAAAGGCCATTTGAGTTTATGGGAAAGAAAAAAAAAGTAGTTCTTTCAATATTAATGATAATGATTCTTCAGGGACCTAAAAACACTGGATGCTATTCAAACCCTTGCTAAAAATATTATCTTTCAAGTCTTAGAATGATTCCACAAGGCTGATAGGGCCAATATCTTTATCCTTATTTCTCTGGTGATGAAATTGAGACTCAGGGTTCAAATGACTTGTTCAGGACAAACAGCCAGGCAGTATTTCCTGATTCTCTGGAACGCTTCAGACTGAATACCAACTCTAGAAGAATAAAACCTGAGACACCATGTTTATGCATTCCTTGGGTATCTTTGCCCTCTTTTTCAAAGTTTTCCCCTCCCTCCGTTTCCAGGTCTAAAACTAGACAGAGGGCCGACCATAGCTTCCAAGTTTGAGCTTCTCCCGGCTGGTGAAAGATTTAACTGTGTGGTTTAACTGAGAAGTGGCCAGGGAGCCTTCAAGAGATTTAATGAAAAATGTACTCTCTCCAAATTGGTTTCTCTAAAACAAAAACCATTAGAGGCAAAGGTGCAAGACTTTCCTTTATGATCGAATGTGGGCTGCAAAAACTGGGCAATAATACATTGGAACTCTGTCCTCCCATTTAAATAGCACAGCCCTTCGGAGCTACTTTCCGGGTAAAAAGGCCTAAGGCCGGTGAGGTCATGTTGGGCCACGCAGATAGTTGATGGCCTGGCCCTAGGTCTTCTGGCTCAGATTCCTGTCCTCTTTCCAAGTCAAGCATACGTGCCATAGAACACGCAGGACGGCAACACCCTGAGGTGGGTGAATCTGAGTTTTAAGCTCCTTCCCCCACACAAACTTTGCCCCATTTCATGCTGCTGAGTCTTACCAAGTGAACACTCTAAAATGTGAGGTTTCTTTGAGTCTGTAACCAAACACTCAGATATTTCTCTGTGGTCCTAAGTGTCAGTCACTCAATCTCTTCGGCTTCAAGGTTAATACACACATGCAAGTGAGTGAGTCTGGGATAGGAAATGGGGGAGGAGAGAGGACAGAAAATGACAAGAAGGACCTAGTTCTTCCTGAACCCACCCTAACTCAGAGCAAGTAAAAAGATTTCACTTGGTCCTCACCCAAGTCCAGTGACTGTCTCTTTTGAGAATAAATGCTGAAGACACGTGAAGTGTATTTACTGACTTCTTCCTGCTTCCCAGTGGAAGAGAGCCACAAGCCCTTCTGGAAGCCGGGGCTGAGCGTCAACCACCAGCTCACTTGTGGATTTCCAGTCACAGCCTTCTGGAACCGCAGGAAGCCCAGATTTGCGTTTCACCAGGACAAGTGGTAATGACTCATTCCAGATGAGGAACGAGGCAAACAAACAAACAACAACAACAACAACAACAAAAGGCAGCCCTTCTATGTCCTCTGACAGGCTGGCCTTGGGCTTTTTACCTTAAGCCTGTCCCCATAACAAAGCACATGTACACACAAGGGCAGGCTGTGTTCTATGGAATCACCCCTCTCAAAAGACTCACTTCTCTGTCAGCCAACTGGTCTCAGCAGGTTCCACAACTCCCTGGGGTGGGGGCTAATGTTGGAGCTGAATGCCACCTCCCTCCAGACACTGCAGATATGAAAGCTAATCAGCATCCAGCTTGCTTGTTGGGCAAATGACTCATCCCTCTCCCACTCCTCATTAGACCACATCTTTATGACAGCCAGGATTCACTATAAAGGAAACTGAGGCTTCCAGAATAAGTCCTTGCCCAAGATCTCAAAACCATTCTCCAACAAAGTTCTATGCAAACAACCCCCAAAGAGAGTCGAGCAGGCAAGGACAGCTGAACCGGGTCGAGCCTCAATAATCCCCACCTAAAAAATTAAACTAACCCACCCATGCAGCTTCCCTCCCTGGGGCACTTTCCTAGAGTGCTTTGAACGAGGCAGCTTCACAGGAGCTTCCCGTCAGAGGGAAGACAGACAGAAAGAGAGGAGAGAGAACCTGAGAGTTGAGGGGAAGAGAGCACAAGAACCCGATGTGAAAGACTCCATCCTTTCCCTGTGGGGAGGAGGGGTGGCACTCAGTCGGACTTGCCTCTTCAAACACACCCGCACAAACCCCAGCCCTGCCGCCTGGCAAGCTTGAACAGGCTTGCTCACCGCACCTAGCTGTACCTGTCTTCCTAGGACCGCCCACCCCCTGGCGATCGGCTGGCACTGCTGCCCATCCACTTCGAAGCCGGGGAAGGTTCCGCCGGGGAAGGTTCGGCAGGGCCGAGTGGTAGGACTGTAACAGCTAATTTGGTTACATTCAAATAAATGTTTTCGTGCACCTCGGTAGCATTGTGTCTTTTTTTTTTTTTTTTTTTTTTTTTCCTGTTACTCTGTCAAAGCAGGGGGCCGCGAGGGGACTGGCTCAGCCCTCTCATTCCCGGAACGTAGTCGATCTCAGCTCTAAGGATTTCACAGAACACTCCTGCCCAGCGCGGTCTCCAACGAGAAGTAACTTTCCAGGAAGCCGCGGCCTGACAGTCCAGCCCGGGATCACTGACTGCATAGCGCTGGCCGGCCGGGGACAGAGCACCCGTTTCCCCTAAATCCACCGTCTCCACCGGTTCCGGGTTCCAGACCCGAGTCTACTGGCTCCCTATCTCTGCCCCCCAGCAAGCTAAAAGCCGCAGAGCGCGCAGAGCCCCAGAGTCTGAGGACAGCCCGAGGCTCGCTTCAGGATTTCTATTTTACCCTAGTGTTGCAACTGAGTGCGCTAAGGGTTCATTTGCTTTTGTTGTTGTTGTTTGTCTTAGGGTCTTGTGGTTATTTCCTGGATTTTCTTTTTCTCTTCCCGCTTGCTACCTCCTTCCCTGCTTTAGAAGGGTAAAAAACAATTAAGACTAAGGCTCTCCTCCCTTGGAGAAACCTGGCCGAATTAGGGAGCGAGGAGGGGGGAACAGATTAAACCTGGAAGAAAAGTAAATTGAAAGCCCCTTCCGCCTACGTTGGCAAGAAAGGGGAGGCTTCCGCCCAACCTTCTTTAGAGTTAAAGCTACCAAGCTGAAGCCAGAAGGGCTCCGGAATTCAGTGTCTTATTTTCCTGAAACTGTGGAGACAAGTTTTTCCTGAGACTGTGGATAACAAGCTCTGTCACACGGCAGGGTTGCTTCGCCTTCCCAGAAATGAAGTCCCTGTGGCCACCCCCCAAATGCTCTCAGTAGCCTTTTGCCTTTGGGGAGGTCTGCACAGCCTCAGTTCTGTCCTAAAAGTAACGGGTAGCATCCTTACACTGCACATCCTTTCAGTGACAGAGGCAGGATCAGGCTCGTGCCCCAGAGATAGGGTCTCTCTGGTTCCCTGTTTTGTGGTTTCTTTTTCCCTCTGTATGAATTAACGGTGGCAAAGGGAATTTTATATGGGACAGGAATGAATATCCTAGTAAGTAATTCGCACTTAGCGCAACCATAACGATACCTCTGTCTAACGCTAGAGGGAGCTCTCCATCAAGGCTTGAAACCATAGCCTGCTGCTCGCCCCGCCTCTCCTTCCCATTGACCTAGTTTGGCCAGGGTCTGGATTTGGAGAACGCTTTTCCACTTCTCTCTATCCAGGATGGTTGTTGGATTATTGGTAATCTAATAACTCCAATAGCTCTCCGAAAAATCTAAAGAGGATTCTTAAAATGTACATCACTGTCCAAGGAGTTTGAAGGCGGGGAGGGAGAAGGGATGACGCGTCGAAACACGCCTCTGGGCTCCAGCTGGAGCGCTCAGGGTGCTCGGGTCTAGCCACCCTGTTCTGGGGATAATGGGGAGAGTCAAAGTGTTGCTTCTGTTCTGGAGGTAGGGAAGGATAATATTGGTGCTCTTGCCTCTGGGCGGGGATGACACTAAAGATAAAAAGAGAATAGAGAAAGATAAAAAGAGATAGTAAGATGGACTCCGCAGCTGCATGAGCTAACCAGAGGACTCTGTGTCCTGACTTTCTTTTCTGTTACATGTCCTACCTCAGAGCTCTTGCTAGCCTGCAAGCTTCGAGGAAATGCAATAAAATAAAGGGATGTGTTTTATCATCAAGAGCTGAAGAACTGAAGGGACGCTCCCCGTGAGCCCGGTCAAGACAGCCTCCAGAAGGCCTGCCGACAATGCCAGCAAACCATGTCCTTCAGAAGAATCTCTTCCCTCATCTTGACTGGACTGGGATCGGCTATGGAGTGGGCGGGGTACTGTGGGGTTAGGAAAGAGAGGCATGATCTCCCCAAGCAAACAATGCCTTTTAAAATTCGATCTAGACAGAAGTCAGCCAAGGTCTTTATTCACGTTAATGAAGATGGAAGGCACTAACTGTCCTTGGAAAGCGATGAGTCAAACTTGACCGCGCTTCAGACACGTCCCCAGATTCGTTTCCAACCCGAACAGAGGCGCATTTCTCCGCGGCGGCCTGGGACAACTCCCGCAGTGACAGAGGGTGAACTGGATTCCTCCCGGCCCCGGCAGGGGGTTAGGGGTGGGGGTGGGGGTGGGGGTGGGGGTGGGGGACAGCTGTGTCTCTGCAGTGAGGACGCCACTAGAGGCCGCCAGTCGGTGCAAGCGGGCCATCTCCGTTAAGAGCTTTGAGAAAGAAAACTACAGAGGAGATGGGGTGCAACTTCTCAAAGAATAAAGCTCTGTTTATTTACGACCCCTACAGACACGCGCACGCGCGCACGCACCCCTGATTTCTCAACAGGCCACTAAGTAAAAGGATAAACTGGGTAAAAGAGCCCGGGGTTCAAGCTTACAAAAAGCCGGTACACAATCTCAACCAGACCAAGTAGTTTCTGGCCACTAAACTCTCAGAACAAGCATGCGACACAGCTTTGAGATGTCCCCACCCCTTCACACCTCTGTAACTTGTCCATGTCTATTTTCAAAAACTTTCAGCTAAGGCTGGGAGGGAACGTTCCCAATGTGCACTGGACATTCCAGTGACCTAAAGTTAAACTGCTCTCGGCCTTCCTCTTAGATGAACGAACTCCCTTGATGAATTCTTTGGAATTCAGAAACTTACTGTTAGGCCTGATCCCACAATTGCAATGAAGTTACAATCTTACAGTTCCTGAGAGTTTGGGCGCAATCCTTCTGCTACCAACTTTCTCTGTGGAGAGGCCACACCTGTCCTTTCAGAAAAGTATCGTTTCTCAGTTGAGTTAGATATTGATGGCTGAGCAACTGTGGATGTGGACGGCGTGAGCATATAATTTTCATCTGTCTCGTCAAAACTTTGCAAGTCTTCATTGGATGCTGTCTTCATTGGAGAATGTCCTTCTCAGCCACAGCTTCTGATCAGGATCCAGAGTCGCAGCTCTGGAGCGTGACCTACCACTAGGTGGCGGACTCAGTCCGTTCAAGAATCACCCTGTTACCAGAGCCTTCTACACTGTACGCCCCCCCACCCCCACCCCTCGCCCCGACCAGCGCGGGTTTTGTCTCTCTTGAGGGTGGGGGGAGTTGCTTCCAAAACTGAAGTCGGAAAACATTTAGTTGAGCAGATGTAATTCCGTTCTTCCGATACTCATGCCTCTAGCTAACACCGTACGGTTTCGGGAACTGCTTTAAGTGCATTGTGTGTCTATCTGTTCCCTCCGTCCTCTCCTCAAAGCTGGCTACACTTGCTTTCAAAAAGAACCACACCTGAAAGTATTAAGAGAGACTCGTGCCAAAGAGAAAGACAGAGGGAGGGAGGGAGGAAGGACGCAAAAGTCGGGAATAACCCCATGGTTCATACCCACATTGGAAGTGAGGACCAGAGGTAAGTCCCTCACCCACTGAGAAAAGCGGGTGCGGAACCGAGCACAGGATGGTCTTTGGAGGTGCTACTGGTCCGTAACTGGGAAGCAGGAAGGGTTCGGAGAAGCAAAAAGAAGCTAACCAGCAGAGCCAGCGTGCAGAGTCGCGCGTCGCTGCTGCGGTCCCACTTGTTGCGCAGTGTAGGAAGCCGACACGCGCCACGTTACTTTGTCTCTCACAAGCCTACCGCTTGCCGCTGCGCCCTGCGGTCCACAAACCTCTCCTCCATCACTCTGACACAAGTCACCACGGCCCCCGGGGAAACTGCAACACTTTCAGTTCTACGGGTTTACACACCAAAAAAAAAAAAAATCCTCTTTAGCTCAGAGTCGGACCGTCAAATCGACGGTCAATGTCTGAGAGGAAAACAGCTACATCAATCCAGAGGAGTCGCTAAGAGCCAATTCTATCCCACCTCATCTCCACTTCTAGAAAGTGTGTCCCTTGAATTAAAGGGAAGGAAATCGCCTGTTAGGACACCATTCTAGTTTGGAAAACAACGTATGTCTATCTTATTTGAGAGATTAGCTGAAAAGTATTGATTTTAAAAGTTTCATCTGTCTCTCTCTTTTTTTTTAATCTCTCGGGGTAGCGGGGAAACACATTACGCTCATTTCACAAGTATTTTTTTTTTAAATATTTGACTTTACCATAGTTTTACTCACCAAAGGGGGGCGCTGCTGCACTACCTCCCCTGAAACTTAAGTTTTGGTTGTTTTTTATTTTTATTTTTTTCACAACCGAGGGGGATATCCCCAGCAGGGGACAGAGGGAAGGAAAGATTTTGACATCTAGTCGTGGCATTTACACAGCCCATAACTGGAACTCCTCCTCGGGGCTCAGCAAAAGACAACTTAGAAATTTAGGATGCCATTCCTGACCACTAAGGCCAGAATAAATTAGTCTTTTCAAGAAAACACTTCGGTAAACCCTTCAAAACTGAGGCGAGGAAGAATGGGTTTGTGAAAACCCATTTCCTGGTTGTCTCTGCTCAAGTCACTTGGTCGCCTTGAACAGCACCTAGTCTTACTTACTGTCACTACCAACAGATCCTTAAAATCACCCAACGCCTGGAACTATTAGAAAAGAAATTCTTCCACATAGAATACTGGAAACTTCTATTTATAAACTGGGGGTTGGGGTGGGGGATGTGTCCATCTACAACTTTCTATTTTGGCCTCAGGACTCAACTGCAGTCATTTCAGCAGGAGAAATGTCCATCTCCTGGTGTTTTCTCTCCATTCCCTCTTCCCCGGGGGGCAAATATTTTTCCTTCTTTTATTAAAATATGTATATAAAAAAGCATATGATTTCACCCAACTCCTTTGAGCTCATGCTTGCTACCTCCAGGAATAGCATGTGGACTAGGGCCAGGTGAACTTCAACTTGACGTATAAGGTTTTGCTCAAGTGCCTACCAAAGGCTCTTGGTAGTAAATGGTGAGCAAAATAGATAAATACCTGTCTCTGGATAGATCACGCTGCCTCCTCCCCTATTTTAAAGTTGTTTGTTACACACACACACACACACACTCACACACACACACACACACACACACCCCTCGCAAAGAAAAAGGGAAACCAGCAAACTGCCGAGGAAGCCAGCGGCATAGCTCAGAGCCACAAACTGTATTTCTAAACAGTCTTTTCCGAGAGGATCCCTCTCTCTTTCTTGCCTTCCCTCTTCAATTCCTCGCTCTTTTTTTTGTGGCTAGTAATATACACATAGTAATATATGAGTAATATACCTCTGAGAACTGTACAATGTTTGAAGAAGAAAAAAAGACAAAGATAAAATCACTTCTTGGGGATGGGGGGAGGTGCGATGCTTGTCTCTACTGCAGCCAAGGACCCTGTAATCGCTTTGGAGTTCCAGCGCAGGGTTTAGGTCATTTCTCACTACCCCTAGCACAAAAACTAAATCTCTATGGGAGGGAGCACAACACAGAGGTTATTTATTTTACTCTTTTTTAAAAAAAATATTGTTTGGTGCTGTTGCTTTTCATGGGGGACTTTTAAAACTCATTTTGCAACACTCGCTCCATTTCTCGCCAGGGTTCCAATAACACGGTATTATACAGGCAACGCAACCCGCAGTTCTCAAGACATTTAACGTTCACCGTTTCCGGCAGGGGTGGCCTCTAGCTCCCGCTGCCCCCTAGGTAGCCCATTTTCTAGGCTCCAACTCCCAACCCTCTCTCTCCCCGGGCCGCCGCCGCCGCCTTCCCTATTCCTACTCCCTCGAGGAGAGCCACAGGTTGCAAATCCAACCAGCCTCGCAATCTGTTTTTGCAAAATCACTCACAAAGATCTCCCTATCGCACCCGCTCCTCCCGTCCGGGGCCCCCCAGCCAGAATCACAAAGTACCCCTTCTTCCCTCCCTGATCTTGCAAATCAGGAACGCAGGCTGGAGCTCTGTTTTTCTTCCTTCGCCCAAAATAAGGACCTTGGGAATCTGAAGCGTGGCGTCCGCTATACCCAGGGCCATAGCTGCCTTATTTATTTATTTATTTTTACACAGCTTGCACCAAAGGGGAGAAATGAAATTAAATTTAGGAAAGGGAGGGAACTACCGCTGAGAGCCAACACAGTCACGCAGTACCCAAAATACAAACACCGCGGCCGCCAGAAATCCCGCCACCTCCGCGGAGCTCTGGGCGGGCTGGCCAAGACCCCCCGGGTCCTGCACGCTGAAAGCGCCGCAGGTGCAAAAAAACCGCGCACCCCTCTCCCGCCCACCCCCAAAATCCCTGTCCCGCCTTCAAGCCTCCTTCCTCGGGCTGGGCAGACCGAGCGCACCCGGGTTCCCGACTGCCTCGACTCCAACCAAGAAAGAATAATTTTCAAAGTATTCAACGTCCCCGCCCCCCGTGCAAGCGAAGCCTCCCCAAAACACGGTCTCTCCTTGGGAAGATCACGGCTCTCAAAGGAAACTGCAGACACGATACTTCATCTGGCTTTATGACCAAAAAGAAAAGGGAAAATAACACAACCAGCCGAGGAGTTGGCTTGCATTCCCCCCGCTGACTCCCGGCTCGGGTGCAAGGCAGGGACTGTGCGGGGCCGGGGCCGGTGGACGGCCGCCAACGCGGGCACCGGGAGAACTGAGCGGGGAGGGAGGCAGCGGCGGGGAAGGCAGTTTGCAAGCGAGCAGAGAAAGCAAGCCAAGCCGCGCGAAGCCGGCGGGGCCGCCGCGGTCCGCCCTCCCAGGCCGCGCCGCGCAGCCCAGCGCCCGCCGCCCCGCGCCCCAGCGGCTCCAAACACCGAAACAACACCGGGCAGGGCGGCACAGCCTCCCCGAGGCGGCCGAGGCGCTCCAAGACAGCAAAAAAGAAAAAAAGAAAAAAAAAAAAAAGAAGAAGAAGAAGAATACGTATGCGTAAAGCTAGATCCTACAGTGGGAGAGACGTGGGGCTGATCTTCGGCATTTATTTTAACACCTGACAGCTAGAATCAATAAATAGATACATTTATATCAATAGATACACATAGGAAACTTGGAGCCAAAGCATTTGGCAAAAGCGGAAAAAAAAAGAATTAAAAGGTAAAATAATGATCATGAGCAGCGGCGGCGGCAGCGGCACCAGCGGCAACAGCGGCGGCGGCGGCAGCGGCAGCGGCGGCGGCAGCAACAGCAATAATCACCTGGTGTCCGGCCTTTCCTAGAAACTTCTTGCATCACCACTTCTAAGAACCCCAGTTCTAAGAATCAACAGAGCTCAATTCTCGGAATTTGAGCTGCGGGCTTTACCATTGCTCCACAGCAGGGGAGGACTCGGCTGGAGCGGCGCTCGCCGCAGCGCCCTCCCGGCCCGCAGAATGCCTCGGGGCTGCGCCACTCGCCTCCCTAGGGTGCGGATCGGGGTTCCCGCAGCACCGCCACCCGGAACACCGGGGGTCCCGCAGCGGGCGCGCGCGCCTACAAGGCGACCCTCCCTGCCCCCGGCCTCCGATGGAACCGCCCGCTCCGCCGCCGTCACGTGGGCTCCTCCTCCGTGACGTCGGCGTCTTCGCTGTAGCAAAGCTCGGCCTCTGGAATTCTGAGAACTAATTTGCTATTCGGTGACATAAGAGGGGGAGTGCGCTTCGCTTTCCTGGGGTCTGGGGCTAATTCTTCCTCTCCTACCCATAAACTCAGCTCCTCGAGCTAAATACACAAAAGGGAGCGAGAGATTCGAGCCGTTAGAACAAGTATGTTAGAGGCAGGTTTAGAGAGACGAGTGAGGGAGAAAACAATAAATACCACAGCTCCTTCCAGCTAGAATATTAGGCACCACGAGAAAAATATTTGCCAAGCAGTTTTCGGTGGGTTCATTTGTTTTCTTTTTATTTGGGACAAAATATGTTGGGGTGTGGGGGTGGTCCTTTTGGGATGGTGGCTTGGGATGCTCCTGTTGTATTTTAATGATTTAGGGTTTTTTTTTTTTTCCGCTTCTGATTTTTGCCTTTTGCAAGTTTGTGCTGTTATGTAAATCGTCGGAACTGTCATCCGTTGGTTTTGTCTCCTCTCTTTAGCGCTCTCTCTCTCTCTCTCTCTCTCTCTCTCTCTCTCTCTCTCTCTCCCTCTCTCTCGCATTTAAAAGATGCAATATTTCAACCTAATACCATTGACAGAAGCTTAAGTTTTTGGCCACATATGACAGCCCCAACCTCCAACACCACCCCCACCCCTCCCCAGTTGCCCTTGCTGCAGTTTCCTTTTCCTCTTGGACTTTTGCTGAAGGAAAGCTTTCCTGCACTTGAAAGAGATGTAAAAGGATTTGGTTTGGTTTGGTTTGTTTCTTTCCAGGACAGCCAGTGGTGGGGTTTGGTGGGTTTACTCTGTTACTGTTGACTCTTAGGAAATTTCATGATGCTAGAAATGTGTGTGTGTGTGTGTGTGTGTGTGTGTGTGTGTGTGTGAGGGAGTACGTGTAATGCTTGTCTGTTACGACATTCTGTGAAGCCAAATACATGTTTGTATTTTGCTCTTTTCTTAAGGTCTTGAACATTTTTTCTTTCTTTTTTTTATAACCCCCACTGGGTTCGTTTCAAGGTCGTCGGGGTGGGGGGGGGGGGGGGAGGAAAAAATCTCTTTAGTACGTGTTGAAGGGATCAGCCTGAGGGAATTCTAAAGGCCTGGCTGCCAGGATCTCAGATACTGCGTGCATTGAGTACAGGCTGTGCTACAGCTAGGCGCCCTGCACGCAGCCTGGACCTCTAGGCTCTGGAGCAGAGCTGAGGGGAGGAGGGGGGGGAAATCTTTCTTTCCCTTCTTTCTTCCTTTATTTTAAAGGGCGAATACAGGGCAGAATCCTTTCACTGTGGGCCCTGGTTTGTTTGCTTGTAGCTGCCAGTTTCCCTATTTAAATACGGGTTGGGTTTTTTGCCCTCTCACTCATCGCTGGATGAGTGAGACTCTTGTGTCTTTTATGTCTGTCTCTTGCAAGAAGGGTGTGAGCTAAATAATATTCAGATTCCTTAAGACTTAGAATGAACCCAAAGTGTTTGGAGCAAAAGATGCTTTCAAAGGTCAGGCTGTTCTGGGCTTTAGCTGTGAAAGTCCTTCAAGTGGCTTGTTAAATCACAGAGGGGTTCTTAAGCATTCGCAAAATATCTCCACATATTAATTTCTAATGAATACCTGTGGACCACAACCCACAACGTGGGCTTAAAAATAGAAATGCAAGCAGAGTTCTGGAAGGCTTATGGGGTACGGAGGACTGGTCTTATAAGAAGTTTCAGCTGTGCTGTTGTTGGAGTAACACCACCACTTCAAAAGATGATGTCACAGGTTTTAGAACTGGGGGAGTCGGAAGGAGCTGATTGTTTTCTATGGGGGTTGTAACTTAGAAAATCCGTTGTCTGTCCCTGAGAAATCTGAATGTTTTAATACGTATTGGCAGATGGATTACTGCAGTCTCAGCGGAAAAGCCTGTCTTGTGAAGGATTTTTGAGGGATATTCATAGGCCTAATCCTATCACTATTGGGGAAACGAACATTTTACTTCCAAAGACATGGTGACTTTGTCAAATAGATCCACTCTGCTGGGATGCAGGGTCCCTTCCCTCTCATTTTAGAGTATTAAGTAAATCCCACTGGACCAAAATGACACCCTGATTTTGCTGAAGTGATTTTCTTTGTGTAGCTAGCTGTCTTGCTACCTTTTCTGAGCATTAAGTACTTTGCATTTCTTAGATACGACTTAGCTTTGGAACAGGAGTCGTATGGTTTTGCTGTATTGTTGTCGTCATAAATAGAATTACTTTTATGGTGATTTTGGTTACTTTTCTTTTCAAAGTGACCGTGTGTCTTATTCCTTGATTCCCACCACAAAGCCTTCAAAACACACACACACACACACACACACACACACACACACACACAGCAGGTCTTATGTTTTCCCCCTTGCTACTCCACTATTCGCCCCATGGGGGCGCTGCAGAGCAAAGGGAAATGTGCTCCCTTAGGCAGTAGAGCCAGCCAGAGTGGGGGTTGGGAAGGAATTTATCCTCCTCATACCTCATACCCTTTGATTGTCTGAAGAGTTTCCCGGAGCAACAGCCCACCAGCCCTGCTTTATAGGTAATTAACCCCATCCCTAGAACCTCTTATCCTCCTTTCTGGGACCAAGTGCCAGAGTTTGTGTTACTGTGGTGGAATTTTTGTTGTTGTGTTTTGATTTTTTTTCCCTTCTCCCTCTCTTCCCACCCCACCCCCCAAGTCAAAGTGTGCATGTTGGAAGAAAATAACCGTAACAGAAGGAGGCACCTGCTTTTAGATGAGTCTCTTTTCTCTCAACTGAATGGATGTTGAAGAAAATTATGCATTCACCTTTCAGTTTCTTCAGTTCCAGAGAAAGTAACTTAATAGAGTTTTATACCAGTGTAACTCTTCCTGAATGTCCATTCTTCTCTTCTTACTGGCCTGATCCCATCACTTCCAGCTATGTAAGGCCCTTGAATTCTACAGTGCTATTATTGGGCTTAAGAAATGACTGGAATATATTCAGATTCCTTTAAATCATCCTTAAGGATCCCACAGGAGGGATTCCATACCCTGGGGTCTATGAATTATTCCTGCACACTTGAGAACAACATGGGTCAGATAATGCCACGAGTAATGATTCCTAGTTGCTAATACTCAGAATAGGGGACTAGACCAACTCCCTTGACTGAGCTTAGGAATAGATCCTTGATCACAGCTGCTGGGTAAATATAAGCTCTATTACAAAATAAAATAACTTGGTACTAATATTATGTTGTTGAAGGGACGGAACACAATTCACACCCACTTTCCTTCGCAAGACCTTTCTCACAATTCAGCACTGTAGATTCTAGAACAAGGAGCCTTCCTGATAATCACTCCTCCCAGTTTTGTCTCCCCAAGGACTAGACTGTTCCTTGTGAAGGGGTCTGAGACAACCTAGAGTCACAACTGAAAACGAGGCCGTAGTCACTTCTGGAGATCGGGCTGAGCTGACCATCTAGCCTTGAGGGGTGTGTATCGGTAAGGCTGCATCAGGCCTTGTGTAAACTGTAGCTGGTTCCAAGAACCAACTCCAGGACATGCTTCTCAGAGCCAAGTCAGTAGGATTTGTGAAGAGCTGCAGGGGGTTATAGGAAGGGTCTGAGCTGTCAAATTGGACGATGATTTTGAAGAGTACGTCTCTTTATTCTACTTCAAGACCTTCCTTTGGAAGTGCTATACACAAACCAGGCGTTGTGTCTGTGAAAGCTGGAGGCCAAAGGATTAGCTGTCCAAGGTTGTCCTTGGCTTTGTGGGGAGTTGGAGGCCAGCCTGGGCTACATTAGACCCCATCTTTGAAAAAACAAATAAATGAACAACATTGTATAAAAGCTCTGTAGTATCCTCAGACACAAGAGAAGGCTCTTTGTATGTTTTTCAAAATAGGTTAGTGGAGTCTGGTGAGATTGAAGAATGAGGAGGAAACAGAAAGTGCAGAGACATTGGGAAAGGAGGACAAACCTGGGCCTATTGATGCTGCACTACCACCTCCTGAGGGAAGGAGATCTCACTTCAGTTTCTCCTCTCGCTCAGAGCAGGTTCATTAGTCCATGTCCATTCATTCCTCCCCCTTTGTCTTCCTCCTCTTCTCCTCTCCTTTTCTTCTCCTTCTCCCTCTTCCTCCTCCTCCTCCTTCTCTTCTTCCTCTTCACCGTCATCATGGTGAAGAACCACTGCCCCTCTTTAGCAAACCTTTTTAGCCTGGCTTACAGGCTTTCTTATCGCAGTACCAACTGCCCATGCTCTGCCCATTGATTTAAGTGGCAATGGCTATCTGGATTTTAAAACAGAGAAGTGTCGGGACGGGATGGGAGCACACAATCATTCGGCCTTTTGCATTCCAGCACTGTTTTGAATAGCAGGGTTTTCACTTCCTATGAAACCTTAGCAGGAGGGAAAGCGGAAACTGGACCATACAGTGAGAGGGATGAGGAGAGGGAGGGACTTGAGTATTTGTAAACTCAGGGTGGCTGGCCCTGCCTACCAGGCTGCTCTCTACCACCCGAGGCTAGGAGTGGAAAAACTTGATTTACGCGTTGTGCCTGCCTGTTTTTTTCTTCTTCTTCTTCTTCTCCACGCCCTCTGTACACCTGACCATGCCTAAGCCTATCTGGTGGCAGGGAGGGCTGGAGAGTAGAAGAATGTGCACAGGGAGGGAGGGCTGGTACTTTTCCATTCACATCTCCTCAGTGGCTGTTCTTGTTTATTCCAACCTCCGCCCGCAGAAACTTTTTCAGCTGCCTGAAATTCAAGTCATCAAACCGTCCCCTGAGGTCAGGCTGCAGAGGCTTGGGTGCATGGCCCTTTCATGCCAGCCTGTATTTAGTCCGTACACATAGGAAGAACACAAACCTGGCTCTGAAGTACCCAGAGTGAGGGAGAGGAAAGATTGGCTTGCTGCTCAATGTGCTTGGTTTCTAATTATAGTTCTACCTGAACTTTTTACTGGGCACGGCCGCCCGTGAGGACCCAGTTCCCTCACCTGTGTGAAGGAAGTCCAGTGATGTCCGGGGTGCCTGCTGGTGTGTCCTGACTTCTGTGACTCTGGACCTAGACATATGTTTGTGTAACTTTAGGATGGGGATGAAAAAGGGCTGTGTGTGTGTGTGTGTGTGTGTGTGTGTGTGTCTTGGGGTGGAGCCAGAGGTTAAAATGTAAGCTTCGGAATAAAGAAAGGCAATCTGCAAATAGTCACTTTATCAATTTTTAACCAGTTGTAGACCAAAGTCTCTGTGCTGAGTCCAAAAGCCAAGTTAAGGCTTGTGGGTTTTTTTTGTTTGTTTGTTTGCTTAGTTTTTGGTTATTGTTGTTTGGTTTAGTTTGGTTTGGTTTGGTTTGGTTTGAATGTTAAGCATTGGAAGGTGCAGGGTCTGAGACCCAGTTCTACTTTGTTGCTTTCCTTACTCACGCTCAGAGCTGGCAGCCCCTAGAAGCTTTTCTGCCTTTCAGTTTTGTTTTCCTGTTTTCTTCTCTCCTATTGTTCTTTTCTTTTTGTTCTGGAAACTGTTCCAGCCAATGGTAGAAAGGGAAAGACAGTTTTAAGTTGGATACTCTGTAAGCTGCCAGGTTTCTTGTGAATATGGGAAATATTGCAGGACATAGAGAAGGTGGCATGGGAAAAGAGAGAGAAGAGAGAGGAGGAAGGACCTAGAAAGAGCCCTGATAGCCTTGTAGAAATGATCAGTAAACATAGAAAATCAGAAGAAATAAGAAGAGAAAGAGGAGCAGGATGGCAGGGGAGGAAGGAAGGAAGGAAGGAAGGAAGGAAGGAAGGAAGGAAGGAAGGAAAGGAAAGGAAAGAAAAAGAAAGAAAGAAAGAAAGAAAGAAAGAAAGAAAGAAAGAAAGAAAGAAGAAAGAAGAGAAAGAAAGGAAGGAAGAATGAAAGAAAGGAAGGAAGGAAGGGTGAAAGAAAGAAAGAAAAAGAAAGAAAGAAAGAAAGAAAGAAAGAAAAAAGAACAAAAGAAGAGAAAGGAAGGAAGAATGAAGGAAAAGAAGGAAGGATGAAAGAAAGAGAAAGAAAGAAAGAGGAAAGAAAGAAAGAAAAGATGGATGGACAAAGACAGCAGAAGAAAAGAGAGAGAGAGAGTTAGCTCCAGGATCTATCATACCATTGAAGAGCAAAGGTCAGAAGAGAACCTATGTAAGACTGAATCCATGATCTCAATTGACACTATTGTTTAGAAATTGTTACTAATTATGAATGTAGGAGAAACTAGGTACAGGGTTAATCACTGGACTGTTTTCTCACTTTTCTGTTAATATAAAATTATTCTTAAAAATAAAGCCTATAACTCAAAGAAATAAAGAATATTTTTGTGTGATATCTTTTTCATTCTTAGAAACCTCCAGATCATGACCTTGGCTTCCATTGAGGTCAGACAGGTTCTGGTTCTCATTTGAAAGAGTCAGAACAGCAGGCTTGCTTGGTTTTTGTAATATATATTTACTCATCATTCACTTGGTGCTTTGAGGCAGGATGTAACCACAGTTGGCATCATGATCCTCCTGCCTCAGCTCCCAGGGTTCTGTAGCTGACCATCAACCATCTTTCTCAGCTCTTCTGTTTATCCCCCAGTTCTTGTGTGCCACCATCTACATAGAAAGCCATCAGAATACCAGGGAGACACCAAGGCAGGTGGCCCAGTCCACATGCTCAGCATTTCTTTATGGAAACCATGGAAACAGAACCCTCAGCTAACCTGCTGTCAATCTCTGTGAGACACACAGGACCTGGGGCTTGGTTGCTGAAGTTATAGGAGCTCTCACCATCATCTCTGAGTGTCAGCTTTTCCTTAATAACTCCAGTGGAACTGTGGGTCAACAGAATTATAACTCTAGGAGTGTGGAAGAGGTATGGACTGGACCCAGCCATGAGATTGCCTTCATTAACCTCATATGACTGCATAGTCTAAATAGGGAGAGCCTCTAGCTGCATATTTATTTGATTAATGTGAACTATATAAGGCTATTTTATACAACTATATTTTTTAAACATACCTTTTCCATTCTTGTCTCATCTTTTTCCTCACAGGTTCTATATGTGGGGAAATCCAGACAAGAAAATAGTTTACAGCAAACTTAGCAAGTTCCCGTGCCTATGTCCCATTGGATCTACACTGCATCAGTTATTTAGTGGCAGTATCTACTTCAGTACGCTGACAGTTACTACAACATTGATGTGCATACTGACTTAATATGTCCTATTAATTTCTGGCTGTTTGTCAGTAATCGGTGGCTTCTAGTTCTAAAGCATATTCAGATTATGTGTCTCTTTCCCTTTCCCCTTTAACTCTTCCCAATTCTACCAGCCTTCATGTCAGCAATCGATAGTCTGTGAACCAACCCTTACATTTATCAGATTTATATCATTTAAATAATTCTTGGAGAAATGCTGTAAGACTGAGTCCTACTTTGACTAACTTGACTTTTCCAGTAAGCTGTCTGGTCACGTGTCAACAACCAAGAGCACAATCATGCCCTTTGACCCAGTGCTCCACTTCTAGGAATCGATGCACTAGGTATACTGGAACATGTAGGAAAGCAAACCTTTGAATGCTAGCATGTGAACATTAGTATTGTACCAAATATGGAAACTCCAAACAGTCAACATGTCTGGTCATGACTGGGTTAGTAGAGAGAGCATTAGGTAGGGAAATGGTTCAGTAAATGACAAAATGCTAAGTCTGAAAGGTTTAAGTTGAAATATATACATGGGGCTGGGTGTGATGGCCCATGCCTTTAAACCCAAGACTCGGGAAGCAGAGGCATCTGTTGAGTCCAGCCAACCTAATCCATATAGTAAACTCCAGACCAGCCAGAGTTTCATGATGAGACTTGTATCAAAACACACAAACATACAGAGGGTGTTATGTTAAGTAATGAAGCTGGATGCACACATCCATATACACCTGTAGTAGGTCCATATAATATATTTTACAACTATATCTTAAAATATTTTTAGAAAATAGGGTAAATATAAATAAGAGTATACAACTAACAAAATATGTATAGTGGTTGCTTTAGGGTCGAAGGATTATAAATTGTTCCCTCTAGTCTTTGTCTTTGAAAATGTCTTATGTCTATCACCTATCTCACTGACACATACATGGGAAGCCCCACGTGATGTCTTTTTCCCTGCAGACAATGAGATGCTTACCTCACAGTTTCGAATATTTGACTTACAGTGTCAGTCACTCACATCTGTGAGGCTTACCACAGACGTGAACTGCCTGGACAGTCCTGGAGAGAGGGGACCCTTCACTCTGGGGATACCAACCAGCCTCCTTGACGAGAAGCTGCTACCCTTTCTATGGACTCTGATTGCAGAGAGATAAAGCAGATCTGCAAATCTCTGATCTGTTTCCCGCCCCCTTGGTGGGGTAGGTATCACGTCTGTTAGTGTTTCGCGACATTTGCAAATGTCAAAGGGTTTCCTGGGTGCTGTGCTGTGAAGCCACCCATATGCTATCCTGGTAGCTAAATCTCCAAGACCCTCTTAGGTCAGCAGGTGATTTATTTTGATTCTTGGTAACATAAAATTCTGAAAAAAAAATATAAACTACTTCAATGTTTATCTTTCAAGATTCAATTAGAGAATCGCAGAACTGTTAAGAACTCTTTTGAAGATTATGTCATTTTCAGAGTCCCTAGCTTTCAAAGAAGGGCGGGCGGGTAGAGGTCAGTATCTAGTAGGTGAGAGCAAGGATCATAGTTTTACTAAGACACCCCTCTCTTAAACTACAGACATGATTTCCCACTTTTTCATTCATTGCTCAAAGCTGGATATTTTATTAACTTTTCGTGAGGTAGATAGACACTGTACCGAATGAAATATGGGCTCCCGACTTCAGGTGTTCACCATCAACTGAAGACATAAAGATCCAGAAAGGTGCTGAGACATGCTTTAGGTTAAGCAAATGACAGTGCCTGTACTAAAACTTGCCCCACATGTCCTGGTCGGGAGCCCAGTAAAACTCCATGACTTATCAGAAGCTGCTCTCTGACACAGCTCTCAGATCGGAGGGAGGTGCTGGCTTGCACATGACATCAGCGCTCTGAAGGGCTTGATCTAGTATTTATCGTGAAAACAGAGTGCATCCCAGTCACCTCCATGTACCCTCCAGGAAAATGTAGCTTCCCATGTGGAGGGAGCCCTAAAGAGCCTGGGTGAGAGCTCACAGCCTCGGCTCTCTCCACCGTCATCATGAGTTTCTCAGGCCACAACACACAACTAAGACTATCCATTATTCCAGGGACAGTAGAGTCCCACCTTAGCTCTCACTTGTGTGTTTAGCCTTCCAGGAAAGCCTGCTATTCTGAGCTTCGTGTTCAGCGTGTATCTGCTGTATGTACTATGTTCTACCATAAACAAAGATCACCCAGCATTATGTTGTTCTGATGCACACAACTTCAAGGAACATCCACGACCTGAACTCTAGAATCCAACATTAGTTACCACAGAATCTGAGCATCGTGGTGTCTATTCATCTAAGGTCAAGATCACCATCGCTCTATGGGCATTCCAGAACTTTGGGTCAGAAACAGTAGGTACTCTCTCCAGGTGCCAGCTCTGTAACAAGACTGGTTTCCAGAGCATTCCAGTTGTCAAGACTCAGCCTGCCTCAGGTTGGACCCATCAGCCAGGAGCTGTAACTATTTGTTTTCTGTGGCCAGGCAAAAATAAATTGGATATTAGAGTAGTCAACTTTCCATTCCTATAACGAATACCAATGCACTAACATTTCAATAGAAAATGTTTATTCTGGCCAGGTTTTAGAAGTCTTGATCTAGTTCATTGGCTCTGCTGTTTGGGCTCAGTGGCAAGGCAGTTTATAATGATGGAAGAATGTGGTCCATTCATTTCAAGTATGCAAAACTTAAAGACAGAGATCATGCCACTGATAAACTAGGAGCCCCCTAGTACAATCTACCCCTTAGAATGTCTCACTTCCTCCTAATAGTTCTGGGGTGGAGTCCAGCCTTTAAAATGCAGGACCATTGGGGAGGGTGGTATTCAGGATGGAAACCGCACAGATACAATGGCACATACATATTGCCTGGATGAGACTTAACAATTAATGGAAAGCCCAGCAGATTTCAGTGTTTAAGCCTCAAATTGTCGAGATAAACTTTGCCATGCTATGAGCCCTGATACCTAAATTTCAGCAAAAGACTCAAAACAAAATGGACAGAAAAAGATTGATAGAGGTTATAATTTAGTAAGGTAAATTAAGAATAGAGGATACAATGCTAAATCAAAGAATGAGCCCATTTGGGCTCCTTAACATCTTTCCAATCTCATACGCAGAATTTTCCACACCAGACTCCTGAGGGTTCCCTAGAGAACCGTGCAGTTTCCTCTGCTCAGCACAATAGCCTCTATGTCTTGATCTCTGACTTAGAGAATAAAGTCAAGATCAGAGGTACTTCAGTTTTGTTTTCTTAGCATTTTACTTAGCGTGTTAGCATTTCTTAGCATGTTACGTAGCAGTAACAGCCAATGCTTACTTAAAAGAGGTTGACTAAGTTGAAGGAAGAACCGAAAGAGATTTCACTGTGAGATCTGCAGACCCACATTACGGTTAAAAGCTCCACAGTTGACTAAGTTCTCTGGATCTCAGTTTCTTGTTCTCCAAAGTTGTCATTTCCATGAAGGGAGAACCTGATAGCATCTCGTGAGAATTAAGGGCACCAGAGGGAAAGGTGATCCAAAAATCATTGCTCAGAGTGGTTGGTGAATGATTAGCCAGATAGTAAAGCAACATAGTCACAGGACGGCATTCTGTTATTTGGCAACACCTTCCGAGGCGCACACTGTATCTAAAAAAACTGCATTTTAAGTGCCCTGTCTTGACTTTGCAACCATCCTTAAATATGATGATTTCACTTCCTCAAATGCTTTAAGCCTTTAAGTACAAGAAGATATACATCTCAGCTAAAGATAAACAGTGATCCAAAGAAAAATTTTAAAAAAGATCATCAGAAAGTCTTTTTGTTCTTGAAATGCAGAATTGGAAATGAACCATTTTCTTGTAGTAGGAACTGAAATCCAGTATTAGATCCGTGTTTCTGGTGCATTCTTCCCCTTTCTTCCTCCCCCTTTTACTTTAGCTCCTCCCTACACCTTTCCTACACCCAAGTAGGAAAATAGCAGTTATTTTGAGCTAACTTTACTCTTAGAAAAATGTACAGTAAAATTCCAATTTATTGGGCCTGTGTTCTAAGATCAGCAAGGCAGCTGCTGCTTACAACATTTTAAAGCAATTGAAGTGATGAGTGAGTTATCAAAATAATGAGGCAGGATAATTATCTACCAGAAAACCCTAAATGATAGAAAGAATCCTGGTCTAACTCCATCTTGTGCTGAAGTTTAAATCTATCCTTTTTATCTCTGCAGCAAATACAGAGCCTCCCCAGGACATTACAGGAAATAAAGGAGGATTTCCATAGGGATTAAAGAAAATTTCAGCATAGGTGTCGAGGGGAGAGTGGCAACAACACATCGGGTAGGGTCACTGAGATGGCAAAAGATAAAGCGCCTGATGCTTAAGTGTCAAGACCCTGGTTTGGATACCCAGCAACCATGTGAAAACCAAGGCAAGGTGATGTGAATCTATAACCTAGCATACATGTGGGGGCAGAGAAGGGAGGCAGGAAGACTCAGGCCCATCCTCAGTCTGGCCAGTTGGGGAGCACTGGGCTCAGTGAGAGGTCCTGTCTCCAAACACAAGGTGGAGAGCATTCAAAGAAAACATCCTATTGTTGGCTACTGGTTTCCACACCCATGTGCATGCAACACTCACTCCTTGCAGATGCACACGTACCCTCCCCAATACACACACATACAATTTTTAAAAGCCCATCTTGGCGGCCAGAGAGATGGCTCTATTGGCCACACATGCATCAAGCCCCGAATCAGAGACTCGGTACCCAGTGGAGTACATCTGGTAGATGGGTGAAGACAGGTAGACACCCAGAGCTCAATGGCCAGCAAGCCTAGATGGATTGATGTACTCTGGGTTTAGTGAGAGACATTGCCCCAAAAGACATGGAAGAGACCAGTTAAGGAAGATCAAGGAAGATACTCAATGATCAATCACTAGCTTTCACCTGCGTGCATATACGCAGGCACACACAGCCCAATGCACATGTGCATAGCATAGACAGTATAAAACTAAATAAATAAAATAAAAAATTTAAAGCCTTCCCTCTGGAGCGCGGGAACTCAGTGGTTCTTTTTTAATATTTCCCTGTCCCTGACACTTTGGTCAGTACCAAGTCCATGATCAATAGACCATTTATTTTTAGATTCCTAGAGGTAAAGACGGAAGAATATTGTTGTATATGGTCTAAAAACCGAAAATGGGTGAGCCACCACAAAAAAAATTAGGATCCTGGATGATGTCCACCTTGGACAAGGACAGTCATCTCCCACGGTTGTTCAGTATTTCCCTATCCAATCATCCCATTCCTGACACCTTTCACCCAACTGTACTTGTAGATCCCTGGTTCCCACCACAGATGATAGGCAGATCAAAGCAAAGGAACTACCATATGAGATATGCCCTTCTCAGCTCTGTAATTGGGAGACTGGGATGGCCCAAGAGAGAGTAGAGTACTGTTAAGATTTCTGGAGGTCAGAACACAGAGTTCGATCACCCACTTGGCAGTACTTTCTCAGAAATGGCCAACAGGGATATCTGTTGAGTACACTTTAATATGAAGTTATAAAGAGAAGGCTCAATTGTGCCAGGCCAAAGGTGGGAGGGAGCATGTTCAGGCCAAGGAAACAGGAGTGATGTGTTTCACAGAGTGAGTTCATGGTACGTTCGAATGGCTGGAACACAGGACTTTACAGATTATTCCAAATGCTCAAGATATCACGGAAGGCTGTTAGCAAGGTGGTTGACAGATCTGACTTCTGTCTTAAGACAAAATTTGCATGCTGTTTCTGTGATAAAGCACCATGACCAAAGGCAACTTGGGAAGGAAAAGTTTTATTTGACTTCAAGCTTACATTATCAGAGGAAGACAAGGCAGGAACCTGGAGGCAGGAACTGAAGCAGAGGCCGTGCAGGAGTGCTGCTTGCTGGCTTGCTCCTCATGCCTTTCTCAGCCTAGATTCTTATACAACTCACGACAACCCACTCAAAAGTGGCACCACACACAGTGGGTTGAACCCTCACACACCATTCATTAATCAAGAAAATTACCCATAGGCCCATCTGGGGGACTTCCCCTTCCCTCAGTTGATATTTCATTTTCCTAAATGACCCTAGCTTGTGACAATACAAGCAAACCACACTAGCCAACACGTAATTTCACATGTTCAGGGGGAGGAGGCCAGAAGGGAAATTTTTTAAAAAGACTATTGTAGGAGCCCTGGTCTGAGAAGCGCTAGCATAGACTAAAGAGTTAGCCTTGTAGATGGTGAGGCATAAAAAGACTTGAGACACATTGCCAAGTGAGAATCAACCGGAGTTAACATCAGATCACACTGAACTGTGGCGAGTGCAAAGGCAGTAGAGCTAGCAATAACAAATCTGAATTTTTTTTGATTCAGCAGTTCACGGACTAACAGGGTAAAGAAATATTCTGGGGAGCTGGAGAGATGGCTCAGCGGTTAAGCGCACCGACTGTTCTTCCAGAGATCCTGAGTTCAATTCCCAGCAACCACATGGTAGCCCACAACCATCTGTAATGAGATTGGATACCCTCTTCTGGTGTGTGTGAAGACAGCTACAGTATACCCATATAAATAAAATAAATATTTTTTTAAAAAGAAATATTTTGTGGTGGGTGGGACTTGTTCAAAACTCAGTTTTGAACATGATATGTTTAAGATATCTCTGAGGTAGATGTTTCAAGAGAGGCAATTGAATATTCAAGACCTGAATTAAATAAAAAGAAAAGAAAAGATACTAGCTTGAAGATACAAATGTGGAATACATACATTTTTGATAGTAGGGGAAAGAATTGATTTTTGTACCAGACAGGTTTAAAATCAAAACAGCAAAAAAGAACCAAGCCAAAAGTGGTGGCACATTCCTGTTATACCAGTCCCCAGAAGTCTGGGAAAAGATGTGGTGAGGTTAATGCTACCCTAGATTATAGTGAGTTCTCGGGCAATCTGAGCTATAGTGTGAGTCCCACTTTTACTGGAACAACCTCTCTAAAACAGTAAGGGCGAAATGGTCCTTAGAAATACTTACAAACAAACTTCTCAATTATAAAGAAATTGGGTCAAACAAATGAACTTCCTGGCAAAGCTAATGGGAATAGCCAACTTCACTGGCTTGAGAACTTTCTTCATCTTATAATGTAGTCTCAAGGTTGGACATTAAAATGATTGAGGCCAACAAACCCTCTGTCTGGATCCTATGGTTCATGGCCACCACCTTTTCTTTGTTTTATAATGATGTCCAGTGTGTGTGAACCACCATACACTCTCAGAACTAACTTCTCCATTTAAGTAAAAAAGGAGTTGTCTTCATGAGTCCTTACCTGTCAGAACATTAGGAGTGGTCATTTGGGATGGAAATAACTGGAAAATTTACTAGTCTACTTCTATGGTTCTCAACTTGTAGGTCATGACCCTTTGGGTGGTCAAATGGCTCTTTTAAAGGGGTCACCTATCAGATATCCTGCATAGCAGATATTTACATTAAAATTCATAACAGTGGCTAATCATGAAGTGGCAACAAAAATAATTTTATGTTGGCTTCACCACAACATGAAGAACTAAACTGTATTAAATGATTGCAGCATTAGGAAGGTTGGGAACCACTGCATGATGACTGAGCCTAACACATATTTTTCAAGTCCCTATTGAGTACCTATTACTTAGCACTCAAATCCAATTATCATTAGCTTGTAATTGAACTCTATCAGTTTGAATTCGAGTATATAAAGATTAAGACCATCTTTTGCTTCTCCTTGGAACCTTAATCTAGACCTGACGTGTAGGTTAAGCAGGTAATCCATCTAATGCATGTTTTGAATGAGAGACAGCGAATAGGAACTTTTTGTAATATCTTGGCTTATCTTTGTTTTTCATATAAATACATTTACTGTGAGTATATTATATGTCAGAGTATATATTATGAAAAACATTATGATTGTAATGTTTTTCAGTCTTTAAAAACGTATCTGTGTTATGGTAACATAATCATTAGTATGACCCAATAACGCTAAAGGTGCAGTATTGGCACACATACCTTGGCAGTACCCAACTGCTATCTAATTGGACTTAAGACCTGCTCAACAAGAGGGTGATCATACTTGGTATGGGAAACCAAGCCAACTTCTCAGGGCTGGTAAAGTTATGATGATTGGAAGAGAAATCTATAATCACCACTTTATTAAACCAGTAAAGTCCCTAACTACATTCTAAGTATTGGTCCTTCTACCCACAGATAAGTGTAATCTTCACCTCTTGTGAAGGAAATTTCTTTGTGCAACATATGGAGAATGTTACAGAAAACCACAACTGACCATATAAACAGAGGTTAAAGAGCTGGTCTCTGTCCCTTGTGCTCCAAGCTTGGTGTAGGAGGGGGTTATCAAAAACAAAGGCAGGGACCGCAGCTGTCAGAGACAAGCAATATACTCTAGTTGAATAAAAGTACACGGCTGCTTTAGACAGAAATATCTGAGGTGTGAGCTGTGAGCATAACATTGAAATAAAATAAAATGATGAACATGTCCTTGACATAACAGACACAAAAACAATGAGCTTTGAGATAATTAGCCCCCCCCCTTTTTTTTTAAATCACAGTACCTAGTTTGGACTGTTACAAAAATATTTTGTATTTATGGTTTATTCAGTCATCATAACGACATTATAAATCAGGTGGTGGTATTGGTGGCATCACCTCTCTGGGATAGACTGGAAGCAGATGTATAGAAATGTGAAGGCCCAGATAACTTAGCTGTTATTCTAGACCCCTTTTGAATGAAGTGCAGAATTTCAAACCATGGGTCAAGGGGAGGGAGCATGGGGAGACAATATTCTAATGTCACCGCCACAGTAGCCTGTGTACTGGCTGTTCTTGCCTCTCAAAGGAGGAAGAGTCCCAGCCTGGATCCTCTCTGGGAAGCCAATGACTCCTGTGGGGCATGCTTGGATTCACATTCAGCCTCTGCTCTGACTTTTGACCCTCAGAACCCTGGAACCCTACTAATCCACAGCATCCCCTGTAAGTTCATTAGATGACCTCCCTCTCTGACAATGGAAACATCCCAATTAATATCTTTGCCAAAATTTTCCAGTCACTCTTACATTTGATTGCCCTTTCTCGTGTGGTGAAAGTCAATATTTAAATATGAAACCTGGCTTCGATGCTTTCAAAAATTTAATTCCATTATTAGAATTAGTTGAAGCTGGGCTTTGTGTCTGTTTGGAAATGGCTAGGAACGATGCTGCCAGTAATACCCCAGGCTCGGGCTATTGCTGCAAGAAGGACAACACCTTGTACTGCACTGACGGTCACACCGGGTACGGCTCAGTAAGTACCATTTCATAGGGTACAGTTTGAGAGCCTCCGGGGAGACTATAAAATCAGTGTCCAGAGAACAGAGCTGGCTCTATCATGGATCCAGCGGCAAGTATATCAAATGCTGAAAGAAATGCAATCAAGAGATGAGTGAAAATTCCCAGGCAACCTGGCAGCCTCCGGCAGCAAGGGCTAGACTCCCAAGCAGGGTCAGATTTGTTTGTGCACGTTTGGTCAGGGACCCAATTCAGAGGACACTTGTGTTTTGTTTTGTTGTCTTCCAGGTTCTATCCCACCCAGCTCTTAGCAGAATTGTGATCTCAGTCCAGAAAGGCAGCAACATTTTAAAAAAGACAATAAGAAAGACAACTAAAGTTTTCAGTGCAAGAAGAATGCATGGGAAAAATCTGAAAAAAACCTGCACATGATTTATCAAGATTACAGTTAGTTCCAGTGAAAGACCTCATTCTTACATTTTGTCAAGTCTTTCCAAAGAGTCTCCCCTACATGTTAGACATCGTTATTTCTTTCTAGGGTCCATGCTTTGCTTTGGCTTACTTCTTTGGAAAGGGAACAGAAACTATTGCCAGGCAAGTTATATATTGAAGATTTAATATAGCAAGGAACAATAGCTATTTCTATGCATAAATGCATAAAGTCTGGCATTTTTTTTTTAACGATGCAGGGTTTCTCTGTGTAGCTCCGGCTGTCCTGGAACTCACTCTTGTACACCAGGCTGGCCTCGAACTCAGAAATTCGCCTGCCTCTGCCTCCCAGAGTGCTGGGATTACAGGCGTGCGCCACCACCGCCCGGCTAAGTCTGGACTTTTCTATGGTAGCATAATCTCAAGTCTGTTTAAAGGGGAGGGAGGGCTACAAAAAGATGCATTTAATACAGTGGTTTTCAAACCTTCTTAATGTTATGACCCTTTAATGCAGTTCCTCTTGTTGTGGTGACCCCCAGTCATAAAATTGTTTCCATTGCTACTTTATAACTGTGCTAGTGTTAGGAAGCATAATGTAAATATCTTATATGCAAGATATCTGATGACCCTCTGTGAAAGGGTCATTCAAGTCCCAAAGGGGCCACAACCCACAGGTTGAGAAATGCTGACTTAATGGCACATTTTTGGATCACCTGACAGTGGTAGATGAGAAGAGAGACAGCGGAACATGCCTTGACTTAGTGGGAGGAGACGAGATACTGACACCACTTAGACTGGGGACTCAGTTGGCCATGCCTTTATTATGCAGTGGTTCATTTTATTCTGAACAGAGACACACAAAGTGCATGCCTACAGCTTATAAATTGGGAGCCCGAGGAATTATTGTCCAGAGTAAAGGACAAATAAGCTGATGAGAGAGAGACTAGGAAGGGAGATAGAGCCGAACCTAGACCCCAAGTCTACACTCCTGACTCCAGACCTTCCTCTCCCCTCCACCCCCCCTTTTTTTTCAGTGCTGGGGATTGAAGCAGGGGCTACCACTGAACTATGGCCCTGGGCCCCAGAAAAGTTTCTATTTCTGTGTAAAGGCCTCTTTCTTGAACTTTCCACTGTAGCTTCTGAAATATTGGTGGCCCGGGAAGGAATGTTTTTGTTTGGATTATTTGAGTCTACTTATGCAGTGTAACTTTCCTTTACGTGGCTCAAGTTCGAAATCTGAAATGGTTCAGGGCACTCAACGACCTGGGCTTTCTTATCTCTAACACTCTAAGGGGTCAGTCCCATGGAAAAAAAAATTGTACTTCTTTGTCTCCAAATACAACTGTTCCTTAACTACAGAAATTATAACTTACATTTGGCAATGTATGTTTCTTATGATCTCCTGGAGCCAGTACAAGATGCTGTTCCTCCCCCTTCCTACTGTGAGCACACAGTAGGCGCTCTACAAATTTTCCTTATGCTTTAATTTTTACAGTAAGTTTTCTCAGGCTGGAGAGATGGCTCAGCGGTTAAGAGCCTGAGTTCAAATCCCAGCAACCACATGGTGGCTCACAACCATCCTTAATGAAATCTGACACCCTCTTTTTGTGTGTCTGAAGACAGCTACAGTGTACTTACATATAATAATAAAAAAATCTTTGGGCCAGAGCTGGAGCCAGCAGTGGTTCTGAATTCAATTCCTAGCAACCACATGATGGCTCACGACCATCTCATCTGGGCAGTTCATATACTCATATACATACAATAAATAAATAAATGTTTTAAAAAAATAAAATAAGTTTTCTCAGCATCCTCTACCCTCTTACAGGTTTGGGGGGTGTGTGTGTGTGTGTGGAATATCTCTGTTATCTTGGTCCTATCCATCCACCTGTAATACATCATCTATCTAAGTGAATTTACATATTCACTCAACATGTTCTGCTGCCATGCATATTCTGTATGTACACATAGACCCTCGGATATGATTAGTAAGCATTTGCTAAGCCCTATTAAGTGACGGGTAGCTGCTGTTTGGTGATAATATTTAAGATCTTATTTCCTTCCACTGACTTGAAAAGGAAACCTGGTGTGGAGAAAGACCAGAGGGCATCACTCCCAGCTATGTAGTTTTGTTTTTTTTTTTTACTCTTTCTGAAGATATATGCCAAGTACCCGATTTCTTCAAAATAGTCCCCATGCACAGTTGACTTAAATATCCATAGTTCCAGGCCTAGCTAGGGCCTGGCTGCAGGTTTGGGTACCCCATGGCCCCTTTCCCTACCTTTAGGATCTAACAGCTCAGTCTGTTGCCTGCCTTCAGCTCCTGCTTTACATTTTTACTTTGTTTTTTTTTTCCCCCACACTCAAGCAGCTTGAAGCAGTACTGTCAGCACTTCATTGTTGGCATTCAGGGGTTTGGAAAGGTGGCGTAATGGAAAGGGCACAGGCTGTAGAGATGACTGTCTCCCACTCCCAGGCCCTCACCCTGGGGACAGACACTAAATAGCTGGGTAAGCAAGGATGAGTTATACAACTTTTCTGAGTTTGAGTCTCCTGTCTCTAAAGAAAGAGATACTTACATCTAATGTGAAAATGTATGTAAGGGTGAAAGGAGAAGTGAGCCTCAAGCCCCAATGTGCAGGGAAGAAATAGCACCTTATTAGGACACTGAACACATCCTCAGGAAGGTGTGTCTCCTAGTCCCTCCCCCCCCATTATGTGACTCCTCTTATCCAAAAGCCAGATGAAGGATCCCCTAACTATCCAGAGGCCTGGAATCTCCCTTCCTCATGTCCTCACCACACTCACATTCACCCATTGTTCACCTCATATGATCTTCAAGACAGTCTCATGAGAACTGTAAGCCAAGGCTGCTTTGATAGTTTTGCAAGCTAATGGTCAGAAATCTTAGTGGTTAGGTCCACAGTCATGATTCTAGATTCAGATCCCTGGTTCTGAATTCCCCCTATGAGCTTTCTAGTACACAGGCAGACATTGGGGGTTTTGTCACTTACAAAGGAAAGGCAATGAATGCTATTTTGGAATACATTTTAAGAAGGTAAATGTTGATAGGTCAAGGTCTGCAGGCCCAACACTACCCAATGCCATCGTGCCCTTCCTAGGCCTCTGTTCTGTGGCCCTCTCTTCCACATAGCTATTCAGAATTTCTTACTCTAGTCCTGCCTGGGCTGTGGCACCTAACTAAAATCCAGGCCTCATGATAAAAGTCTTTGGTCAACCTTTCTGTTTATTTCTTTGCTTGATATTCACTAAGAATATGATACTATTCCCCAGTGCTTTTGTGAACTCATTTTCTAGCAGAAAAAAATAGCAATCAATTAAATAGATACATATGATATTCCTTATAGTGACAGTGCCATAAATAAAGGGGTTTGGGCTTGGGGCATATGGATGTTAGGAGCTCATTGGCAGACAGCATTTAGTTAAAGACTGAGAAGTGATACACAGAGACTTAATTGCAAACCAGGGGTAAGGCTATCAAGCAGAATACTAGGAGGCAACCAGAGGAAGGAACTGCAGAGAAAGGACTTCACCCTTTTACCAAAACCTTCAACATCTAGGATGCCTTCACTTAAGGCAGTGGTTCTCAACCTTCTTCATGCTGAGATTTGTTAATACAGTTCTTTATGCTGTGGTGACCTGCCAACCATTAAATTATCTTGTTGCTGCTTCATAACTGTAGTTTGCTACTGTTGTGAGTGGTAATATAAATATCTGATATGCAGACTATCCCATATACAGCCCCTACAGGTTAAGAACCACAGATATTAGGGTGCATAGATTCCAGCTAAATACAGAATCACAACAAATACAAATAAAAACTCAAGAATTTATTTGGATTTGTCATTTTCTAGTTGACCAATTTTTCTTGCTTGTTTTTAAGTTGCATCTATTAATTTGTGTCTTTATTGTGTGCAGGTGCACATGCCACAGTCTTTGTACCTGATTCTGTGGCGATGTTGTGCACATGAATGTGGTTGTTCATAGAAGCTAGAAGAAAGCATAGAATTTGGATCTGGACTTTAGAGATAGTTATGAGCCATTCAATATGGGTGCTGCCCATTAAACGAGGGCTCTCTGCAAGAGCAGTACACACTCGTACTGAGCCATCTTTCTAGACCCTCTCTTATTGTTGTAAAATCCACAGAGCGACAGCCTTCTCCTTTCCTAGAAGGAAAAGCCTTAGCATCTGGACCCTCAAAACAAACAGCTTCATCTCTTCTTCTGGGAAATAACTGTAACTGTTTTTAGACTCTGAGCATCTCAGAAAGTCCCAAGTGCAAGGATCATGTCTCAGCTCCCTACCCAGGGTAGAGGATACAAGGCAAAATATGTCAGTGCCTTCATTTTGATGGTTGTGAGAAGTGAGGACACATGCTGTGTACATGCTCCTCAGACCAGATGGAGAGCTAGGATCCTATACAGTCTTATAGAGATCATTTAGTCCTGTGGCTCTAAACTTTCATACAGTTCATGGTATTGTGGTGACCCCAACAATAACATTATTTTGGAGCTACTTCATAACTGTAATTTTGCTACTATTATGAATGACAATGTAAATATCTGATATGTAGGATATCTGAGGTGTGACCCCTCTGAGAGGGTCATTCAACTCCCAAAGTGGTCGCAATCCACAGATTGAGAACTGCTGATCTAGTTTAACCAGATGGTTATTCAGAAGGATAAGGGACTAGTCTGACAAGATCTTGCTCAAAATCCCATAGCAACTATGTTCCATCCATGACTGAATACCAGACCTCCATTTGGACCTCTTCTGATCAGATTGAAAACAGTTGAATTACTCAACTTCCTGACATAGGAAGCACACCAGATACTTCCACCTTCTCAATTAACAGCATAACCCTCATCAGTAGGCTCAGATGCTTAGACTAGGAAGTAACACACCCAGTGTCGAGGTTTGAATGAGAATAGCATCCACAGGTTCATATATTTAAATGTTTGATTCCCCGTTGCTGGAACTGTTTAGGAAGGATTAGGAGGTGTAGCCTTGTTGGAGGAGGTGGTCACTGGGGCGACTTTTGAGGTTCCCAAAGGCTATACCAGGCCCAATCACTTTCTTTGTCTCCTGCCTATAGATCAGCGGTATGTAATCTCTCAGCTATGGCTCCAGGATCATGCCTACCTGCCTACTGCCATGTTCCTTGCCATGATGATCATAGCCTGAGCCTCTGAAACTGTAAACAACCCCCCCCCAATCTAATGCTTCTTTTATAAGAGTTGCCTTCATTATGCTGTCTATTGACAGCAATATAGTGACTAAGATACCCGAGGCCACATGGTTGGCGTGGTGGTTTCACAGGCCTGCTTGACTTCATGACTTTCACCTAGCACAGCTAATGTCTCTCTCAACAACTCAGTTCCAAAGCTTCAAGATAAGCAAGAACCTGAAGGCCTGCCAGAACCCCAGTACATTAGGACCCTTTGGATCAGCATGTTCATGAGTGGTTTAACTTTGAATCCACGGTGTGGACTTTGAAAGCAAACTGCCTGTGTTTGAATCATGGTTTTGATATTCATTAGCTAGTGACTTTGGCCCAAGTAACTTGCCTAAACTGTGGTTTCCTCATCCGTAAATGAGGATACTGATATACTTCCCTGCAGGGAGTTAGGATTAGGTAATATTATACTTATAAATCACTTAGTGTGGCCTCTGATGTGCACAGTATATATGCAGTAAATGTTAAATATAATAGAAAATAGAGGGTTTTTTTCGTAGCTCCAGGGCTATTTTGTTATATTCCATCTTAATGCTTCTGCACCAATCAGAACACAAGCAGGAAAGCAGCACCTCAATAAATGATAGGAAGTAAGAATTTATTATGGAAGTCAGGTCTTATACAGGTGTTCATGTCTCTGACACACAGCAGTAACTCCTAAACATCCTTTAGAATACTAGTGCAAATCACTAATAAATTCATGGATGTATTACATGCAGCATATGAGTATATTTGTGCATACTTTATGTGTGTATATTATATACATATGTGAGACACAGAAAAGAAACTCATCAAGATGTTCATAGTGGGAATCTTTAGATGATGAAACAATAAGAAGTGTCCATTTTCATTCCATTTACTTGTTTTCTAGTTTTCTAATTATTTTTAAAACCCAAAGTATTTGTTAATATCTAATGGTTGTTAACTTCTTACTTCTTGGATTTCTTGTCTCAAAAAGTTCAATGTAGGCTTGAAGAGATGGCTCAGCAGGTAAGAATGAGCACTTCTCTTGCAGAGAACCTTAGCTTGGTTCCCAGTACCCATACTATGGGAGCATACAACCATCTGTGGCTATAGCTTCAGGGAATCTCACACTCCTTTTTAGACTCCACCGGCACCTGCAGTCACATGTGCACATTCCTACATACACACACACACACACACACACACACACACACAACCACATATATGTACAATTTAAGGTAAAATGAATTTTAACAAAAGAAGTTCAAGATACTGTATTGGCATACTACAATTATAAACTTATATATGAGGAAGAGAAAGTAGATAAAGCAGAGAGCTTGGCTCCAGTGCCAGACTGTGGAGCTGGTTCTCACTGGATAGATGGGGACTGCAAGCCACAAAGCTGAGCTGTTTGTCCAAGAACTCAGAGGCCCTTGAAAGAACCTGGGACTTCACACTCCTAGCTAAGTGTGTCAGTCTCTTTAAGGCTGCACTCAGGGTTAATTTTAGGATGCAGGTAGTGATGCAGAGAGAAGATGGAAGAAATGGTCCTTTAATCATAGCCTTACTTGATAGGAAGTGGAAACCTTTCCCCACAGGCAGACACATTCAACTGAACTGTTTTCCCAGAGCCCCTGGACTCCAAAGCATGCTGAACTCCAGCAGTCTCCCAGGTGGTGAGCTTTGCCAGATGTGTGATAATGCCTGTGTCAGCTCTTGTTCTTCTCAATAGCAACAGAGCTGAACTTGCCTACAGTCCCTCCCTGGGTCACAACAGAAATATCGTGACTGGACACTGACTGTAGAAAGCCATCTTACTAGTCAAGCTAAAACATAGCTCGCCACACAACTAAGACAAGCAATAGCAGAGAAACACTAAACGGCCTGGTGTGGGTATGCAAGTTTTTTTTTATAGGTCTTAGGAAAGTAATTGTAGCCTAGTACATCTTCAAATCGGTCTTAAAAAATAATGCTCTCCCTTGATACTTAGGACCAACTATAGAATCTAAAGATTTACTCCTGCTCTAGATTTAAAACATTCCAAGTAACAAAAAGTATGTACTATATTTGATGTTTGCAACCATCATCTATGGACAAGATATTTCATTTTCTGGACTAGTGCCCTGGATGAAAAATTGAGAAGATATTTAAACTCATCCTTTTATATCCCACTGTTCAGAAATCAACAGAGTTAGCAACATTTGAATATTATCATTTGAATCATATATAATTCTAGTATGGATTGTCAATGGCATTAGGGTTTCTCCTCAGAATGAAGTTCATATCTCTCTATCTAATGCTCACATTTCTGAATGGCTTGGGACATGAAGCAAGTGCAAAGAAAATGCCATTCTTTTCCTGGAAAGCTGTTACTTAAGCCTCTTCTGGGAGCAAAATCTCCCAGCCACACTGCACAGTTCAGGACAGACTTGTCTTTGATGTCACCACTCAGCCAATGGGCACTTTCACTTCCCTGTGTGTTGGGCTTCTCTGGTGTTCATGTCAAACATTTAGGGTCCCTGCCTCAACATCTAGTGCAAACAAAAGACAGACAGAGACAGGGCAGAAAAGAGAGGACTGAGAAGAGAAGGATACAGTGACATTCTTTGAAGGGATGGTAGCTAATGAGGATTACTTTAATTTAGAGCCAAAGAGTTTTCTTCCAACAGAGCAGACTGTGGCAAACCCAGACAGAAGCAGGAACCTGTGCCCAATTCAATGAGTAGGATGTCACCACCCATTTGTGGTTCCCCAGAGAACACTAGAACAAGTCAGGCCCTAACACCTAGCTCTGCTTTGACAAGCATGGGCCTGGCCCTTCAGGTACAATCCTTACAGGGATGGGCCTCTCTTCCATGACTTGGGTTTAGTCTGAAGCCAAGACAAGTCCTGTAAAGGCTCCAAGTCTTTCTTGATCTACACAGATGCAGCAGGCCTTCAGATGATCGGTAGGACTACACTGTTCCTTCTTCAGGCCAATAAATCACCACAATCCCCGGGTAAGCCATGAGAAGCTAGAAAAGGAGGTGAGTTGGGCTTCTCAAAGACCTAGAGAAGCAAGAACTGGGCTAGAAGATCTCTCCATCACTATGTCTTTCCTTAATTCCCAAGTCATTCTCCAAACCCTGAAGTTTAAAGCAAGACTCAACAGGCTTACCAGATCTGGAGAGATGCTTCCAAGGCTGCCTCTGGATGCTCCGGTGACCCAACCAGGCATTCTCCCTGCTACATTCCAGGTAATTCCACGTACTTCCTCTTAAGTAGCTGATTCTTGGATGGATGAGGGAAAGAGCAGCTTCACAGATGACCAGGCCAGAGCTCATCACCCAGCACTCATCAGTGAACAGCACGGGAACAATCAGTCAGTTGATTGATGGAGGTTCTGTTGGCAAATGCTGCATTTTAAGGAAGTACGACTTTTAAATTTCGAGTTGGACCTGGCAGTATGCCGAGAGAAGGAGTGCATTCAAGTGCAGGAGAATCTGGTAAGCCTGGGCACCAAACGGGGCACAGGCTTTGGGATTCTCAGAAGATCTGGGAGAAGTGAGTGGGTAATCAGCAGGAACCACAGTGAATACCAGTAAGGTGATCTTGCTTCCCCCTGCTTGCCAAGTCCAGGTTTGGGCATGTCAGTTTCCTCTCCTGACTTTTTTTTTTTTTTTTAACCACAATGCTGCCATCTATATTTAATTGAATCGTATGGCTCAGAATCCTGGAATACAGAAATCATCAGTACTAAGATTCAACTAGTCGTGTATTGCATTGGTATTTCCCTCTTCTCTGACAGAGCTGCACAGCTTATTATTTATTTATTTATTTTAAAAATCTCAATATATAGACTAACACTCTGACTTCTAGACTAGAGCTTGTAAGCGTGAATATATCTAGAGAATCATAAAAATTGTTGGGTCCAGAGGGAAGCGAGACATCAGTCTAATTTGAATCTCTAACATATCACGTCTATGAAAGCATCCATTTTTTGGGGGGTATCTCTGGATAAGAGAATAGTATGCTTCTCAAGCTGATTCTTTCTATATTTTGGCCAAGCTTAGAAGTTGAACAGTTTAACTGGGCTAGAGCGATGGCTCAGCCATTAAAGGCTAGGCTCGCAGCCAAAGAACTTATTTTATAGCTATTTGAACTTATTTACTGGTTCAGTTATTAGAAGAGATATTACCATGGCTCAGTATCAGTTAGCAGTCATACTATGTTAGAGTTTTATGGGACTTCAATTGATGAAAGTAAGATCTGTGATTGTGTCCCAGCTCCCTTCCAAAAATACATCTATGGTCAGATCAAGAAGGAATGATTATATATGAAACATAGTACATGCCTGTTACCAGGGCTAGCAACAATACGCACAAACGTTGCACTAAGATAATAATGATGAAGGATTTTGTGAAAACTACACTCTGACACAGGGAAGAAAAGCGTGACCGACTCACTTTTAACATTTAAAGAGCTGTGTGACTTTTAAGACTAATATGGCAGCTTTTTGGACCTACCAGGACACAAGGTGGATAATCAACATTTCTAGCACCTTAAGTCACCTTTTTAAATAGATTTTCCCCCCTTCTCTGGTTTTGAATCTATGTCTAAAAGTCTGAATGCATAGAGTTAGGCTTCTGTTACATTTTTAGAGGAAAGTTCCTAGTAAAAAGTTGATCTGAGATCAGAAAGATAAGCAGCCAATCTAAGTTCACACAGCCCGTTGAGATAAAGCCAGAAGTGAGCACATTTTGCAACCCGATGGGGTTCCATGAGTAACACGGAGTGTGTGCCATGCTCTAGGTAACACATCTAGGGTGTGAGGGTGTGATGGCCTTACTGATAATCTACTTTCGTGAAGAAACTAAAGAAAGTTTTACAGCCATAAATAAACAAGCCAACCTCCTTTGGCTCTCATGGTGGCGGCCTTATAAAGTAATATCAGTATAAAAATAAATAAGAATATCATAAACACAGTCTCATGTATCTGCATTCAAGCCTACCAGGTTATCAACATAATATAAAAACCACATTTACTCTGTTGCAGGTGCTTTGCATACGTGATTGGCTCTCAGTTTTCCAAGACTTCACAGGTTTAGTGTTACTGTGGTTCTTTTTAGGTGAATAAGCTAATGCTCATCGGGCACACAGCCAAGGTGTCAGGGCTAAGGTTTGGTCGACTCTACGACTCTATTTTTACCATGGCTACGACCGTCTCTAAATTGTCTCCAGCTCATTTGGGGCCACACACAACAATCAACCCTAAAACAGCTACTGCTGATATGGCATAAACTTGAGTTGTTTGTGCTTTAAGTTAAATTCCTGTAAAATTAGCCTGGTTATTTCCTCTGCCAGTTCAAGAAGCATCTCTCGTATTCATTGGCATGGTCCTTGTATTTAATGTACTGTATAGAAAATACAGCAAATTAAAACCTTGAGTAGCAAGATGAAATATATAATAAATAGAAAAATAATGAAGACCCACGACATTTTGAAAAGACCTTTTCACCATTTTAACTTTCAAATTATTTTTGTGTCATAATATGTTTATATTAAAACCATCTTTTTAATAGATTTAAAATTGGAACATTTTGCATTCAAGCTAGGTCTAGCATTTGATTATAAATTCCTTGCATTATTAAATAAAAAATTTTTATTTTTGCAATGTATATATATTTTGATATTTAAAATGTGTTTTTAAATTAGTATTGTATGGTTTTATTAAAACATTTACTTTTGAGGTAAGAATAATATTTTCGTGTGCCACACATAGGTCATGGGTTCTGATAAATTTACTGGTAAGTAAAAACAAATATGACTTTGTGACTTTAGAAGAATAACTTTCCTGCTGCCCTTAGAGTTGAGGGTGAAATTCACAGACACAGAGCACCGTGTCCACTTGCCACTTGTGGAAAGAACAATGATGAACTGCAGCTCAGGGGAACCTCTCTCTGCATGATGGGCAACCGTCATCTTCGCAATAAGGTTGTTAGGAAGTATACAATAAAGGATACTGTATGCCAATTTCAGATCTGTGTGAGATGTAAACATCTTCTCTTCCTTCTGAAATTCACTGAATACTTCTGTTCAGATTTACAGAGTCATTGTTGAAAGCATCATAAAAAGTAGGCAGCATTTACTGCGTTGACTGTAAGCCAGCCACTGGTCTATGTACTTCACAGGCATCAGCAACTTGCTCTTCACAATTCCGTGGTGGTAAAATGTTATTGCCTCCACTTTGCCCAGAGCCCACATTTGTGCAGCTGCTGCTTGGGGGGGGGGGAGCAGCTCTCAACCTCTGGATTGAGACCCCAAGGGTCGCATATCAGATATCCTGCATATTTACAGTATGATTAGTGAGAGTAGCAAAACTGCAGCTATGAAGCCACAAGGAAAATAATTTTATGGTTGGGGAGGTCAGCACAACAAGAAGACCCTCAGCACTAGGAAGGTGGAGACCACTGGTTTAGAGGCAGACAAAGTGAGTCTAGATCCAAGGGTGTCCTAACTTTCTGTTTCACTGTGTCTCTAACCCCTGGCAGGCTGACAGTGTTCAAGCCACCACAAGCACCAAGAAACAAGAACGTAGTCCCTGGTGTGGTAAGGGCCTCTGTGGACCTGTGGTTTAGGTCTCCTTGGTGCCACCATCTTTTCCATAGAGAGCTTCCCATTTTGATGGGTGAGTCATTTCGCTATTCTTTGTGATCTTCAGTTCAGTTTCCTCCCTGAAGGGAAGCATATTCATGCTCAGCATAGGACTTACCTTACTGGCCACCTCTAAGCTTCTGCGGGTCATTCCCTGAGCTCAAGCAATTCTTATTCTTTTAGCAACATCTCCTTTCCTAGATTCAACAAAACCAGTAAATCCCATCTTATCAAAGCTAAGTACCCAAAGAACCAAGCAAATGTTAGAGAGAGAGAGAGAGAGAAAGAGAGAGAGAGAGAGAGAGAGAGAGAGAGACAGACTTATTCTCTATTCCTATACCATCTGTCCAGGACATGGCAGCCCGCTTATAAATGCTGGGAGAAAGAGTGAGGGCACCGCAGGCTGCCCCCGATTCCTTCAGGATGTGCTCACTGCTCAGCCACTACCTAGAAAGAACAGGAGGTTCTGCCTGGAGCAGAGACATGCACTTATTTGAAGACTGGCAGATCCCTGCCCCCCCCCCCCCATCTACTTGTTCCTTCCTTGTTTGATCAATGAGCATTTTAGGGGTGCTTCCTACCCACCCATGTACAGTGTGTGGAGGCATGGGTGAGAAAACAAGAGAGACTACCCCTGGCTACCAATTTGACTTTCCTGTTTAACACTTACAAACACAGACAGCTTCCTCAACTGCTAAATGAGGGATTAGCATTGTTGGGTAGCAGTAAAGGATTAAAGGAGACCACAGGTGTGAAATGTGCTGTTCTCTCTCTCTCTCTCTCTCTCTCTCTCTCTCTCTCTCTCTCTCTCTCCCTCCCTATCCCCCTCCCCACCCCCACTCCCCGATCAACTATTGTCTCTTAGCATTTGCTTAGCAACAAAAACAAAGACAAACTGTTGACCTCAAAGGATTTGCATCCATGGGAAGAAAACAACCAGGATATGGGATACAAATAAAACGACCAGAGTGATTCAGAATTAGTTTGAAACGACAGCAGGAAAAATTGGGGGAGGGGATCTTTTCTTGGGGAAGATTAGGAGGATCTGGACAGGAAAGCAGGTCAGGGGTAGATACCTCCCAAAGAAGTAAAATGGGTAATTAATATGAAGGCATAGAGGGGATAGATTGAGGTAGCCCATGGTAAAATCCTTGACTACCTTGTGAGAGAGTAGGTTGGGCTGCTGGTGGCACTGGGCTCTGCTCTACACAGTCCAGGGGTATTTCTACACATTTACCTGATTAGTTCATTGCTTGTATTCTTAGCAACTGTGGGTGGTGTGACATCTGTACTCTCACCTCTTTGGAGGTTTTAAAGAATAATTTTATGTTTTATTCATATGTATCTGTATAAGTGAATACTGCTGCTTCCCATGAAGGCTTGAGGGAACTATCTGATCTTCCAGAACTGGAGTTATAGCTGGTTATAAGCCGCCAAATATGGTGCTGGGGATGGAACTCATGTCCTCTGGAAGAACAGTGAGCACTCTGGTGTTTCTCCTTCTCATACATCTTAGATTTCAGTGACATGTAGCCTTTCCTACTTAGAAAGCTTGATCGCCTCCCAACATGCTTTTTTCCATTCATGTGTTGCTTTGGTGATGGTGACATCATAGCCATTGTGTTGCTTGAGTGATGACCTAATCTGACTAAGAAGGTTGGGCTCTCTGATAGAGGTGAGGCCAATTTAGCAACGAAGGAAAGCTCATAAGGAGTTAAGCTAACTTGTCAGTGGCCACAGCAGTCATGTGGCTCATCTAAGATGTGAACTTCATTGTTTCTGGTTTCAAGGGTCTTTTCTGGAGGGGGACTTTGGGGTGCAGACATGCTAGAGTTTCAGAGGCCACATAGCCTGAGTGGCAGTGGAGACATTTGGACAGCAGGTCCAGCTGTGATCTATAGCACTTAAGTGCTATGAAAATGAAATCAGCTGTAGATATTTTCTTGCTTCTTGGCATAACCTATTGGTTACCTTTCTTCTGGCTCCGTCCCAGCTTCTTTAAAGGACATCAAGAGAAATTGTTATTGACCAGACTCTGATGTTATTTATAATGGCCATTCCATCTTTCTGCTTTGCTGTTCTCTACAGAAGAGCTGTGTTCTTAATCTGAACCTTTGGGAATCAAAAGCCAAGTTTGCTTTATTTAGCTTTTAGGATCTTGGATTTGTCTTTGTTTGTTTGTTTGTTGTTGGTTTTCGGGTGTTTTGTTTTGTTTGGTGAGGAGCTCAAAGTTCCACCGAAGGCCAAAGTACCCTGTGCTCAAAGTCTTGGCTGTTTAAAGAACTTACCTCTTTTTATTCCAAACCTACCTCCATATTCCCCCCAAACTGAACATTCCTTTTAATTTCTTCCCATAGCGAATATATGGAATAGCAGTTTAATTAGGAACCAATATTTGAAGCAGGCAGTGGTACACGCCTTTAATCCCAGCATTTGATGGCAGAGGCAGATGGATCTCTGTGAGTTTGAGGCTAACCTGGTTGACAGAGCAAGTTCCAGGACAGCCAGAGCTGCACACAGGGAAATCCTGTCTCAATAAACCAGCAAACCAAAAAGAACCAATATTCTAGCATACCCCAGAGTAAATTTACTTAATTGTAAATTATTTATGTTAAATAACTTGATATACTCATCCAACAGTTTGTCTAGATCTCTGTGAGTTTCAGTTTCTGTTTGTGTTCTGTGTTGTCTAAAGTTCGCACATTTGTCCTTGTGCTCAGAAAGTGATGTTGTTTTTATAAATGACTTGTTAGTAATCATGCACATGTCTTTCTGTGAAGAGCATATCTATCTGTGAATGGCATATACATACATACATGCATATACATATGTATATGTATACATATATATGTAGCTTAAATATTATTTACAATCTGATTTCTAGCCACCCTTTCCCCATACACACAGATACACACAGTCATACATACACATTCAGACAGAGACATACATGTAAATACACACAGACACACATACACATAGATACACACGCTCACATGTACATTCATACACAGACACATACTCAAGCATACATACACACAGATGCACACACATACGCAGATGTATGCACATATATACACATTCATGTAGAAATACACATATACCAATACATGTCCATTCACACACACACACACACACACACACACACACACAGATTCATAAACTCACAAATGATTAGCTTTATCTTGCCTGCTTTTCATGTGTGCTGGATTGCATATCTGCAAGTCACCCATGACATTTGAATGTTTTCTTTTGATAGGGCTAATATAATTGGTCTTTTATTTAACTGTTACGTAACCAAGATGTTCAGACATTCATCTTAGTTTTCTCTTCTAAAAATGGAAACAACAATAGAATCTACCTCTTCTAGAACAGAATGGAATAATGGGAAACAGAAAACTTATCTTAGTCTCTGATACGTGCTCAATAGATGTTAATATGCCAACAGTATGTTTTTGTCTAGATTAAAGGAGCGATATAATGACATGATAAGCTATAAATAAACTCTTGGTATTAGGTTGGGTATAAAACTTCAATAATTTCCAAAATTTATTTCTACATTTATTGTTCATAGACTGACCATTTAAGCAAGGTATTGCAAAGGCTTACAAGAGGTTGGAGAGATGCATTAGCATGTAAGAGTCCTCCCTGCTTGTCCACAGGACCTGAGTGTGTTTCCTGGCATCTGTATCAGATGGTACACAACTGCCTAGAATTCCAGCTCCAGAGTATCTTATGTCCTCTTCTGGCTTCTACAGGCACTGGCACACATGTGACATATACTCACTTGAACACATGTACATCAAAAAAGGGCTCACAAAGAAAAATAAAGCCCAATGTAAACAATATTCTAGTTAATATATAAATCAGAAAGCCAGGGTCATTTTGTTTGCAAAGTTTTGGCTGACTGTTTTGGAGTCTTTCACAGACTCCCTGGTTGAAGTTTGAACCTTATGTCTCTTAATCCTTAGTTTTCACAACTGTTTGGGAGGCGTTATCGCTTCTCAGATCTGAGGGGGAGGGAAATGACTTGCCCTAGTTCTCACCACTTTGTGTGTGGTTGGCTTGCAGAAATGTTCCAGAGTCTAAGATCACAGGGCCACCACCCCCAGGGAAGAGCCAGGAGGCAATTACCCCTTGGGTGAACTTCAACCACCAGGTTCTCTTCCCAAGGTCAAAGCTATGCTGAGGGGCACTAAGGCAATAGCCCACTCTGGCACTCGGTAGATTTGATCCAGATCTTGCCTCAATTGTTTTCTGGCTGTGTGACCTGGGTCGGGTAGTTAATACAGTTCCCCCAGTTTTAGTGACTAGTTTGTAAAATGAAACAGTGAGTCTTTATGATTTCCTGTGGAGATGGCACTTACTAAGAGGAGGGCAGTTGCAACACGGAGTAGTGGTGATACTAAGCCAATAAGAAACTCTGCCTTTGACCTTGAAGGCCCTGAGGCTGGAGAGTCTTGGCTGTTAGAAACTGACTCGGAAAGAAGGTTTGAAGGTTGAAGCAGAGAGAATGTCCAAAGAGGGAACTCCAAGCTAAAGAGAAAGGAGATTAAATGGAAGTAAAGCAAGCCTGTGGCTGCCCAGCCCTTTGGACCTGGTGAGAGTCCATGGAGCACTTGAAAGAAGGAAATTGGGGTCTAAAGATCAAAGTTCAAGATCAATTGTTAATTTAGCTGCACAGTAACTGGATCCTTCTTTTGAGCCTCAGTTTACTAGCTAAGAAATTAAATTTGTCAAGAATTAAGTTTCCTGTCATTCTTAATATTCTGTCACAAGCTTCAGGGAGTGCAGGTGAAGGGAGGTGAAGTTGTGGGCGTGTCTATTTTAGCTCATTAGTGTTAACTGACTTGAAATACCACCTGCTTTACAAACAACCTGGTCCTGAGGTATATGCATATCTTTCGGAAATAAAGGTCATTGTTCTCCTTGATTTCATCCTTTCTATTGTGACAAACTGGAAAGACACGTCTAAATCAGGTGAGAGTCAAATCTACCAGTATCATGTGTCCTTGAAACAATAAGGAAACAAGTTGGATCCCTGGATTTGCAGCTGTGTATCCCTGCAGTGATGGAAGTAAACCAGTCAGGGAAGCTCCTCTCTCTGACCCCAGGAAGCCCATCCAAGAGGAATAAAGGAAGGCCAAGAGGAATCTTCTCTTTCAAGAGAAAGAGGAGGCAGAGGAGAAAGGGTAGAGAAGAGAAGAAGTTCCCATTTGGCAACACTCAGTCAAAGGCTCTCCTATTCTGAATCAGTCATCTCCTGATTACTAAACTATCCCAGAAGAGAAAAGAAAAGTCTAGAGACCCAGAATGATTGACAAACGCCATGCAGAATTGACTTCTTGCTAGGTTCTTCTTGTTCCTAACACTCCCTGCTGTGTGCATTGGTGTGGATTTGTGTAGGGATGGTCTTCACTGGTGTTCTAGGGATAGTTTCAGGACAAGACCTTCATAACATTCAGGCTGACTCTAAATCTGAGGTTCAACATCTTATACATAGCAAGGTGCTCAGCAGATCAGTGAATGTCCAAGGGTAGCCCCTAAGATCACCAATTTAGATTCCTTCAGCTCCCAGCTTTTGTCTCCTGTGAGAAGATTTGAGCGAGACTGTTTACCAGACTTGACCACTAATCTTTTCAGGAATCAGATAAAGCCCTGGATAATGGCTTCCAGTCACTTACTGAACAATTTACACAGGGTCTGGTCTACTTTGAGGCACTAACACTCTTCATTTTACAACATGAGGTGGTTAGGCAGGAATTGTTTGTGACTCATTTTGCAAAAGAGACGACTTGGTCTGGGGAAGTGCGTAAACTCAGTGGGAAGCAATTGAGTGTAGATTTGAATCTCCAGCTGAGACTCCAAACCCTGTTCCCAGAGCTCACATACTGCCTGCATCTTTGACCCCTAAAGGCTCGTTGGTCCAGCTAAAGAAGAACACAGACTGCCTCAGCCCAAACCACCTGATAATAACACCCATAAAACAAGATAATCTACACAATGTACATAGTTCCTTTGCACCTATACCTGTCAAATTGTTTACTCAGTCAGAAAGTGGTCGTTATCTGGACTTGATAGGTTGATGGTGCTGTCACCATGAGAAAATGATAGGATGGGACTTCTGGGTTCTCAGGTCCAGCAATTGTCTTTTTTGACCAATCGATGATTCAGGTGTGTGTTGGAATTTTCCATGCTGAGTAACATAGCAAGTTCAAGACCATGTCTAAAAGAAGCAAATATTGGGATGGAGAACTTGCTAAATGGTTAAAGGTGCTGGCTGTTCTTCTAGGGGACCTGACTTAAGTACCCAGCACACTTAGACAGCTCACAAACACAAGCACTTATCATTCCAGATCTCAGGGATTCAATACTCTATCTCCCTCACACACACCCACAAACACACATGCAAACAAGCACATGAATACACACGTAAGTAAAAATCAACCTTTTAGTCAAGCAAACAAAAGAATATTAGAATATTCAGAATGAGCTACTTGTTTTCATAAGTTAACTTGATATTTTTGTGTGTCAACATTTGGACCATTAAAAACTAGTGATTGGCAAAAAATTAATTAATTGGTTAACTGCATTAGCTACTCATGGAGGGGGTGGGGCCAATATTTTAAACTACAGTCCTGTTGTAGCTTAAAAACGTAGATATGATCAGGTGCCTCAATGATGCATGTATCTGGGCATGCGCCTGCTATGGAATGCATGTGGAGGTCAGAGGAGAATTTTACAGAGTCAGCCCCTCCTTCTACCTTCCTGTGGGTTGCAGGAATTGGACGTGGGTTGTCAGGCTTGCTCTGCAAGCACTTTATCTGCTGAGCCATCTCTTCTGCCCCAGACATTCTTAATGAACAAAAATCTGACACCCAAATGAAGCCAACCTATAAAATATGTATCTCACACTAAATATCCTTCTGTTTGTTGTCATTCTGCTTTTGATTTTTCTTTCTGAGACAAGCTTTACTATAACCCACTGTTGCCTCAAACTTTCTATGAAGTCAAGAATGGACTTGAGCTCCCAATCTGCCTGCCTCTGTGTCCTGAGAGCTTGGGGTTCCAGGCATGAACCCACAGTTTCAACTGAATTGTCTTTCATTAAATACATTAAATAGTAGTACCTCTATAGTCCATATGTAGTTTTAAGAAGTAGAAACACAGAATTGGATAAATAAGGCAGATGCATTCTTCAAACTTGTAGAGTTGATATTTAGTGAGGGAAGAACAAAGACACAAATTGAAGAAGGTACAGTAGGGCCTGCTGAGGTCTGTTTAAGTCTATATTAATCGAAACACAAGAGTACAGGGCCAAGTGTATGCTGTTTAGCAGAGGTGATACTTGAACTGAGACATGAAAGAGTAGACCTGTAGCAATTGGAAGGAAGAGTGTTCCAGGCATCCTTTGAAATGGTATTGTCATGTGAGTTTGGTTGAGTATCCTCTGAAAAGCAAGGCCAGCAAGCTAGCTAGAGCAGAAATGAGGTCCACAAGTGGGCAGGGGAACCTGCTGCGTGTATTGGTTCTGACTGGAGGAGATGGGAGCCTCTGGAGGGTTCTGATTAGAAGTGCCACTTGAGTAGACTTAGGCTCCAAGTGATAGCTCAGTGCTTTGAGGAGAAGGGAGCGGAGGGTAAAGGGTGTAATGAAAAGAGCAAGCTACTCGCAGGTTAGTCCATGAATTCAGAAGTCAGGCAAACAAGAGTCCATACTGTGGGGTCCAAATAAAGAGAAATGTCTGGGTTATCTTTAGGCTTAATGTTACAGATTTGAATTATGGGAGGATGAGGTCAGGAAAATGTAAACTCAGCTCCGAGTTATATGCTCACTCCAGCTGTTTCTAGAGTAGTTACAAGTAGCACATCAGATGGCTAGATTTTTGCTCCTCACACACAGACTCTTTTTTGCCCCAAGCCTCGTTGCTTTGTGTAGACCATTCTTCACCCACACAAACCAAACACCCTCCTTCTTGATACAAGTTTAGATTCTAGGGCACAGCTGGATGTAAAGAGCAGCTTTTCCTCTTGGGTACCACTATAGGGTGATAAGAGTTGCCACGATCGGTTGGGTCTTTCAAAACAGCTGACTGAGAAGATATTAAACATTCTCAACCCAAACTGACGATAGCCACCTCAGGTGATACACCAAATAATCTAATCAATCCAAGTGCATATGTGCATATGTCCACATGGACAATGCTATAGGGCAGCTACATCTTTTTTTAAATTAACAAACAAACAGAACAAAACAACAACAAATCCAACCCATCTATGCAGCAGCATTGGAGTTGTCCAGAACTCAGTGCTTTACCAGGTGCTAACAATAAAAGCCTAGTGTAAGACCGCTGCCCTTTCTTTAAGGAGTGCTAATTGGAGAAATGTTCTGTTTGCACTGGAGGAAAGATGTCATTCTGGGTGATTATTTAAAAGGATGTTGTTTCAATGTCTTCTTGAGCTTTGAGTAATTCAAAATAAGTCCATGAGTCGGCGCTCAGGAAAGCACGTAGAGGAACTCTCTAATCAGTCGAACAGAATGCTTAGAAATGAGCAGATCAAGGCCTCTTTGTAAATAGGTAGATCAGAGACCTGGAAAGCATTTGATTCTCCTAAATACTAGGAAGATTTTTGTCATGACTCCACAATATTCATTGTCCTGTTTTGGGTGTAGGAGCACAAGCTGGAACCCCTCTGGGAGATCAGGCTTCCAGGATGACTGGAATCTAAAATCCCAAGGGACAGTAACATTCTTTCTGCTTGAGGTGTCTTGGTGCTTTTCCTTTGTCTCCAGTGGTGCTGGAGATTGAACTCTGGACTGTGAGGGCAAAGAGCCATTGAGCTAGACACTCAGCCTTTTTCTTATTCATTTCTATGAATCAAAAATTTCTGCCTTTGGAAGCTGAACTCAAAGGTTACCCACCTGTAGTGATGATCCCCGATCCTAACATCTGTCAAAACGGCCATCCTCTTGCCTCAGAGTATTGTGGCCATTTGACTAGCATGGTTGAAATGCAAGTGCCTGGCATTTTCGGTCTCCTGTTAAGTTTCCTGAGGTTGAAGTTATGCCTAACTCATTTGCTTACTCTGCCTTGTGACTTACAGCGTTTTTGGCTCGGTGATAGTTTTGTTGTGTTCTGTTGGCCATTCCTTGGTGACTCTGTAAGGCAGGACCTAGGTTCAGCTGCCCTGACTGCGATCCAAAATTAGAAAGGCTAAAACAACAAAGTGGTTTCCTTCTCATTTACATTGCCAAAATCGCCATGAGGAGGGAATGCCTTATTGACGCTCTGTACAGTTCTGGAAAGCCAGCCCTGGCCCTCTCAGCTAATAGTACCTCAACCAGATCAGTGCGGCGGCCATGTTCTTGGTCTGTCACACAGCTGAATGGAGAACAGACACTGTGAATATTAAATAAGAAAGTTCCTGTAAAGTTCTCATGTTAATTATTTTAACCTAAGATATGTAGGTATAAAACAGAACAGAAAGCAAGAGAAGGAAGTGGCCGTAAATACTCCCAGCCATCTAGGGGAACCGAATTTGATTCTAAGCTTCTTGGAAACGAAGCAGAAAAAGAGAACACATTGGGGCAGTGGATTTCTCTTTCTAAGGAGACAAAACTTGTGAAGTCATCTGCTGGGGAGACCAACTTTTCATGGTTATTAAGATGAAAATAGCATCCCCCCACACATGTGGAGTTTAAGCATAATGTCTTTCATAGTGAGAATGGAGGGAGGGGGAGAAGAGGAGAACAAGAAATAGAAGAAACAGAAGGAAGAAGAAGAACAAGAGGAGGAGGAGGAGGGGAAGGGGAGAAGGAATAGAAGAAGAAATAGAAGAAACAGAAGGAAGAAGAAGAACAAGAGGAGGAGGAGGGGAAGGAGAGAAGGAATAGAAGAAGAAATGAAGAAATAGAAGAAACAGAAGGAAGAAGAAAAAGAAAGAGGAGGGGGAGGGGAGGAGGAGGAGAAGAAGGAGGAGGAGGAGGAGAAGAAGCAGAAGAAGGGGAAGGGGAAGAAGAAGGGGAAGGGGAGGAGAAGGAGAGAGATGGAGGGAGGGAGGAGGGAGGGAGAGGAAGGGAGAGAGGGGGAGGGAGGGAAGAAGGGAGGGAGGGAGATGAAACCCCTCTAAGGCATCCATCACAGACTCTATGCACTTCCTGGTTTCCTCTCAGGTCTTGGCTTCCTCTGTTACCCTCTACAATAAAAGCTACTGTGAAGGACAATATTAAGTTGGCCCTGCCTCTGACTCTGCCCCAGTCTTTATCTGCTAGTTATTCTTAAACATCTGAAACACTTGACCTTGACTAAATCATGTCCTTTATTTCTTTTGCATGTTCCTGATCGTGTGAAGTGTTCTTTCTTGATTTCCCTTAAGACTAGTTGGGTGCCATTCTTCTTTTAAACATTGGCAACCTTCTGGCTTTCTCTTTCTGGGTTCCTCTCTTCCTTGCTTGCTTCCCTTCTTTCCTTTCTTTTTTAACTCTTTCTTTGCTTCTTCCCCTTTCTAGGAAATGTCATCTGCCCTTATGATTTTAATTTATTCTCTAGATTTTAATAATTCCCAGTTTTAACTTCACATCATAATACACACTTGAGTTAACTCTTTAGATTTTTAAATTTGAATTATTTATATGTGTTTATACTTCTTCGTGCTTGCCTGTGTGGGCATATGTGTTAAGATGTTTGTGAAGGCCAGAAGATGACACTGGGTCTTCTGGAACTGGACCAACAGGGGAACTAAACCCAGGTCCCCTGCAGGAGCAACATCAACATGGTATGTCCAGTTCCTACTTGGGTTTGAAATTTGCATATTCAATATTCTCCTGAATTAGTTTATACATCCCTTATTTCTGCATGTCTCAGATTATAGTTGTCTTCCTCCTAACCTTTGTTACTCCTTGTGTTCTTTATCTCAATGAAGAGCTCTATCTCCTACTCAAATGTTCAAGACTGAAGAGTAGTGGGGTTTAACTTTCCCCTTCTCTATATAGACAGGGTTTCTCTATATAGCCCTGGCTGTCCTGGAGCTCACTCTGTAGACCAGGCTGGCCTCGAACTCAGAATTCCGCCTGCCTCTGCCTCCCAGAGTGCTGGGATTACAGGCGTGCGCCACCACCACCTGACTCTCTAACTGTATTTTTAAAACCATTGTTATTTAATCACTGAGGTATATTTCATATATATACAAAGCATATCATGGTTATATTGTAGTACTGTTTTTCATTTAGTTATTATTATGCACATGGGTGTTTGGCCTACAAGTATGTAGGCACAGCACATGCACAGAGTATGAGATCCCCTGGGTATTCAGTTACAGGCCATTGTGAGTGCTGGGCATTGAACCCTGGTCCCCTAGAAGAACAGCCAGTGCTCTTAACCATTGAGCCATCTCTCCACCTCCACTCTATATATGTATTCAACAAATATGAGCTGAGTCCGTCCTTGATTTTCAGGAGTGTGTATCTTCTCTGGCACTGTGTTCCACTCAAAATCAACACTAACAATTTGTTTCTATAGATACTGTTGACTGATATTTCAGAACTGCAAGACACAGGGTCACTATCAGTACTACTTAACTCTGCACTTCTGAGGAAAAACCACACATACAAGAAGAGTTATGGCTGTGTTCCAATAAAACTTCATGTCCAGTCAGATTTGGCTGTTGGCCATAGCATGCAGAGCTGAATAGCTGAAATTAGATATTATGGTTTACTTTTGTATCTGCAGGGTAAACACAGTGTTTGATGTGAAGGCGTGTCATTACAGGATTGTTGGAGAAGTAAGCGAGGAATGAACAGAGTAGGGTTGACCAGCTTTCTGGTTTTCCTTTGTTCCACAGTGTGCTCTGCATTCACTTTTATTTTCTGATTGGATATTTTCCATGTCTCCCCTTTGGAAACTCCCTATCCCTTCTCCCCTCCATCTGCCTCTTGGAGGGTACTCACCCACACACCCACTCCTGCCCTCCCGCCCTGCCATTCCCATACACTGGGGCATTGAACACACCTCTCTCCCCAACTAATGTCAACAAGGCCATCCTCTGCCACATATGTGGCCAGCTCCATGGGTTGCTCCCCTCTCAGGAGACAGCCATATTAGGCTTCCCTCAGCAAGCACTTCCCGGCATCCACCATAATGTTCTAATTTGATGGCTGTATATGGGATGGATCCCCAGGTGAGGCAGTCTCTGGATGGCCTTTCCTTCAGTCTTTGCCCCACACTTTGTCTCCATATTTCCTCCTGTGAGTATTTTGTTCACTCTTCTAAAAAGCACTGAAGCATCCACATTTTGGTCTTCTTCTTAGGCTTCATATGGTCTGTGAATTGAATCTTGAGTATTTCGATCATTGATACCCAGGAGCCAGACCTTCCATTCCTGCTGCGAGTGTTTTGCCCTCAGCACTCATACAAACAGTTCATTAAGTATTGTATCATCCATTTAGGTCTCTTTGTTGGTAAGCTGCCTTTTAAGACCTTTGGCCCTGCCTTTAGTCATTTCCTCTAGCAAGCATGCTCATTTTCTTTTTAGATATGATCACTTGGTTTTGTGTTATCCATCGCTTATTATAAACTTTTATGATTTCATTTGTGTGCATGTAGATGTACAGGCATGCTTTGGACATAGTAGGTTAGGTTTAAGATAACAATAAAGTAAATACTATATTAAAGTGTAAAGTGTTTCTCTCCTCTCTCTCTCTCTTTCTTTCTTTCTTTCTTTCTTTCTTTCTTTCTTTCTTTCTTTCTTTCTTTCTTTCTTTCTTTCTTTCTTTCTTTCTCTCTCTCTCTCTCACATACACACAATATATATCTCTCACACCATTCACATACATTTTAAACATGCACATATGTGCATATTTACATACATACATACATACATGAATACATGCATAGGAAGAGGTTCATGTAGTCTAGGCTGACATCGAACTCTTTATGTAGCTGAAAGAGTTTTCATACCTTTCATCCTCTAGTTTGTACTCCCAGGAAGCTAAGATTATAAGCAGTACCACCATACCCAATTTATATGATGCTGGGATCAAAAGCAGGACCTTGTACATGTTCACCAAATATTCTACAGTCTTAGTTTGGGTTTTAGCTTGATCTATAGGCAGCATTAAAAAAATAGTGAGCCCCTAGGCTTGGCTTGAGCTTCTGAGACCTCAAAGGACTCCCCCATTGGCACACTTCCTCTAACAAGACCATACCTACTCCAACAAGGTCACACCTCCTAATAGTGCCACACACTATTAGCCTGTGGGGATTATTTTCTTTCAAACCACCACATTCCACTCCCTGGCAAGCATAGACTTGTAGCCATAACATAATGTAAAACTTCATTCAGTCCAACTTCAAAAGTCCCCATAGTCTATAACTGTTTCAATTCTGTAAAAGTTCAGTCTCTTCTGAGACTCATGACAATCGCTTAACTATCCCCTATAAAATCAAAATAAAAAAGTAGATCGCATACTTCTGCCAATAACAGCATAGAATTTAGATTACTATTCCAAAAGGAAGGGAAGGGGGCATAATTAGGAAATACTGGGCCAAAGAAGACTGAAATCCAAATGGGCAAACTCCAAACACTGCCCCTCCATGTCTGATATCAAAATTCTTCAGATCTCTTTTCGTCTTTGTGGAATTCAATATACTGCTTTCTCTTAGGTTGGTTCTTCTCCCTATTATCAGCTTTCCTTGGCAGGCATGTATCCCGAAGCTCTGGCATCTCCAGTATTTTTTTTGGGGGGGGATCTCTAAGGCAATCCAGGTTTCATTTTCATAGCTTCACACAATGGCCTCTCTAGGCTTCTATGCTGGGACACCCGGGCCACATGCCTGGCCTCAGCAGCTTTCTTTAGCTGTGGCAACAGATTCTATAATCCCTTTCTTCTAGCATAATCTCTAAAGTCAGAACCTTGTGGATGAAGCTGCCGATTTCTGCTGCTTGCTGGGACTGGAAAATGGACCCCTTGTTCAAATATACTTTTACCAGCTCTCTTTGTTTTTAATAGTTTATTTCACTGCTAAGCTTACCTGTCCTGGAACTCTTTCTGTAGACCTGGCCAGCCTTAAACTAAGAGATCTGCCTGTTTCTACCTCCAGATTAAAAGTGCACATCACCACACCCAGCCTTAAGCTTTTCTTTAATTCCCTTTCAGAAGTTGGAATCTGCCCTTAGGTCACCACTCCCTTTATTCAGTTTAATATCAGACTTTTAAAAATCTGCTTATGTATTTGAACACCGAATTTAGCTCCATTCTACTTCCTGGTGCTCCCCCCATCCCCCACCCCACCCCCTCCTTGTTCAACTAGCTTGTTTTCATTATAGATCTTTATAAGACTAGATACAAATAACTACACAGCAGAGCCTATACTAGGCTGTTTTGAAATTTCCTCTGCTAATGCCATTAATCCCAAACTCTTCAATCTAGCTTCCGGCAGAATTTTCAGACATGTGCAAAAAGCAACCACATTCTTATCCAAAATATCACAACAATGATTTTTTAGCCACATCCAAAAATTCTTCTCTTCTGAAACCTCTTGAGCTAGTCCCCGACAGCTTAAACCATACTTAGCTTCCAGTAATGCCTTCTGTGTTCCTCTAGGATGGTCCATTAAGGCCAACTTAGAGTGTCCTACTCCTTTTCTAATCCAAAGCCCCAGCCCCACATTCCTCCACATAAAAGCATGGTCAGGACCATCACACCAATACACTACCACTTGTACCAACTTCAGCTTTAGGTTGGGTTTCATTGTTTGAAGAGACACCATGACCATGCATTTCTTATACAGGAAAACATTTAATTGGGGCTGGTTGACAATTTCAGAGGTTTAGTCCACTATTGTGCCATCTCCATCAGATAAGTCATCTGTCAATGGTAGCTACAGTCTGGAATTTTTCTTAATAAGACCCAAATTTTAAAATCACTCCTTATATGACAGAGTGGATGTTGTTCATGGGGGGCATTTAGCCTCACTGTGAGTACTCATCTGAGCTTTTGGGGTTACTAGGTGCTTTGTTAATAAGCAATAATATTTGGAGTAGTAGTCACAATAGTCGGTTGAATACTCAGCAAACCACATTATGAATAGCTGTACCACCATCCAGGCTTAGTCCCATGTAGCAAACAGGGTAGCATAGATTTAGAATGTCTTTGAGGTGTAGAATGGGGGTGTGTCTGAAGAGGCAGCTGAGTGGTGCAATCTCACGATAACACAAAGTTAAGACTTGCTTTTTTCCCACATTTGTTTACTTATTCACTTTATATCCTCATGGTAGTCCTCTTTCTAGGTGTTTTACGCGAGCTTTGCCTTGAACTTTGAGTTAACAGCAGCACTGTCCCCTGGAAAAAGTCTATGTGACCTTTGAACAGTTGAAGCCAGCCACTGATTCTCTGTAGCTCTGAAAGCCCCAGCTAGACCTTGTCCCAAGACCAAGTTGCTGAGTTTACTGAGTGTTGTGTCTTCACTAGCTTTCTTGGCTAGATCTAGACTTCTTCTATGGCTACTGCAGCAAGGCTTGCTTGCCTCATATTTCCCTTCTTTGTTACAGAGACGGTTTTCTTTCTTCAAACCTTGTGATCAAACTTCCATTACATTTTCTTCTGCAACTTCTTTCTCTCTTTCAGCAATTGCAGAACTGAAGAGAGCTCTGGTTTTGAGGAATGATGTGACTGCTTTGATCTTCTACCTAAACCACTAGCACTGCCTCCATGCCCATCAATAAGGCTGTTAAACTATGTTATCACTCATCTGCTTGTTGAGGTTGCATTTCCAAGCTGTCTTCTTCGCATTCAGGTGGCTATTTTGTGTAAGGAGTCTAGTTTTAAGCCTACATCAGCCTTCAGCATGCTTCTCTCTTTAAACATGATCATTTCTAACTTTTGATTTAAATTAAGAAATAAGTGTTTCTTCCTTCTACTTGGGCACAGCTGGCCTACTGTGTGGCTATTAGTTGGCATAATTTCAGTTTTGCCTGTCTCAGGTAAGAGAGAGACCGAAGAAGGGGGAGAAAGTGGGGCAGTAATTGATTGGTGGAGCAGGTAGATCACATTTAACACTCCTTGGTTAACTTAGCTGCTTCTAAAATGGGAACCCATGATGTTCCCAGAAACTTGCAGTAGGAACATCAAAGACCAGCAAGTAAACATCACTTTCACATATGTAACAATAACAGGAATGCATGGAATATTGACAAAATTATAAGAATGTGACACAGATAGCTGGGCATGGCGGCATGTGCTTTTCTCTGGAGGCAGTCAGGCCTGTAAGTTTGAAGCCAGCCTGGTCTACATACTGAGTACCCTCACAGAGAGATTCTATACACTTTTTGTTAAAGTGACACAGAGACACAATGAGAGCAAGTCATTGGGCAATTAGCATTGATGAAGCAATTTGTGCTTGTTTGTGTTGTATAGTGCAGGGACTTATGAGTGCGAGACAAGTACTTTCACACTCAGTGGCATTTCCTGCTCTTGTAAAGACCTGTTTGGTTTAGGGCTGTAGACACATTTAAGCTGTAAAAGTGCATTATGTGCAAAACACAATAAAATGGCATGCAGTGAATTAGGTATGAATTCCTTTCCTCCATAAAAATGTAAAATATGTTAAAATAAACAAACTTAAAGCCATTCTTTGGTGCAGGTGGGATGTTAGGGGAAAACCTCAACTCAATCACCATATAAATCATTTACTCTTCCCTGGGGAAAGGTTCAGTGTCTTTGAATCAAAGATAGCCCAGGTAAGGCAAAGAGATCAGATGTTGGTGAGTAATTAGAATATATAATTCTAAGTCTTTGAGAGGGTATCATCAAAGTGCTTTCATAGGAAGTAAATTTTAGTCTTCATACAACGTGAGTAAAGAAGCTCTACGTGGGAAGAATTTGACCTGGAAGTCAGAAGGTAGGTCTCTAAAGCATAGCTATGACTCCTAAGGGCCCTGATACAGAGGACTGTACGGGCACGCCCACAAGTTACTAGAAAGCAAGTTTTAAAGAGGCCATGTCTAGGGAGTGGCTACCAAATGTGAAGGCAAATCTCTTCCAGAAGGTGCTAAGTCCATTCTGGTTGGGAATGCATCGATAATTGGACATGCTCACGAACTGCAGGTCGATATTCTGTACCTCCCTCTTAGAGTAGGAACACTGATCCTTTGAAGTAATTAACACCATGTGTGCAAAAACATAAATCACCGGGGTTCAAAAACAGGTACATTAAATCCAGTGGTTAAAAGACACGTATCCTTATTAGCTCTACTGACATAAATGGAACGGAAGATAAATAGCATTTAAAATAAGAAGAGACTAGGAGAGGTGGCAGTTTCCTCTGGAAAATTCTGTCTTATGTATAGGTTTACACTGATAATGATGGTTCATTTGCCCTTCTTCGTCTTGGTCATGTTTCTTTATTGCTAAAGAATCATAATCATCTTTCTTTCCGGAGGGCTCGGGGGAAGAACATCTGTGCATATTGGATGTTTGTGTTGAAACGGGAAGGTGTCTTCTCCCAAAACTTAGGTATCTTTGCTCCATTCCCTCCTTCGTCCTATCATGTCCCATCACTTGTTCTTTTTTTTTTTTTTGTGTGTGTGTGTGTGTAATTTTCAGACTGTCTTCTTTTTTTTTTTTGTACTTCTTTTTTTTTCATTCTTTTTTTTATTCGATATAATTTATTTACATTTCAAATGATTTCCCCTTTTCTAGTCCCCCCCCACTCCCCAAAAGTCCCGTAAGCCCCCTTCTCTTCCCCTGTCCTCCCTCCCACCCCTTCCCAGTTCCCCGTTCTGGTTTTGCCAAATACTGTTTCACTGAGTCTTTCCAGAACCAGGGACCACTCCTGCTTTCTTCTTGTATCTCATTTGATGTGTGGATTATGTTTTGGGTATTCCAGTTTTCTAGGTTAATAACCACTTATTAGTGAGTGCATTCTTAACAAAGACCAAGGCACATTAGTTGCTTTCCAATTGCTGTGATAAAACACCATGACCAAGGCAACTTATATTTTAAGAAAGTGTTTAATTGGGCTCATGGTTTCAGAGGTTTAGAGTCCAGGATGCCTGAGCAAAATTGTGGAGGCAGGAAGAACTGGAGCAGTAGCTGAGAGTGAATAACTTAGTTTATAAACAAGAGGCAGAGTGAGAGAGCACACAATGAGAATTGTGTGAGTCTTTTGAAACCTCAAAGCCCACTCCTGGACTCGCTCCTCCTTCATAAAGGCTATACCTCCAATCCTTCCCAAACACTTCCATCCAATATGAAATCTGGTATTTAAACATATGAGCCTATTTGATACCATTTTCAATCAAGCCATCACACAAGACAATCTGCTGTATCTCAAGATTGATAGCAGACTCCACCCCAAATGCCCCCACTAGCTTTTGGACCAGTGAGACAACTACCTGGGTGAAGTCTCAGTCACTCATCCTAAGAATGTTGATGGCTACTATGATTCAGATATGAATCACCACCCAAGAATTCAAGGGTTTGGGGTTTGGTCCCTAATGACTCAAGGTGGAGGTTGGACCTGTGTCAAGGGATTTTGAGGTGTTGCTTTTGGAAAGAGGTAAGGCTATTTGTCTTAGTTAGGGTTCCTATTACTACACAAAACATCATGACTAAGAAGCGAGTTGGGGAGGAAAGGGTTTATTCAGCTTGCACTTCCACATTACTGTTCATCACCAAAGGAAATCAGGACAGGAACTTACACAGGGTAGGAACTTGGAGGCAGGACTGGATGCAGTAGTTCTGAAGGAATGCTGCTTACTGGCTTGCTTCCCCTGGCTTGCTCAGCTTGCTTTCTTATAGAACCCAGAACTATCAGCCCAGGGATGGCCCCACCCACAATGGGCCCTTCTACCTTGAACTCAATGAACAATTCAGACTTCTACTTCTAAATCCTCATGCCTTTCTCCCCTTGTCTTTAGAATGTTTAACCTTGAGTTAGGACTTACAGATTGACTAACACATGTCAATGTAAATCTAAAGATTCAGAGCTGGGATCCACAGTAAGAGCAGACAAATAGCACTAGTCTTTCTGGGTCTGTGTTAGCTCACTCACTATATTTTGTAGTCTGATCCATTTACCTGAAAGTTTTATGGCTTCGTTTTTATTTATAGCTGAATAGAATTCCACTGTGTGTGTGTGTTCCACATTTTCATTATGCATTCATTGGTTGATAGATATCTAGGCTGCTTCTGTTTTCTCACTACTGTGAAGCCAGTAGCAAGGAACATGGGTAAGCAAGATCTCCTCAATTGGATAGTCTTGTGGGTGCACGCCAAGGGGTTTGCATAGCTGGGTCAGTTGTCAGCCCTCTGGCTTCTTGAACATTCTCCACACCGATTTTGACTGTGGCTGCAACAGTTTGCAGTGCAACAGTTTGCTGTCATCACTGGTACTGGATAAGAGTTCACATGCATCTGTTGCCAGTTCTTTTCTTGATCTTTGCCATTCTGGCTGGCATACAATAAAATCTCAAAGCAGTTTTAATTTACATTTTCTTGATTGCTAAAGACAGAAACCACTTAAAGATATTTCTTAGTTATAGTTATTTTTACTTTGTTTTGAGAATTCTTTGTTTGGATCCATAAAACTTTTAAAAATTGGGTTATTTGTCTTATTGATGTGTGTGTGTGTGTGTGTGTGTGTGTGTGTGTGTGTGTGTGTTTCCAATTCTTTGTATAGTCTGGATATTAATCCCTTCTTAGACAGAGAGCTAGCAAAGTCTAACATCCACACTCAGGCTTCCTCTACACTCAATTGATATTTTCTTTCTAATTTTTGCCAGATTTTGGCCTTAATTTCTGAGAGAATGGAATCTTATCTAGAAAGTCCTTTCTTGGGCTTCTGTCTCTTAGATTACTCCATATGCTTTTATCTATAAGTTTGCACATTTAAGGTTTCACATTGAATTGTTTTATGCATTTGGAGTTTGTTTTTGTGCATGGTGATCAGTATGGGTCTAATTTCATTTTTATACATGTAGACATCCGGTTTTCACAGCACCATTGGTTGAAGATGTTGACCTTCCCCCTGAGGGTATTTTTGGTATCTTTATCAAATGTCAGGTGGTTGCACTTATTTGAGATTGAGTTTAGGTCTCTGTTCTGTTTTTGCTGATCTATATGTCTGTCTTTTTGCCAAGACCATGCTGTTTTTATTACCAAAGAATCTCTAATATAATTTGAAATCTGATATGGTAATCCTTCTACCATTATTCTTTTGTCTCAGGATTGTGACTCCCTGGTTTTATATTTTTTGTGCTTTGATATGAATTTTATAATATTTTTTCTATCCTTGTGAGGAATTTTATGAGAATTTCAACTAGTATTACATTGAATCTGCAAACTGCTTTTGATAGGGTAGTCATCATCACACTATTACATCTAGCAATACATTTTAAGGCCATTTCAATAGGAGGAACCCTTATGGTAAACCTAGGGAAGAATTCAGAGTAGAAAAGGTCACAGACCCTAGAGGAGAACCTACTAATTTCACTTTCCTAAACCAATATATCCTTCAACTATAAATATATTGCAAATGTAAATGTATAAATATAAACACTTAGCCTTATACCAACAGATGTGGATAGCTTTCAGCCCTCATCAAAAAAGCTTCTTTTTGCAGCAGATAGAAGCCCTCCAGAGATTCACAACTGCTCAAAATGCAAAAAAAAAAAAAAAAAAAAAAAAAAAAAAGCAGCCATGGAATACTCAGCTCTAATTGGTACATGCACAACACCACAGCTATTCCTAAGGCTCAGGAATCATCTTAGAAGAGGATGCAGAAGTGTAAGGGCCAGAAGTACTGTTTTCTAGACGTGGCAGGATCACCACACCACAAGCTTCAGCAATATGGCTGCTTGCGTGAGTCCTGCAGAAATCACCATACCAGGTGATATTTCCACATAGATGGGGGAAACTACACACGGCTCTACTCATAGATTAAAAAGGTACCAACTAGCAATGGCTGGGGAGGGAAGGAGAATCAGTTTTCTTCAGGGATGAGCCCTATGATAGGTTACCCAATCCTAAGTGCACATCCCTAAACACATGCACATATAGGCAATACTAATTGGATTCAGTAGGTTATGTGTATGTGTAATATGTATATATGTAATATGTATGTGCCATATATAATATATACTATATATTAACAGTAATTATAAGAGAAGATGTCCTAAATTCAAGGGAAGTAACAGGAACAGACTTGGAGTGGAGAGGAGGTATGGAAATGATGTGAAGACATTGTACTGGTGTATAAAATTCTCAAAAAATAAAGTCTATATTAAAGATTTATTTTGAAATCTCTCTCTCTCTCTCTCTCTCTGTGTGTGTGTGTGTGTGTGTGTGTGATTGTGGATTGTACACATGAGTGGGAGTACTCTGTAGAATACAGGAGATAGTGTTAGGTACCCAGGAGCTGGAATAGGCAGTGGTTGTGAGCTTCTGATGTAGATGCAGAAATCAAACTCCAGTCCTTTGTAAGAGCAACCATAACCCTCATCTTAACCCTAACCCTAACCCTCACCCTAACCCTAACCCTAACCTTAACCTTAACCCTAACCCTCACCTTAACCCTAACCCTAACCCTAACCCTAACCCTAACCCTAACCCTAACCCTAACCTTAACCTTAACCCTAACCACTGAGTCAACCCTGGAGCCCAGGACATTTCTACTTTGATTTAAAATGTCAGTGGAATTATCCAGTGATGCAACGTGGTTGACTCTCCGACCAACACTTTTGGTCACACAGATGTTTTTGGAAGTCATTTATTATTTATTTTTGTAGTAAACCAGTCCCTTTCGTTGTAAACACACAAATGGTTGGGGCATCTGTTTATTTGCTTGTTTATATAAAAGCTTAAGACTCAATTCAACTCTGTGCTACTCTGCATGTCTTTTCACAGGACACAGCCAGACCCTCGTTGATTCTTTATTTATCTCAGACATTTCTCATAGTCCTGTGTGTTCCAGATAATCTCCTTTATCATAAAGGTATAAACACTGGACACTGGGAACAATGCTATTTTCATGGCCATAAGTGATGGTGACTTTTTTTTTAAAGAGTTTACCCATAAAAATCTTTTTTTTTATTCGATATATTTTTTTATTTACATTTCAAATGATTTCCCCTTTTCTGGCCCCCCACTCCCATAAGTCCCATAAGCCCCCTTCCCTTCCCCTGTTCTCCCACCCACCCCTTCCCACTTCTCTGCTCTGGTTTTGCCTTATACTGCTACACTGAGTCTTTCCAGAACCAGGGGCCACTCCTCCGTTCTTCTTGTACCTCATTTGATGTGTGGATTATGTTTTGAGTATTCCAGTTTTCCAGGCTAATATCCACTTATTAGTGAGTGCATACCATGATTGATCTTTTGAGACTGGGTTACCTCACTTAGTATGATATTCTCTAGCTCCATCCATTTGCCTAAGAATTTCATGAATTCATTGTTTCTAATGGCTGAATAGTACTCCATTGTGCAGATATACCACATTTTTTGCATCCATTCTTCTGTTGAGGGATACCTGGGTTCTTTCCAGCTTCTGGCTATTATAAATAGGCCTGCTATGAACATAGTGGAGCATATATCCTTATTACATGCTGGGGCATCCTCTGGGTATATGCCCAAGAGTGGTATAGCATGATGGTAAATTTGTTGGATGCATAAACGAAGAAAGTACTTCATCCATATCTTAATTGTGGCCCCAATGACTGGACACTTAGTAGAGACCTCTGTTTCATTGTATATAAGAAAGCAGGTTGGCCAATGAATGGGCCAGCCTCGAGGTGTAGGCCAGGGGCAAAGTCTTGCCTAACATGTGCAAGGTTCTGGGTTTGAAAAGAAGGAGCAGATCTATTGGCTGTGCCTGCATCAAGTTTCTCACCTTAAATCACCATGAAGGTAAAGTCATATCATTTACCCATGGCCACTCATGGGTGGCTTGAGTACACAGAGTGACCCTGCCAAGCTCAGGAGATGGGCAAAAGGGCAAGAAGACAACTTGTAAACTTTGGGTTGCCAGACTCAGCATGAGGGCATCCCTGAGCCAACCCCCTACTGCCTTTGGCCATGGTCCTGGATCTGTGCTCTGTGCATTAGCATAGGTCAGCTTGGCCACTGGGAAGGGAATGTGGCAAAGGTAGGATGGACGGGACTGGGCCTGAAACTTCGTTGACAAGACCTGGAAACAGTATTCTGTGCTCAGATGCTTAGAGGAAGAGAGAAGTCTCAGAAGGTAGAGACATTGAGTTGACTTCTGTCTAACCCCATGGACAGAAAAATAAAGAGAATTGCTCTCCAATGGTGTGGAAGGAAATGCAGGCATCAGGGTGGCCATGCTGGGAAGTCCTATAGACAGGAAGGAGAGGATGGTATTGCATGAGACACAGAGAGTATCATCAGACAGAAACAGTAAGACTGAGCATAAGGCCAGGCAGAGGGAAGGAAGAAGAGGGGAGAGGAATAGGAGGGGAGGGGCAAAACAAGGGAAGGGAGGTAGGCAGGAAGGCTAGAGTGAGGGAAGCTGAAGCGTTCAGAGAGAAAACCAGGACAGGGGAGAGAAAAGCTTGGAAAGATGAGAAGAAGCAGGGACAGGGTGCAAAACAAGCTCAAGTGTGCGGGTGAGGCTCTGCACAAGAGGCTTACCTCTGTGAGCCTGGCATGGAGAAGGCCTAGGTACAGACAGAAATGTGCTGACTCCTGCCCAGGAACACCAGAGGACGGAAACAGATCAATTAGCCTGGGAGGGATGCTATTGCCTGTGATCAGTTCCTGGCTGGGCCAGGCTGGGCCCAGGACTGGCCATGATCAGTATACTATCACAGGGCCAGTGGCTCCAGGGCAGGCTCAGCCTTTTACCTTGAGAACACCCTGTGCTCACATCCGTTTGCTGATCTGGCCACTAGCTCTGTCCCAGGCTCACCTCAGGGCCCAGTTAGACCCAGTCCCTTGGAGTTTGAACAGGTTTCAAGGACCCACTAGGAATCAGTGCAGCCCAGAACAACCAGTCGATGGGATGATCCTGGGGCATGCCTGTGGGTGGAGTAGAAGTTATTTGGAGCAGATTCCTCTTATAAATCTTCAATCAATAGAAACATATGTTATAGGGAGAAAACTTCTTGTGCAAAGAGGTGTTTGATATGTTGGGACTCATAAGCTACATATTTTATGACCCACTTGTGAGCATCTGTCTTGTGTGGCCACTGTGACAGAGGCTGAGGGTACAAAGATGCACACACCTTCAGTGCCCTCTGGGGAGACCAGTGACACTGTAGTTTCCCCTGCCCAAACTAACAAGGTGCTTTGGAGCTCCGAAGGGAACATGACTGGTTCTGTTGTGAGGCAAGCAAAATATCTAGAAACGGAGGTGTCTAAGGGCAGCCTTAAAGGCTGAGTAGGACCCACCAAGCAGATGGAGTGTTGAAATCCAAGGAAGGGAGATAGAGTTGAAAGGTGAAAGGGGAAAGGGGAAAGGGGAAAGGTGTGAGTTCAAATGGCCGTTGGATAGTCACAGGTGTAAGTAAGCATCAGGTAAAAGGAGACATCTGTAAGGGCTCAGGGTGGGCCTGTTAATTAGAAGGAGTTTAAGGCAGCATAGAAGTGGTCTGCTCAGCTGACATTTTCAAAGAATATTTGTGTATGAATAAATTTGTATGAATTGGACAATCTGAAAGAACACCTAAAATTGGGCGTAGGAATGAAATTAAAGCAAGGCAAATGCGCTACCCCAGGAGAACGCCAAGATAGCATTCTCAATGATGGCTTTCTCCTGTGAGCCCTTCTGCTCCATGCCTGCTTAGGCATTTTCCTTTGATTCCTTGTCAGACAACTTTAGCCATGGCCACTTTCTCTCTGAGGGGTCTCCTAAGCGCTGACCTTCCCGCCTCACCTCCCTGGAGTTAGGCTATCAGGAGGTAAGAGCTACCGTCCAGTACCATCTTCCTCAAATAGCAAGCATTTAAGGGAGCATTTTCACAGCTCACCTTTGAGAAAGGGCAATTATAGATGAATAACCACCCTTCCCCCATCCTTAAAAATAAGAGAGTAAATACTTCTCAATTTTCCGTCCACTCTGTTATCATTTGTCAATCAAAATGATTTTCTTGGAGCGGATGAAGCAGGAGGATCACAAGCTGAAATCTAGCCTGGACTATGCATTGTGAGCATGTCTCGAAATACTTCCAACAACAACAAAAAAGCACTTCCTAAGTTAAACACATTGATTATACTGACATTCCTGTTTACAGCAAATGCTAACATATACATTTTATTTTAAGGATCTATTTACTAATTTATTTTACGTGGTGTGTGTGTTTTGAGTCTACCTATTTGCTCCATAAGCACATAGGTGATCCTGCAGCAATATAAGGGTATTGATTGGAACCTCTGTAACTAGGGTTATAGGTGACTGTGAGCTCTGGGTTCTGAAAACCACACCTGGCCTCTCTACAAGAACAGTATGTACTTCTAGCCCCGACGTGTATTTCTTAAATTTTAAAATACTTTGTGAAAACAACTCTAATACCATGTCTTATTTTGAAGTCTAACATTCTATAGACCAGAGGTCTTGCCACCTGCTTCACTATTGATTGACATTCATCCTGATTTGATGTGTTTGGTTGTACAAGTGACAGTGTCACAGACAGCCTTGTGTACAAATCCTTACATGGTTTTTGTTACTATTGCTACAGCAAGGATTCCTGAGGTTAGGTTGTTAAATCTAAGAACAATTTACACTCTTATTAGGAATTGTGTCATCCCTTTTCTGAAGATCATCCTGACCTGTTATACTCCAACTAGCAATTGGTTTGACTGTCTCTTCCTCATCCAGTCCTCCAAGCAGCAGGTCTGTCACACTCTGTGACAGGCACTGAACCCCAGAACCAAGAGCCCTGGTCTGTTGCTACTGTACAACAACGTATAGCACATAAATTAATCATAGCTGTGCCTGGCACAGAGAGAAGACTCACTTCCTATTTGCTGTTGTTGGTAGTAAAGCACATTGCCCAAGCCGACAGCCAGTCAAGCTTTTAACAGCTGGCTCAGTGGAGAAGACAAGTTGGAAAGGAGAAAAAATAAAGTTGGGAGAAGGTCTTGGATTGATTTGCCTGAGCTGGGAGGTAAGACATCGCCTCCGTTCCTTGTGTATGCTGCCATCTTGAAATCTCAAATGTAATATGTTGATTCAGCGTCCATCACATGCCTTTCCCCGTGGGAAAAAAAAGTGGAAAGGAATGTTCTCTGTCCTCAGAGACTGATGACTATAGGCTCAGATGAGGGAGGCACACTGACTCCCATGCCCGCTGGGAATGAGAACAGCAGCTTTCGGAGGCGGCATTCACTCAGCTGTTTAAAATGCCCGAGGGTTTCCAGGAGGAAAAAAATCAGGCCTTGCTCATAAACTGGATTGTTACTTATTTTAAAAGCATTTCTCCTCCACTAGGATGGAAACTCTACAGAGGGAAGACTAAACCTTTTCTACCATCCATCACAACAGCAAGGGTGGCGAGGGTCTCCAGAAGCCACTTAATAGACACCAAGTGGGTGGTTTAAGGAAGTTTAAAGCCATACCTCCTAGAAATGAATTGGTGAAAGTACTATGTGAATAATGGTTAAAGTCAAATCTACCTTTGCAAATGATAGACTGTGCTCAGAGCTGTCCCAGGCTTCAACAGAGATAGCTACTACTGTACACTTTACCGGGCCAGGACTCTTGTATCTGGGTCGGCCAGGGAGAAATGTCTGGGGAAATAGGATTACAGAAGGTAACAGTTATTGGAACAATTTGGCCCCAAAGCCAAGGATGCCTCAATCAATATGCATGACTTTCAAAATTCCTATTTTAATCGGCAAAACGGAAATGAAATTCCCAATGTAGCTTTTAGTTAAAAAAATAAATTACAAGTGGTATATGATATTCATGCATACCATTTCCTCTGAAGTTCTTTTTAAGAATTGAAGAAAATAACCATATCACATACTGGAAAGAAACTAGCCCAGGAGTCCGGAGATTTGGTTTTATGCCTTAAAACTATCACCTGAAAGTTATGGGATCAAAAGGTATAAGTTACTCCTTTACCTATGTTTGCTCACATCCGGAACGAAAGAGCTGGTGGTTTGTAAGCTCCTGTCATACCCTGATAAGACTGAGTTGCTAAGTCTCATTTAGTGTCAAGAACTCATCCACCCATCCTGTCCACAAATACCGAGTGGATTCATCCCTTGCATGGTGCCCCTGTGAATTGAGCACAGGGTTTTCTGAGTAGACTCGTCTTAGTGTCATCACGCTTTGTGTACCCAGTCATATCTTTGGCAGGCTTTGACCCCCGGTCCTCATCTGTTATTGGCCTCACCTTGTACAAGTCTCCAGTGCCTTGCTTTCCCTGTTTCTGCTCTACCCTACCTCTTCCACATCCTTCCCACCATTCTTCCGGCCTTACCATTTCTCAAATGAGCGGTGGCAAAAAACTTAGCCATGGGCCCCGCCAGCCTCTATACTTTTCCTTCCAAATACGTGCCATGTTTACAGGTGTCTACAACTTACCATTTCAGCCACCATCTTGTGAAGGCTTGCTGAATGGCATCACTACCCCTGGGCCTTTCAAGGGCTGCACCATTCAGAGAAAGGAACCAGCACATTGCAAGGCATGCAGGGCTGTATCGGTGAAGGAACATTCCAGGGCATGCCTCTTGATCTTACAAGGACTTCACTTAATCAATTCCATTCCCATGCTTTGATCTCACACTTCATGTCCGTTTGCCATTTCTTCGTCAACCGTTTCTCTCCTTGACCACACTTAACTCAGCAGCAGGGATCTGATGTGTATAAAGCATCCTTTCACAATCTTTAAGGGCTCCCTATTGGAGAGAGAGAGAGAGAGAGAGAGAGAGAGAGAGAGAGAGAGAGAGAGAGAGAATAACCTCTCCTCTCCCGATACCCTCGTCCCAAGTTCATACCTGTCCCCTGACCCCACAGCAGTGTTTTCCCCCCCAGGCCTCTCAGTTCCATTGCCCTGGAAGCTAAGCAATCAACTCTTCTAGAAAGGTCCAATACAGCTTGATGAAGAGGATGCCTGGAGTGACTTAACCTCTCTTCAAAGTCTAGTTTGAATTTATCTTTTCTAAGGACACAGAGTTCTTGTACTCATTTAGAAATAGCTATTACCAGGTCCCTGATATTTCTTACAGTAAACATCCTAAGTGCACCGAGGTCTCTTGTTGAGAGTGGCGAATCAGATTCTTGGCTGTACTATGGACCTTTAGGAAGTATTGCCTGTGTCCCTTGGGTTTTGAGGTCTGCAGCACAAAAATCTTGGTGCTTGGTGCTTGGTGCTTGGGCTACCACTGCATCAGACAGTTGCCACATGCTGGCTGCTGCACGTGTCTTATGACATGCCCTCTCTTTTAAAATTTTAATTGGTGGATATGAAATCCAGGGCTTTGCACATACTGGGCAAAGTATTGTACCACTGAGCCATATTTCAGGATGCTTCAGGCTTACAACAGATGATGAAACTGGACTCAGAAAGAAGCTAGCTGAGGGAACTACTGGAGGCATCATTCGGTAATGCAAGCAAGCAAGGTTGCATCAAGAGCACCGTGTAATCACCTGGCTAGCTACCCCCCACCAGAAGCTACTGCATCCATCCAGTCATCAGAGCAGGGATGGTCAGGCTTGCCCTACAGGGGTAGCCCTCTGGAGAAGAAATGGGAGATGTACTTCCCAATCATCCTCATTACCTCCAGAGATTTTAGAATCATTTGGCAGGAAGAGGTCTTCTTGGTCTCTTTGTTCAATACTAAGTAGCCAATTGACAAAAAGACAAAGGTATTGTAGGTAAAGAACAAGAGTAGTGCTAGGAAATCCGCCCCACCCCCAGTGAGTTCCAGGGACTGCTTCTGAAGAGAGAAAAGCTATTTGTTCCTTCAAGTCCCCAGCCAGATTGCAAGCAGTCAGGGGAGGGAACCACCTTGCTCTTGTCCCAGGTTCTGTCTCTTCTGTTTGTGTTCAAGCTGCACTGGTTAAATAAGTATGTAACAGGAATTAACTCTGTTCAACAAATACTACAGGAGCAGTTCCTGGGCCTACATGATTGAAAGCAGTTTTGAACTCGAATTCTGAGCACTCTCGCTGCCCCTATGATAGCATAAAGAAGCTCTATCCAAGATGTAGACCCTGAAAACAGAACGACAGTCCCTAGAAAGTTTCCCTGACCATCCCTGTTCCGATGACTGGCTGAGAAACATCAACGAAACAAGCTATGATAAATCAAAATGGAAAAAGAAAGTCCATTCAGTTCTAAGAAATTTATTTATTTTCAGCAATTTTCCTGCTGTAAGGAGACATGAGGGCTTCCTTGGTTATGTCAGCTTATTTCTAAGAGAGAGAGAGAGAATGAGAGAGAGAGAGAGAGACAGAGAGACAGACAGAGAGAGAGGGAGAGACAGAGAGAGAGAGACAGAGAGAGAGAGAGACATGGATCTGGCTCTGCAGACCAAAGCTCTATGCCTGTCTTTGCTCTGCATGACTTCCAGCTTTGTACTAGAATGGGCTAAGAGATGAGCAGGTCTGTTGGTGAGTAGTTCCAGATCATATTTCATTGAATCAGTGAGTCAGAAAAGGCTTCCAGCAGAGCTGGTGGGGCGGGGTGGGATAGGGGATGGAAATGTGAGCGAGGCGTCTCAGTTTGGGTTGGGGGAATAGGCTGTTTCTTCTCTATGGAGCTTATGTGGGAGACCTTGAACAGTTGTCTCTCTCCACCCAGCCTTCTTTTCTCTCTTTACCTCTTATTGTGTAGAAGAAAAACTGTTGGCAAAATACTCGTTGCTGGTTTCGAAAGGAGACACAGCTTTTTGATAGGGAGTGATGGCCTATTCTTCATTCTTCTTGCCCAGTGTTTCCTACTCACTGTGCATTGATGCCTGGTTGCGATGCAATGACTTGTTATGGGTGCTGCTCTGTTCTGTGCAGTGTCAGATGTCCTGCAGTATCTCTGATATCCCTAGTCATGCCTAATTTGTTCACCCTACTGGGGCACCCCAGTATGTCTCTAGAAACGGTCATAGGCTGCCTGAACAAGAAATTGCCTTTACTCGAGAACTTCAAATTCGTAGCCTCAGGTCCACATGAATCCAGCAGATACAATTCTTCTCCTCCATGACTCCTCCTTCCCATCCCCCCCCCCCCCACGTTCACATCCTGCTACAAGGTTGCCAGGCAGACAAAGAGGTATGCCTGTGGAAGACAAACTAGGATTAAATAGTAACAACACAGAACAAATGTGTGGGGCTTTTTGTTGTTGCTTCTCTGGTTGGTTGGTTGGTTGGTTGGTTGGTTGGTTGGTTGTTTTTCTCCTGATAAAGAAAAGAAACAGATTTTTTACTCCTGGGCCTTTTATTTTGTTGGTGTTGTTGTTTTGTCAAGAATGGTATGTTGACATCATAGGTTCCCTCACAGAAGTAATAAAACCAAAGGATGACAAGGTTGTTTATTCTGCCTTTGGCGTTACTTTGCATTTCTCCAGTATACACAGATGCTCCTCAAAGAAGGTACAACGTGTTCAGACAAAGTCCAGAGAGTTCTAGTTGACCGTCCTGGAGAACGTGTGGCTCTGTGTTGCCTCTCTCCTCAGGAACCCTGCCATTCTGCAGGGTGTCTAAGTGACTGTGTCTTCAGTAACTGAGATCCTCAGAACTGAGGGAAGACTTGGATGACCTGGCAGTTTCTTTGGAACAGATGGCCTGTGCTCTGGTCAGTCCAGCCTGTGGTAGGGCTCTCTCAATGCCGCAGGCGGCCCAATAGGCCTTGGTCCTCTGGTTGGAGCCATATTGTTTAGGTCTTAGCGAACGAACAGACCAGCAGCCTAGAGGCTGTTCAGAATGCCAAGCAGTTAGCTGTCTGTGCCCTCCCTCCCCTCTTTCCTTCCTGTTGCTGCTTCTTCTTCTTCTTCTTCTTCTTCTTCTTCTTCTTCTTCTTCTTCTTCTTCTTCTTCTTCTTCTTCTTGGTACTGCTTGATTTTTGAGACAAGATCTCACACTGTGACTTAAGCAGGCCTCGGACTCATAATGCTCCTCCTTCTACCTCCCAAATGCCAGTATCATGTTATTCCATGACATCCATTATCATGTTATTCCATGACATCCAGCCAAACTAGAATGCCACATTCTTTGGAGTTGCAGGTCAGGTTCATATATGACACAGTTGTGGATGCTTCTGTTTCTGGGATGTTTTCACCCTTTGCATGCAGACTGGAATAGTGGTGGGGGATTCTCCTCTCCAAGACCTGCATGTATATCTTGGCCCTGCTTTCTCTAGCTCTGTGCCTGTGGGCAGCTATACAGTAGGAATGTGGCTATACCACCCAGTGTGCCACTTGGCTACACGGTAGCCTCTTGGATTGGATTAGTGGAGGGATGATTTTCACATTGCACATGTAGTCTGAAGTTCAGGCAAGTGCATACTCACACAGTGTGCCTGACTCTCAGGTCTCCCTTTCTTCTCTTTCTGTTAGCCAGAAGCCACCTGCCCCTCAAAATCTATGCAAATGTGACCTTCCCAATGAATTCTCCTTCCAAAGTAGCACCAAACTCAGCTTCCTAAAAGCCCAATAGCATTTTGTTTGTTCGCTGTTTTACTGATATCCACTTGGGACAGTAATCGCCTCAATGCAATGACTTGACACAAAGCAGTGTGGTAAAGGTTATAGAGAAGCCAGAGGTGAATCAAAGAAGGCATTCTTGCTTCATGGTTCCTTTGAAGGGAATTACCACTTTGAGTCCCAACCAAAGTAGATTTGCTGCCTCCCTTCAGACTCTATCAGGGAAACAGCTCATATGGAATCACCACTGATTCCCTCTTATCCCAGCACATAGCTTAAGCAAAAAGCAAGGGCCCAGAGCTATCAAATGCTTAAGAAATGCAGATGGTACTAAACTGAGAAGGGCTTGCCGACAGCCAGATGGTGACATAGGATGTTCATCCATGACAAAAACCCAGCCATCGTCTGGGACAGTGTGCTCACAACATTTCACTACAGCCGATTAAAGGACAAGAGACAGACCAGACTTAGAAACATAGTCTACTCACTAGCACACTGGATAGAAATTGGAAGATACAGAGAGTGGTGTGCATGCCTTTAATCCCAGCACTTGGGAGGCAGAGACAAACAGATTTCTGAGTTTGAGGCCAACCTGGCCTACAGAGTTCCAGGAAAGCCAGAGCTAGGGCTACACAGAGAAACCCTGTCTTGAAAAAAGAAAAAAAAAAAAAAACCAAAAACCAAAAACCAAAACCAAAACCAAAAAAAAAAAAAAAGAAAGAAAGAAAAAAAAAAAACAACCAAAAAAAAAAAAAAGAAATAGGAAGATAGAAACTAGAAACAGCATGTGGGCAGAGACTGCCTCACCACGTGACCCTGACCAGCAGATGACGGCATCACAACCAACCTTGGTCTCCCCTGATTGGTCAAGTCATAATGAATAATCATTGAAAGAGCTCTACTTATTATTGTTGTTCTTTGAGGAAGATGTAGGACGGATCTGCAGTTTATGACTGAGACAGTTCCATTACAGGGAGTTGAGTACAATCTAAATTTCATTGTAGTTTCCTTGGTTTTATCTGATTTTTGTGGAGTTGGATCCTATATATTAAAATTTTAACATTCTTTTTATAGCTAATACATGCATCAGGTACAAAATCCAGTAAGTACCAAAGGGTAGGCAGCAAGAAGTCAACCTCCTTCCAAGCCCAGCTCTCTGCCAAGTGTCATGCCGCCCTTTCCTGAGTCTCTGGCTTGCCATGGTCCAGTTTTGAGTGAGTTAATAGCCCTTCCTCCCCCAACATTCTCAGGAACCAAAATATGCCTGTAAAAAGGGAACGTATTTTTAATGCAATATATCTATGCTGATAAGATGCAATTATGCCACCATCTGCATGTTGCTTAACCGCAATTTTATAGTGTAGATCTTTCTGTAAAATGTTCCCAACTGATAGCAGTGTTTGGAGGTACCCAGTCAAGACATGTTCCTTTGACAGGTGTCTGTCCCAAAGATTCTTTTGAGAGGTTCCCAGGACCCAGCAATGGTTTTAAAAGCTTCAGAGGACAGACCTGAGGTCTCTTGGCTGTAGCTACTAAAACAACCACCCCAGCTCAGCCCCCTAAAGACAGATGTTCCCTTCTGCACAGATCAATTGACAAAAGATTTCCTCATCTTCTTCTGCCTAAGTAACTGTGTGTGTGTGTGTGTGTGTGTGTGTGAATTCCAGTTCAAATGAGGCAGATTAAGAAAGTCATTTCCATAAAAGCTGCTCAAAATAGAGAAAGCCAGTCTATCTGTCCTTACCCAAACTCTGTCCTCTTTGAACTTACTGTCAACACACAGAGATGGGGGAGCAGAGCACAGGCTGTTCCTTGATAGTCTGTGCTGTGGGTCCTGCCCATCCGTGGCTCACACTCTCCTCAGAGTGTCATGGCTTCCCACCTCCCTATAGATCCCCTCCTCAACAGCCAGTGACCAGGGTCTCTTGGAGATCACAGCAGTCAGGAAGTTAACTTGCCAGTGAAGTAAGTTCACCTCAATTCTCCGTCTCTTCCCAGTACCCATCTTATAAAGTTACAGAAGGCATCTCAGATTCTCAACAACCCTCACCAGATCCCCACTGAATAACACATCGTCTGGCAACAGGAGGCGTTTGATTACATTTGGAAGGAATGCCTGCGTCAACTCCAGTTGTCTCCGAATTGCAACCGATGGGCCTCACGTGTGGCGGCCAACAGTTTGCCTTCACCCACTCCCCTCTCCACAATGAACCCTTTCTCTGGGAAAACAAGAAACCTACGTGCCATCCCGAGTGAGAGACAAACAGGAGCCTTGTCACACCACATGCGCTGAGGACTTAGCCACCGCAAGCCGTGCTTCACACATCTTGAGAGAAAAAAAGTCTCTGACCCAAGAGACCAAAGTGATCTTGTCCCTGCTTTCTCTTCAGCACATACGTGTAGGTTCCCATGTGTTCTTCATACGATGCCATGCTGCTGTCTCCTGTCTGACCCCTCCCCCATTCTAGCTCAGTCGTGATCCTGCAGGCAGAATTATGTTCCGCACAGATGTCCTTGTCCTAACTTTGGGGCCCTATGACAGTGTTATTTCACATGGCAAGGGTCAAGTAATGTTCCAAGTAGAAGTAGGTCTGTGGTAACCGGTTTCAAATGGGAATATATGTTGGTCATCTGTGTAACACCAGTGTCATTACATTCATACATTCATGAACAGCAACCAGCAGGATCAAAGCAGAGAGATGTCATCCTGATAAAGATTCCACCTCCATTGCTTGCATAAAGACAGGCAAGAGGACTGTGAACCCAGGGCTGGTGCAGTTCATACATTCTGGCAAACAGATTCTCCAGTACCACTCGGTAGATTTTTAGCTCTGTGGGATCCAGGTTTCTGATGCCCGGAACTGCACAATAACAGATGTGTATGGTTGCAAGGGCAGTAGGAAACCTATTCCGTGAGTGTGGACCTGGCACCTACGAGGCTGGCACCTCCATCAGGTGCTTTCCCAGAGCATGTGCTTCGCATCGGTCACTAGGGTCCGCCTAAGGAATGGAGCCGGTTCATATGTCCACTCAGAGGTTGCTGCAGGCAGCTCTTGGCTACACAGATGACTGAAGGGCTGAGAAGCCAGTCCAGGCATTAGCCAGAACAGTTGCTGCTCCACTAGCACTTGGTTAGGCCAGTGGGATGAAGAAAGGAGGCCATGTTATTGGAGGCCAGAGACCAGATCTCCTCATGGAAGGTGGACCACGCCAGGAGACGGAGCCACAAGGGGACCAGAGCCCAGCTGAAGAAGCCCTTCTGTTGAAGCAGAAAAGGAAAGACTCCCCCCCCCCCCTTCTCCCTTTGGCTTGTCCTCAAGCATCCTAATAATGCTTCCCCATTAGAAGCCTCCTGATGTGGGACCTGGATTTGTGGCAAAGCTGGAGACCGGCAATGGATGGGTTAACGGATATATTGTGTAGGCGGAAGTGGGTATCCATACATCATTTGTGTTTGAAATTCATTTTTTTAAAGCCTGGTTTCTGTAACACTGCAGTATAGTCCTTCCCCGTCTTCTGTGCTCTTCTTTAGTTGTACCTCTTCTTCCACAGCAGAGCAAGCCGAGTTCTCACTATGCCGGTGGGTGGCTCCTCTCAGGGCATGCCCCTTTGCAGTCTCCCTTGATTTGTTCTCACTGGGCTTTTAGTTGTCTGTCATCAGGCAGGCACCCTGTCAGTCAAACATCTGTCAGTTGTCAGATTTCTTTTTCTCATCTAAACAGGGACTTTTTTCTTTTTTTCAGATGTCCTTTTCCTCATCTAAAACAGGGACTTGGCCACTCCAGACACCATAGCATCTCAGAGTTATCATCTCCACATTACAGGAGATGGTCTTGCTTGTTATCTGTTTCCTTATTTTTCATATCCTCTGGCCCCCAGCCCAGAGGAGAATCCTTTGAGGGCAGGGATACCGACTGACCTGTCAGTCTTTGCAATCAGCATCAGGTGGCTGTTTCCCAACACCTCTGCTTTCTTGGGACCAAGGAGGATCATTTCAGATCCTTCGTAGTTAGAGGCCCCTTTGTGCTGGTGGATGGGACTCCAGCCGGACTCTAAGACACGCCCCCCCCCCATGCCATTCCTAAGGGTTTCACCTTCTGCCAGGCAATGACAAGGTCTCGGGGAATGGCAGAGGCATAACATGAAAGGAAGTTGTGCCCCTGAATGACTATGTGTAGTAGAGTTGCCGCAGCAACTGGCATGCCTAACCAGGACTGCCACAAGAATGAGGAGGAAGCTGTGTTGACTCATTAATTTAGTTTCACAAAGAATCCCCGGCGCTGACAACGGTTGCCTGTATGATGATTGGCCCTCAGTGACTAGCATGTGCATGATTGAATATTAGACACTCAGGAATGGTACATTCCCCATGGGATTTCTGCTTGACGCTCTCTGTCTTCATCCAAGAGGCAGCACAGGGACAGAAATGGTTTATGCATTGCTTTGCACCGGGTGCTTCCTTATTTCGATGCTAAGTTTCTAGGCTGTATGAGGGGGACACTGAGTAGAAACCCTGGTGGGAAGGCACGAGACCACACATCCAGTCACGTGCCCAGCCTTGTAAACTAGCAGCGTTCTTTTTTTGTTTGGCAAGCATTTGCAAAGTGCTCTTCACGATCTGATCCTGCAGTGATTTTCATTTTATAGGTATCACATTTAAGCTCACAGGGGTTAAGTTCCTTGCGAGAGCAAAATTTTTGAAGCAACAATACTGGAATTAGTTCATGGTTCAAAGCTATTTATTGAGTGCTTACAATGGACTACGCCCACCCCACACCCACCCTGGCTAAGCTCCTTCACCTAGTAAAGGCTCAGGAAATATGAGAACCCACATTGTGAAGGAATCAGAATTACCCCCCAGAAGATCCACGACGGGGTGTGTGTGTGTGTGTGTGTGTGTGTGTGTGTGTCTGTGCGCGTGCGTGCATGTGTGGCAGATTGTAGTCAGGACAGAGGACTGCTTGTGTCCGCAGCTAAGGTGTCCAGTGGGGTGCTACTGCCGGGTTCCTTCCGTGTTTCTGTCCGGGTGGTCTGCCAGAAGGGCCTGAAGTCAGCCCCATTTCTCTGAACCCCCTGAAGCGCTTCCACTTGTCTAGGCTAAGGGCCCCGCATTCCAAGTTTGCCCTTTTCCATACATTCTTTCTTGTTCGGGAGTGCCAAGATTTTGGTCGACCGACGATTTTGAGTGGGTTCCAGGCCATTTAGCTCCGTCAGAGATTTGGGTGAAGAGTTTCCTCCTACTCTGCCTAGGCCTCAGATAACCCAACAGGGTGTGATCAACCTAGGGAGGGGGGGGAGGGGAAGGGCAGAGGGAGGGGAGCCTGGACAGTTTCAGGCATAAGGCTGAGGTGTCTCTAGGTTTTTCACTTACCTACCTGCACTGGTTGAACTGAACATAGTGTGCTGACAATGGGCTGTTTTGGAAAAGGTAGTGTGGAGTGCTCAGGACAAAGTGACTTGTCTAAACAGAGGCTCCTGGAAAGTGCCTGACCGGTTGGGTTATTTGTCAGGGCAAAGGGGACAAATGCAGGTGTCTGACAGGCCACCAACAGAAAGGGAGGAAAAGGGAGACCGGGGCTGCCTGCCCAGGGACGGGACTCAGCATTCTTAACCTGGGGTGGCTCCTGGCCAAGGCTGGGTGCCTCTCTCTGTAGATAAATTTTCACTGCTCTTCCAGAGCACAGTGTCCCAAGAACGGTGCATCTGAGGTGGGGTGAAAGACAAATATGCCTTTTCATAATAGCTTTACACCTGGAGCAGTGGAGGACCGGTTTATTACCTTGGTAAACACGAGGGAGAATTCAAGCAAAGTACAAACTTTGCCCAAGGCACTCCTGACAGTGCACCTTGTGTTTGTGAAGGCGGAGGATAGAGCCGGTGGGAGGAGGGGCCTGCTTTGTTTTCTGTCTCCTCCCCCATTTTCTTCTCTTGTCTGATTTCCAAGGTTTAAAAGTTCGTGTGTGTGTGTGTGTGTGTGTGTGTGTGTGTGTGTGTGTGTGTTGGAGAGGGAGTTTGGGAGAATTTATTTTGGCTCTGACTTTGCTCAGCATTTTGAAATCCCTTTGCTTAGTGTGAAAAAATACAGGAACCAATTTATATTGTCTCTAGAGACAAAGTGCTCCTTGCACTCTTGGGGACAAGTAGGGCTTGTGAGTGGGTGACAGGGTAAGCCAGTTTAGGGAACACAGAAGGAACGAAGGTGTCTATTAAATCTTACTTAAATTAAACATTTAAAATGCAGTAAATATTTATACAGTGTCTATTTTGTGCCAGGTACAGAACATGAACTTTCCATAAATATTATTTAATTTAGTCTTCATGACTACGTGAAGCAGAGACTTTTGGAGGAAATGTCCATTTTATAGGTCTGGGGAGATAGCAAGGACTGTGAAGAAAGTCCTTGACATGTGAACAGGATGACCTGAGTTTGATCCTCGTGTTAAAATAAAAACTCGTTTTAAAATCAGGTGGAGTGACTTGAGCTCGTGTTTCCACTGCTGAGGAGGCGGAAACATGGCTCCTTGGAGCCTAATGCGTGAGTCCTGGGTCCCAGTGAGAGATTCTGTCTAGAAACCTCTGACCTCCACATGCAAATACGCACAGATACAACTAAGCCTGTCCATGTGCCTACACACACACACACACACACACACACACACACACACACACTCACACATTCACACACACTCACATGCACAGGAAGGAATGCCAATTTTATATGTGAGAAATAGCATGGTGTGATCTAGCAAGCCCAGCATCCCAACACTCAGGGGTAAGAGCTAAAAAGGTAGGGAGTTCGAGATCATTGTTACCTACATAGTAAGTTAGTGGCCAGCCTGGAGGATAGACCAGGAAACAGAAGGCCATGGCTACTGAGGTAATTTGAGCCATAGGGCCTACCTCCAAATGTAGGCCTTTCTGAACTGCCCAGATTTAAGGTCACAGATCATGTGATATGCGAAGTTGTGTCTTTCTGCTACCTCAAACCCATTTTCCTATCTTGCTATGACTGACTTTTACGATTTTATTTTATTTGGTAATTGTGTGTGTGTGTCTGTGTGTGTGTGTGTGTGTGTGTGTGAGAGAGAGAGAGAGAGAGAGAGAGAGAGACAGAGACAGAGAGAGAGAGAGGTGAGTGCTAGGAACCAACTTAAGGTCCTCTGCAAGAGGTGTATGTATACCTAACCACTGAGCCATGTGTCCAGCTACCTCCCTGCTCAACCAGGAGCACCCACTTGTCAGCCATTTACTTATGAACTCCTGACAAAAGATCTAAAGCTTATCTGGTGTGTTGTCGCTGGGGGTGGGAGGGCCTGCTCAAGTGTGTGTGTGTATGTGTGTGTGTGTGTGTGTGTGTGTGTGTGTGTGTAGCCAACTGAATATAAACCGTACTCCTGCTTCCTTATCTCTGCCTCTGCTTTTAGGCAGGCAGGGTATCCTACACACTTCACACCCTTCACCAGGAGTTCTGTCCCACAACTCTTGTAGGTTTTCAGAGCATAGTCTCCAAAGCAAGCAGCCTCAACCGAGTTTGTCTCCGAGCTCAGGGATCCCCACTCCACATCCCTCCAGGGCTCTGGCAAGCCGGCCACCTGTTTAGCCCAACTGAAATGTCTTCCCCTGTAATGCTCATTTTGTGTTCCAAAGCGTTTTTTTTTCCAAAGCTAGCAATAAATAGAGCCAGAGCTAATTGTCAAGGACTGTAATTAGCACTGCTCTGGAGGGATAAGAGCTGGAGGAGGGACACCTGATTTTCCTTTGGAATGCTCTGGCCCCCCCTCAGACTGCTGAGTCGACATTGTCCATATGACCTGACCTCTGCCTGACTCAGTTTAGTCTGTTCTCTCAAGGGACCTTTCATCTATGAACACCAAACACAAGCTGACACGTTCATTCAGATTTCTTTTAAATATCAGCCTGATGAGTTCACCCTCATTTGAGAATTAAGTGGGAATTAAAACTGTCAATGAAACAGTTAAAATTTCACCCAGATGGGGGAGGGGGATAATGGGCAAGTCCAGGCTAAACATTTGAGGAGCAAACACATAGAGGTGGGCAAAGGTCTTCAGGTTCAAAGGCTTGTTTGGAATAGATTCCCTGAAAACTTCCCTGTTTTTGATACAGTTCATCTGTCTGAATACCCAGTGGAGTCGGGGTGGGATGATATCTCTCGAATGAACTGGGAAGAACACTTCCTAGACTTGTTGCTTTCTCCTACATAGGAAACAGAAGCTCAAAATGGAGGAATAATGTGACGGCTCTCAAGCTCAGTCCCCACCACTCCCTAGCATGGACTCCGCGCTCTTACCATGCTCAGACCCAGAGAAGGCGGGATGAGACAGACTTAAAAGCAGCGGTTGTGGCCTAGATCGACTTCTCCTGGCTTTTCACCACTGTTAGTCAATAAATATGAGCAGATTGGGTCCCTGGGAAGATGTTTGCCATGAGAAAAAGAGAAAGGAGAGAGAGAGAGAGAGAGAGAGAGAGAGAGAGAGAGAGAGAGAGAGAGAGAGAGAAGAAACCTGGAATGCTCCCAAAACACTACGTGGAAAGCTCAACGTGAAGTAATCCTACTGTGTCTCTGCTTGGTCAGGACTGTAGACCAGATGAGCCATGCTTAGACAGAAATGGATATGGCTGTCCTAGTTTCAATTCCATTCTTATTAGTGATTGAAATTGCCTTGCTAGTGATTCTAAGCCAATAAAGGTTCTTGCCATTGGAAAATGCAGCTAGCTCATGGCTGAGCTCTAAATTGAAGGAAACCAGAAGGTGGGAGATTATATATTTGGGCCTAGAAGGAAACTTAAATGATTCTCTGGATCAGAGCCCTCAGTTGACCAATGCCTACAGTGGGTTTGAAAGAAGTTAAATGACTTATCCTGGTTTGTTCCATGTGTTAATATCCTGCTAATCTCTGACTCAGTCAACTATGTGTGTGTGTGTGTGTGTGTGTGTGTGTGTGTGTGTGTGAGCGCACCTGCACTCATGTCTTATCATTTCACGGTGAAAAGGCATCTCTCTTCATAAGACTGAGGTGATTTTTATTAATAGTAAATGAACAGTGCCCAACTTGAGAGCTGAGCATTTGCTGTAGCTTGGACTTAATTAGTCTGTAGGAGATGTGGACAGTCACTTCTTGTCATCTTTTGTTTCCTGGAAAGACAAATACCCAGAAGTCAGAGGAATTTTCTACGATTCCAGGGTCAGTCAGCAAAGGCTGTCTGGTGGCAGGAGTTACTCCATGATGAGGAATCCTGACGTGCATGCCAGCCCTCAGGCTGCTGTTCACCATGATGTGGGAGCTCTCGGACAAGCCACTCGGGTGCCACCCGGAGTCTTGGTTCACCATCTGAGAAGCGCTTCATTTGATGGCTGAGAGCACATTAGCTCTGATGGACTTTGGCTCTTCAGTCCCGGCTCAGGGCTATTTAGTGTCTAAAACACAGCTGTGTGGCACTCAGAACTGACTTCACATTGATACCCCTGCCAGTATCAATCCCATGATAGAGGATAAATTAGTTCTGTGTTCAAACACCAGGGAACAAATTATCTTTAGTGATTTGTTTGAATAAATAATAATAATAATAATAATAATAACAACAACAACAATGCCAATAAGTCTGTTTTTATTTTTTATATAATCCTTTTTATCAACATTTTTTTGTGTGTTTACCTATCACTCAACTGCTCATAGGGTAGTAGTAGACAGCAACTAGTAAACATACTTGGAAACAAGGTATTTATTATTTTCAACGTTTTTGAGTGTCAAGACCAAGACATATTTATTGAACACTTAAAACATAGCACATGGCTCACATATAGTCTCAGTGAAGAGCTGTAATCAAAAATAAATAGACACTGCAAACTACCAATGCTATCACGTTCCTTTCAGAGAAGAAATAACTTACCAGCCTGTGGAAAAGCATTAAGTAAGAAAGGTTAAGTTTGAAATTGGCTTTTCTGACTCCTACGTTCACATTTCTCACAATTCTAGATAATAACCATAAATACAATCGTATTTTGGTTAGGAAAAAAACTAATTGTATATAAAAACATGTAAATGTATTGACACTTTATTGGGCCATACAGAGGACAATACCTCAGCATCCAGGAACTGCAGTATATACACATCTGTGAGATGGGCCAAGGGAGGTGAAGACTCAGTCTGGCTTTGCCCAGTATTTTAGCAACGATCCACTTTCTTATCTGGAATTACTCTGTCAAAAATATTTTCCCTGTACATCCAGCTGAAAAGCTGGGTGGAGGTGGCTGCCGCCTTGGAGTTCATGCCAGTTCCTGTGTGCCCTTGGCTTGCCTCTAGCCCTTTCTCCAGTATCAAGCCCTCTAATCCTTGTAAGAACACTGTTCAATATAAGAACGCCCAGAAGAATCAGTTTCTGGAGTCTGTATCGCTCTCCTCAGATTTCTCCATCCAGGGACTCGTAAGCCCATGGGTCAACATGGGGCTAGATTCTACAAGCTCCACTACTTCCTGACAGTCTCGGGTGCTTCCAGCTTGCTGCAGGGCTAGACACAGAAAGAAGACTTATCCTTGAACTGGCTTTGAATAACCAACGCCAGCTAGATCTGGGCCGGCCTCATGCGAAAACATATTAGACTGCATTGCCCTGTACTGCTTCCAAGGTCTAGGGTTAAAAGTCAAGACACAAGATGAAAGCACCACATTTTCTGTTTGCACTTTCCCCAGGAAGCCACAGTGCCCAGTCTGCCATTCTCTGTCTGTCAGGAAACAAGAGATCATTAAAGCTTAAAAGGACTCTGGAGATCCAGCTGCTCTTTTAGGTCAGTGGCCCTCTTCTAGGGGGGAGGTCATGAGGCTCACCAATTGAGAGGTTGCTAGAGGTCACCCACAGAGCATCGGGCAAGGCTGGAGCTGAATCCCAGGTCTCCAGGGTTCAGTGCTCCTACCTGGCTACTCTCTCACTGCCTTAGTAGTAGAAAAGAGACACTAATTAGCCCAGAAGGCATTAAGAAGTCTGTCTTTGGATCTTTGTTTAGTAAAAAAAAAAAACTTTGGAGTTCACTGAGTAGATCAATCCACTTCTACAAAACGCAGTGATTATGGTTACAGTGAACCAATTCTGTGGCTTATTGGCTGCAGCCACTTTGAACATCTTGAATACACCAGACCTGTTCATGCTTTGCATGTTACATTTCCTGGGTCTACAAGAACCTTCCCATTTCTGCTCAGAACAGGTAATTTTGCTCTCAGACCTAGTTTCAGACATCTCTGGAAGTATGGTTGATTTTACTGGCAAACAAACTACATTTCCGAGAATCCCTTTCCTCTGCATGGCTACCTATCGCTATTGGCCATAGGAGATGGTTTGCATGATATTTGGAATAGAGAAGTGAAGCTACCATGTTTTAACATAGAATGTGGCCAGTGCAAGGTGCACAACAGCATGTGTCGGAGTGTCATGTACAAGTTGTCCCTGGTTGGCTGGCATATGTGGTTAAGGAGTGGCATCAGCTGACACTTCAGTTCCTCCGACTCTAACAAGTTCTTGCAGAAGTTTTTAATCCCAGACCAGCGGAGGCAGGGTGTCCTGGTGGGGCTCAGGCTGCCCTTGATTTCTTCCATCTGAGTCCATTTCCCCTTTCCTTTCCCAGCTGTCTGCCCTTCTGATTCATATGAAATGCAAAGTGACGAGCAACAGCCTGACATTAATTAATCAGCCAGCGTGTACAACTGTGTGGATTAAGGCCCAATCATAACAAGTCTGTATCGCAGCTCATGTTCTGCTTCCTTGATCAAAACTTCTGAAGTCATCTGTGATCCTTCAGAATGAATCTCTTCCCTATCCCATAACTCTATTTCAGCATAGAACATGCCATGATGTTTTTCTCTCGGTGAGGTTAGCTGACTGCACTGTGTGCTTGTTTTGTGCCCAACACTGTCCTGTGTGTCGTTTAATCCTTACAACCACATAATAAAGCAATGACTGTTAATATTTTCCCCATTTTATAAACAAAGCAACTGGAGACTAGGAAAAGTTTTAGTGGTTGGCCAAAGCTCTCACAGCCAGGAAGTGAGAATCAACGACTCAGAAGACTGGTCTCACAAACCAGCACTCTTCTCCTTAAGGTGGCTCTTTAAGGAACAAGCCTCCTCCACAGATGGATGGGGAACCTATCTGCTTGTCTTGAAGAGAAAATGATTTCTATGACATCAAAGTTGAGGGTGAGTTTTTGAAAATGAAAGCTTTATGGCCTAAGATGCTATGGTACGTACCTTGAGCCCTATTTTTTTTTCAGAATCAAAGTTAATATTTTGAACAACTCATAGTCAAACCTTATTAGTGCACAAGATATCTGCTTAAGTAATTATCATAAGAAATCCACCAGCACACTCAGTGGGAGCCATTAATATTACAAGACACACCCTTTGATGAGTTAGATTATCTCCCAGCCTAGCAATGCCCCACCTTGGGTAGAACTCTCTGGGTCTCCCACAGAGGAAACTTCAGCCTGGAGAGATGGATGGGTTCCTACGCAAGTGCTAGGCATGCAATTAATATGTGACATTTCACTTTACCTACGAACAATGAAATATATTTTTAAACTATGCATTTATATGGAGCAAGCACAGACTGGGATTGTTTGGTTTTAATGTAGTTGACAACAAGGAACTTCAAACTAAAATGAAAATTCAAGTTTAGGGCTCAAATTGAGTAATCGGGACAATAGAGAGTCCCCCCATTATACCCAGTATACAGTTGGCTGACCCTGTATAAGGTATAGGTATAAGGGTTGTAGGAAATTTCAGGGCTCTAACTTTCATGATAAAGCACCACATATACCCCCCATATACCACATGTACCACCACATATACACACAGAATAAAGAAAAAAACCAAAGGAGGGTGGAAAAATAAGATATATGAGAGAAAAACAATGAGGAGGCAAAGTTGAGGCTCTGACAGCAAGGTTATGCTGTATGACTCTTCTTGGACAGAGGGCACAGAGGGTAGGCAGATGAAGGTTTAGAAGCTTTGCACAACTTGAAGCGCTCCCATTACACAAGAGAGAAAAATATACTCTACATCATGACCATCACCATCTTCACCATTGTCAAGATCAACAACATGTGTATGGTGTAGAGATGGTTCCTGTCTGTCTGATTGTGTGCATGTGTGTGTGTGCACATGTGCATGATTGTGAGTAAACATGCATATGTAGGTGAACACCTGTGGGAAGGTCAGGGGTCAACATCAGGTATCTTCCTATCTCCTCTCTTCCCCTGTCCCCTCCACCCCCACCCCCTGTTTTTGAGGCAGGAACTGTGTAGAACTCATTTATTCAGTGAGGCTGTCTGTCTGATAAGCTCCAGGATCTGTCGGCCTGCCTCGGACATCCTGGGTCGCTAGCCCTGGAATTACAGAGGTGCTCCACTACACCTAGCTTTAACTTGGACGCTGTGGACCCAAATTCAGGTCCTTCAGTTTTGTGCTGCAGCACCTTACACATGGGGCTACCTCCTCAGCCCTGACTGCTTCAGAATCAGCATTATGCAAACGTCCCACAGAAGCAAAACCGTGAGAAGAGAAAGTAGGATAAAATTTGAATTCATGATCTGTTTTCCTGGCCAGACTTGGAGTGGAATTGACTTTATCTAGTCCAAACTTTTATTCACAGATGAGGACATGGGCTCTGTGAAAATAGATCCTCTTGTTCTAGAAGAAATGCTCAGGAGAGCTGTTCTCCAGGTAGCAGCAGTAGCAGCAGCAACAACAACAACAACAACAGTCTTAGCAATAGCAGCAGTGATGGCGGCAGGCTGAGACACAAGGCTTTGAGATAGCCCCTGCTTTCCTGAATTCAGTGTTCTCATTACTGAGATTCATCTGCTGCTGAGTCCAGGACTTCCCACATCTCCTCTGTTGGATGCTGTAGCAAAACCTCAGTGCTCTAGTTTGAGACTCTACTGGCAATAAAATACCATTTTCAACTTGCTCTGTGTCCTAGCCTTTCTGGGACTTTGGTCTCAGTTTTTATACTCTTTTCATTCTACCCACACTTAAGAGCTTCCCTAAGAGCCCCTGTCATTTCTCAAGGAACTTCACAAGGCAGAAAAGTTACTCTAAAAGGAAAAGGGACCAAGGGATTTAGAAAGATCTTAGGGTCCTTTTCTTTTGAGTCCTCCCATTTGGGGATGTTTCCTCAAAATAAAATATGACTAGTGCAAAAGGCCATCAGAGATGTTCTATTAGCTTGTTTATTGCATACATATAGGCTACAGGAAGGAAGCGGCCTGCCTGAAGGGCACATAGGAAAGAGGTGAGCTGAGGCTGGAGGATTCTTCATTCAGGGAGTTGCTAACCTGAAGCTTGGAGACCCGAGTCTCTGCTTTGAAGCATTTGAATTGTTTTCAAATCCATTGGAATTGACGGGTTAGATAACGTGTTGTTCTTAACGCTGACTACATATCAGTGTATCATACATATGCTTGCATGTCCTTGAAAACAAAACACCATCTGTTGTTGATTGCAGGTGATAATTTTCATCAATATTTCAATTTTTATAGAAATTTAAATTTTATTTTTTTAAACCATAAAATCTTTACTGTTGTAGTTTACTGTGATAGTCCAAAGGAAAATGAAAAGCCAGAGGGAAGAAATAGGAATGACTCTTAATGACATTGTACAAAGGCAATATTTCTTGCACAGCATGTTGATATCCTGTCTCTGCAGAAATCCATACACGTTGCCCCTGCCACTTTTGTAAGCTACTATGCCAATATAGCAGCAAACACACCCTTTATTCCGTATAGGTGAGTTGAGTTTATGGACGAGATGGAAACTGAATGGTTGGGGAGAGTTTTTTATTATTGAGGGTTATTTCAGGCAGAGAGGATAATGCTGGAGAGGTGTGCAGGAGCCCATAGATTGGTTACAAAACACCATAAAGGAAATGGCAGAAACTTGGGAAGAAAAGGGTGAAAGTCTATGACATGAGGGATGTGTTTTAAAAGGCCTCTCTTCCTATGTCAGGACAAGTAGGCTGAGTGCTGAGGAGAGGCTGGTCCTTGGGGCACTTAGAAGCCAAACTCAGCAGAGGTAGAAACACAAAAGTTCCCCTAGCTCTCCTGTGGCTTTCTTTTTCTTGGTTTATCCTTGTCGCTAGGTGAAGCTGCTGCTATTCCCTACAGCCCTACAAGGTTAAATCACAGCTTGTAAGACTTGTCTTCATCTAGGAATGGTGGCACATACTGTTAATCCCAGCACTTGGGAGGCAGAGGCAGGTAGATCTCTGAGTTCAAGGCCATCCTGGTCTACAGAGTGAGTTCCGGGACACCCAGGGCTACACAGAGAAACCTCCATCTCAACTTGTCAGTATCCTACTCATTTGAGATGCTCTGGAGTCTTGGCTGCTGGGCTCTGAGTTCTCAGTGAGTGGAGTTGCAGAAGTAAACCTTTCAAACAGCAGGCACTGCAGGTGGTGGAGGTAGAGATGAATCCAGAATTGTGGTAATACAGTCACAATGATTCCTGAGCATAAGAGGGACTCTCCTGACATCTTTTCTCCCAAACACTACCAGAGCCCACAGACTCCTGGGAGGCAGGTAGGGCTTTGTGGAAAGATCAGTAAGATCCTGAAATATAAAGCTGTGTGACTGAGACAGTCTAGCAGAGACAGAACATAGGCTATCGTTTTCTCTACTTTTCCCCTTTGCACAGAAGTATGGATAACTTGGCTGTAGAACCTGCATGGGTCCAAGATGTGCTAGTAGCAGCATCTTCTAAAGACATACTTACACCCCCCACACCCTCTCCCCACACAGTACTAGATGAAATACACTTATGGGTATCCTCCTATATAATAGACAACCCCTTCCAGATGTCTCAAGGCACTGTGAGTACTGCTGCCCTGGAAGGATCTGCCTCATCTGGGGTCCTGGCACATTGCTGAGGCCTGATTCATACTTAAATGTTTGGTGTCCGGACCACCCACAACAAGAGACCATTTCCAGACAAACAGGATCCCTTCCTTTGGGATTTTCCAGGTCTGTATCACACATGCCCTAAGGACATGCTCTCCTCAACAGGCAGGGTCAAAGGCTGCTTGTGCTGAGTCTTAGACAATAGGACCTGGCAAATACTTCTGAAGAGTAACACGCTAGGCTTAGCTATGATGCAAACCCTAAACTGAGATGATTCACCAATTGCCTTCTAGAAATCAGTCCACAAACACTAGGATGCCATTATAACACTGTGTATTGTGTTGTGACTCATAGGTGTTGTCTCTCCTGACCCTGACACCAGCCTCAGATAATCACATTTATCAAAGAAGCTCACTGACTGGAGCCTAGATGACACAATTATCTATTAATTCTTGGGAGACAGTCAAGGCCCCGTGGTGTTTAGCGTTGGGTTCTGAACATCTAATGGGGCTTTTTAAAAACACATGATGAGGAAGGAAAATGGGCCAGTTTTAGGGATTAGGTGGTGATGAGGTTGAGGGGGGGAGGAGAGGAGCTTACAGAGAGGTCTGGTTTACAGAGCACATGGCCTGGTACTCACAGCTCAAGAAGAGTTTGTGGACAATAGGATGGGTTTAATTTCCGTAAGTTAAGGGAGCATATCAGGAATTTAGAGGGGTTCTGCATACATCACAGGAATTCTAGACATGGCTCCAGTCACCACTGGCCCTGATGGTAAACCTAGCGGGGAAGGTGTGGGATGGGAAATGGGACAGGTTAAAGGACTCGTGGTGAACATAGAGTGATTCTGAGCAGGAACAAGCCGGTTCTTCTGGTTCCCTCACAGCCCATTGTTTTCACAGGTTGTTGGGTGGACAGTCCCAGAGTTATACTGGAAGGACTTAGTGGAATGACCAGGATGTTTGGGGAAAGAAGTCCCCTCCTTCTTCATGCTGTAGATTGATTTTTCTTGGCAAGACGCTGTGTAACTTTTAAGAAGGTCTTGATGGATAAGATATCAGATTAGTGTGTCACGCCAATAAATAGCACACTTTGTAACTGAAAGTCAATGCTCACCAACTAGAGAAAGCTTCAAGAAGGAAGTGCTAACAGACTGGAAAAACCCAGGGACATTTTTTCCCCCAGATCAAATGATAAGAAATACATCTCCACCATCCTGTAGAGTTGTCCTTAGGGAAAGAAAAAAAATCAAGAGCGGAACTGGGACTGGCTCTTCAGTCATTCAGATTCATGCCATTTGCATCTCCAATGATGGTGAACTTAACTGTGACACAGAACTCTGCACCTTCAAGGATACAGGCTCTGCTGCTGTGGGCGGGTCCTGTGTGCTAGCTTCCTAGCAGCAATTGCCTAGTTACCAGCAGGTAATCTTTGCAGCTTCAACTCTTGAGAGCACAGCAGTATGTAAGTCATGAACTTCAATTCAGTGGGAATCAGCTGTGTGGTAAGTTCCTGGGACTTGTGGAGCCCTGTGCTAGACAATAGAGTACTAGCCTGGACCAGCAGGCAGGGCGCATGCCCTGAGGACTTTCCATTCTACCTACCAGCTCCTGGAGCTGCAAGAGGCCACAGGGACAAAGTGGGTGGAGATAACGGGAAAGGAACACGGAATGGTAAACAGAAGCTGCAGCAAGGACACTGAGCCTGTCACTTATAACTTACACTGCAATGATCCCAGATAAGCTTGTGTCTACAAAACACAGATGAAGGACACTGCTCGTCACAGCGAGCTCCTAACAAAGCAACTGCAGGGATGTGCACTATCACCGATAGATCGTTGAACAGATGCAAGTTATCAAGTGAAACGTTTTATTATTTTGTTTTCTGAGGCAAGATCTTGTGTGGACCGGGCTGTTCCCTGACCCCAATGCTCATGCATTCCTCTGGCCCTAGCTTCCACAGTGCCTGGGACGACAGCGGTCTAACCTGTGCCTGGTGAGATATTTAATTAAAAAGAAAGGAAGGACATGTTCAGCACTGATGTACATAATTTAAAATAAATACTAACTTCTATCAGATCCCTTCTTGATTTTCTAGCTTCTTTTGTTTGCATTCGCATATCTGTCATTGGGTTGCATATCTGGATTTGCAAATTTGTATTCAAATTGTGTCTGTTAGGCAGGAAATAAATCAGTCAAGATAGTTACACTGATATAATATAATATATTATGTATATTATATATTATACACTGGTATAATAAAGGGGAAATTAGTGCAATACAGGCAACATTACTGTGAATAAAAAGAGGATATGTTCTATGTTGGTACAAATACTAAAGAAAACCACAAAACAGCCACATGTGCCTTGGAGCAGCGGTTCTTAACATGTGGGTTACAGTCCCTTGGGGGGAGGGTCAAATGACCCTTTCACAGGGGTCACCGAAGACCATCAGAAAACACAGATATTTCCATTACAATGCATAACAGTAGCAAAGAATTAATGAAAAGAACCTTATGGCTGGGGGGGGTGGTCACCACAACATGAGGAACTGTATTAAAGGGTCTCAGCCTTAGGGAGGTTGGGAGCATTTCCTTGGGGGTTATTGGCCTGGCTCTTATTAATGGAAGAGTGGGTGGGTTCCTTACCACAGGAACTCCATGAAGGAGCTGGAGCCAAGGGTCCAGGTGAGCATGTACTTCTGATGTGAGTGAAAGGTGTGTGCTGATAGTTAAAGGTCACAGCACAAACAAACCCAAAGTTAGACGGTGCTAAGATCTTTGTGCAGACAAGGAAGAGCTGCAGGTTAGGTGTGTGCCTTGGCTACTATAAACAAGAGCGTAAACTTCAGTACTTTTATACCTATGTTATTTTTATTTTTCCTGATTTTTCTATTTTACTTTGTCTATATTCATCTCATGAGTCTACTAGCCCACTGACCAGACAATAAGCCTATTTGAGATAGTGGTAATTTTTGATACATGGTCTTTCTCTGTAGACCAGAAGGGCATGAAACTCACTACATAACTCTGGCTGGCCTCAGTCTCCTAGGACTCCTCTGTCTCAGCTTTCCATAATACTCAAATTATAGGCATGATCCACTCTGCCTGGCTAAAGCCCTAGCACTAGAGTATAATTTTCAATTTTCAGTTAACATGTCTGCTCTTAGAGATAAGATAATAAAGCCCATTGCTGGCCCTTTCTATCTCCCTCCGTGAGTCTGTAGTTCGAAATCATCCCTGACAAATAAAGCTCAAAGCAGCCTATAGTGCTAGATCAGCAATGACCATAAAACACCTTGAACCTTGTTAAGTACAGACCATGCCATAACACCCCGGCCACCTGTGCCTTCTGCATGTTTTCTTCGGTCCCACCCACCTGTATGCTCAGGGGAGTTTGGGAACACAGACTCTACGCACATCCTAGACTCCTGATTGATTATAAGCAGGTTCTTCCAGGGTCTTGAGAGAGCATACAAATGTGACACGTAGACTCTTAAACCACAGACAGTGGGAAGTGGATCAGGCCACTGGGCTGGAACTCAGTGGGCCTATCCCTATCTTTCTCTGCCCCGACTTATGGAAAAGATTTTGTTGTTGTTTTTGTTGTTGTTTTGTTTGTTTGTTTGTTTTAAAATCATGCTTACCTTGTGTTTCCACTCATGCACAGGTTGCTGAATGAGCCCAGAATCAGGGCGGTGAGCCTGCCCCATCTAACCCTCTGATTTGTTTTTGCTTTGGCTGAATGTCATGGATTAAATTGTGTCCCTTTAAAATTGCTATGTGGATGCCTAACCACTTGTAACTTAGAATGTGATCTTTATTGGAGATACGGTCTGTTCAGACTACCTAAGCTAAGGAGTTTAATTAAGAGTTGACTCTAATCCAGTCTGTCTGGTAACCTTATTAAAGAGAACATCTGTACACAGACAAGGACATATGCACAGGGAGAAGGCTGTGTGCATATGCACACGTCACCTGTAAGTGAAGGAGATGGCCTGGAACAGATCCTTCCTTCTCAGTCCACATCCGGAACCAACTATGCCCAAACACAGACTTTGGGCATGTAGAGGCAGGCCTGGAAGACAACGCGTCCTGTCGTTTAGATGGCCCTGCCTGCTCTGTAGTGTGGCATCCCCAGCAAAGACACACAGTGACTTTTTACCTTGCCCCCACCGGGCCTAATTTTCTCCCACTCCGCAGCGCCATTTAATAATGCCTGTTATCTGACTTTTTAGGCTCTGAGCCCATAATCTCTACAAGAAACTTCCAAGCAGTTTTTTTGGGCAATTCCTTGTAATTCAAGGAAGAGCCTTTAAAATCTAGGAAGCAAGGGTTGTATTCGATGAGAATCTCAACTCCAAAGCCTAGGGGTGTGGGGTAGAAGGCTGGGCAGACTATCACATACCCTGAGACAGTGCGGTTTGCTGATATGTGTTAAGTTCTTGATGACTGGGGAGAGAAACCTTGGTTCAGAGCGCCTGTAGTCTGTCCCCACAGCAGATCGTAATTTCCTAGAATGAGCTCACAGGAAGTGGAGATGGACAAGGAGGCATGGTACTGACCTGGTGAAGGGGTAGAGATAAGTTTGGCACACCACTGCCACTTGGAACCCATAGTTCTACAGGGCAGACATTTTCCCCTGGTGGCCTTCTGTCTAAGTCAATGCTCAGCTAGCTGACTAGCATCAGGACCTAGGATCCTTTTGATTTATCCAGTGAGATGTGATAAGCTTCAAGGCCTCGGGTACCATCGTGTATGGAACAAAATGTCTGAACAAATTAGAAGCCTGAAGCATTGGAAGCTTGGCCTTCATGGGACTAGAAGAGGTATGCAAAATCCTGGGAGTGGAAAGAAGTCTCTCTCTAAAAATGTGATTCCGAAGTTCTTTGGAGCTGAGGTACTTCGGGTCCCTCTGTGATTTTAGAATTCTAGAATTTTCAGTCTCAAACCTAAATCAGAAGCCTAGTGGTCAGGGAAGGAGACCAGGTGGGTGGTCAAAGCCAAAGAACAATCTAGTGGAGGAACACAGGCTTCTTCAGCTGTGTCCTAGATTATGTCATTCCTTTGCTCGGGCCTCCCCTGACGCCCCATTTTGAGGCTAGGGAGGACCAAGAAGAGTCTATCCACGAACAGACTAAAGAGGCTCTTCAAGGCTTCATGGTCGGAAGGAGAAGGATGACATCATAAGTGAGCTGGGGCCCTCTGGGTCCATCATGGCTGGTCCCTATTTCTTTGGGCAATGCTGCCATTTTCCAACCAGGCTCCATCGCCTCTCTGCGCTGGCTGCATGGGCTAGCGTGGTTTTTGTTTTTTTGTTTTTTTTTTTCTGACAAGGTGAAATGGCAGCTGCCTCTCCAACTTGTGTATTGGGATGGCCCTGAGCAGCTGTAAGTCACACACACTACTAAGTGCTGAGGCACCAACATTCCTGCACTCCCTCCACAGCAAACCCTCCCTTCACTCAGTCACTTTGCACCCAAAGTACCAGAGGGAGGAGGCGCTGCCAGCCGCGGCTTACCACAGGGTCCTCAGGCGCCCTGCAGCCTGGAGACTGGGATGCCATCTGGCACCCACCACAGCTGCAGGGCCTCCAGCCTGGCCTAGAAGTCCAGAGTGGGCTCTTAGTGTTGGTGCAAGAAAGCCCTCTAGCTTCTAGTCAGTATACCCATCCTTCCCTAGGCAGAACAAGCTGCTGATTGTGCCCAGGCCTCAGCCTCCTCAGCTGCCAGGGCAGGAGAAGAAGTGGATTTGAGCCTCCTTGATCTTCCAGTTTCTCAGCCATGGAGCCCCTTATATTCAGGAAGGAATCTTAGCTCCTGTTCCCAAATAGGAAAAGTACTCAGTGTGGAGAAATGGAGACTCATGAGCAGTGAGAACAGAAGCGTCAGGGAGAGAGACCTGATACGGATGCTCTGGCGAGGATCGGATGACTTCGGCATAGGTCAAGCATGTAGTCAGTGGTCAAATATTTGCAACAGCAGTAGTGAGAATGACATCTATCCTGACGCTCATCTGCTCCTGTCACCCATCCGAAGCCTGGGCCTTGCTTTCTGCTGCCACATGCTCTCTGTGCCAAGGGTGCACACATGCCTCGGTCGCAGCTTCCTAAAACATAGCTGTGGCATGCATTCCTTTCAGTTCAGAATCCTTCGCAGATGCCCCAGCACCCCTCGAGTTATGTGTCAATGTTTCACACTGTGGGTCAAGAGTCACAGCACACGAAGCCCCCCTCCTCACTTTCCCACCCTTCTCGGTTCCCCACACCTGTCCAGTGCTTTGGCAACTCTGCCCTCAGTGCCCAACAACAGGTGCTAGTTGTCGATATCTGCACAGGGCAGTAAGATCACATGCTAGATGCGGCTCTGGGATCAGAAACAAATTCATGTTGGATGGCTGTGTGTTCCTCAGCAAGCTCAGCCTTGGTGTCCCGACCTCTAAGGAAGGATTTCTGTTTTGTTTTTTGTTTTTCTTTTTTTTTTAATTGAGTATCTTCTTCATTTACATTACCAATGGTAAAACCTTTCCCAATTTCCCCCTCCCAAAATCCCCCCTCCCCAATGATTCCCTACCCCTCCTCCCACCCCCTGTCTCCATGTATATGCCCCTCTACCCGACACACTCCCACCTCCCCCTTACCTCCCCCCCTGTCCGTTTCCCTTTGTTGGGGCCTCTATTGAGCCTTTACCTGACCAAAGACCACTCCTCCCACTGATGCCCAACAAGGCATTCCTCTGTCACATTTTTGGCTGGAACCATGTGTAACCCTTGGTTGATGGTTCAGTCCCTGGGAGTCTTGGGGTGTCTGGGTATCCGAAGTCATTGTTCTTCCGATGGGGCTATATACCCCTTCAGCTCCTCTGGACCATCCTCCAGATCCTCTGTTGGGGACCCCAAGCTCAGTCCAATAGTTGGTTGCTAATTTCTGCTTCTGTATTTGTAAGGCTCTGGCAGGGCCCCTCTGGAGACAGCCATGGCGTGCTCCTTTTGGTACAGGCTTCTCGTCGTAGTGTCTGGGTTTGGTGACTGTTTATAGGATGACTCCCCAGGTAGGGCACTAATGGCACCTCTGGGCTGTAAGAACAGAAGCCAGATGGAGGACATCTGAGCTCCAGTGAGTGCTACTACTCAGTACCTCTTGTTACTCAGTGCTCCCATACTCTGTCTGGGTCCTTCCTAATATTTACTCCTTCCTGACAGATTGAGAAATGCTTCCCCAGTACGTCTTCTGCACACACCTAAGGAACCCCCTGCTTTTCCCTTTGTAGAAGATAGGTCTGGTTCTTCCTCCCAGCCTCATGCTCCCAGAAATAAGACTCAGACTCAAATATATTTACAAATACCTTGGCCATATAGCTAGGCTCTTCTCTGACTAGGTCATAACTTAGATTAAACCCATTTATCCTAATCTGCCTTCTACCATGTGGCTGGCTACCTGTGCTCAGGTACCAGGCATCTATCTCCTTACATCTTCCCTGCAACTGGCACCATCTCAGAATCCTTTCTGCTTCTTGGATGTCCCACCTCCCGTTTCCTGCCTCAGTTATAGGTGATCAGTTTTAATATTGACAGGTGCCACACCCATACAGACACAAGATATTCTCTCTACACCCCTTCATAGTCTAGTGGCTTGATTCTCTTTTTTCTTTTCCCTTCCCTTCCCTTCCCTTCCCTTCCCTTCCCTTCCCTTCCCTTCCCTTCCCTTCCCTTCCCTTCCCTTTCCTTCCCTTTCCCTTCCCTTCCCTTCCTTTCCCTTCCCTTCCTTTTCCTTCTCTTCCCTTTCCTTCCCTTTCCTTCCCTTTCCTTCCCTTTCCTTTCCCTTCCCTTCTTCCCTTCCCTTCCCTTCCCTTCTTCCCTTCCCTTCCCTTCCCTTCTTCCCTTCCCTTCCTTCCCTTCCCTTCTTCCCTTCCCTCCCCTCCCCTCCCCTCCCCTCCCTTCCCCTCCCCTCCCTTCCCTTCCCTTCCCTTCCCTTCCCTTCCCTTTCCTTTCTTTTCCTTTCCTTTCCTTTCCTTCTTCTGCCAGAGCAAAGCCCCTGAATGCAGGAAGGACCCATTCACTAGCCAGTCTAGGTATGTTTCTCCGCATCTAGGATACCACCCAGCACTTCAAAGGTGTCAACTAGAGAACATTGGACAACAGGCTAAAACAAAGAAGCTGGAGTGAAGGTATGGGTCAGGGAGATCTTCAGAAGCACACTGAAATCCTGAGGGTAGGCCATCTCTTCCCCAGTTTGGTACAGGATGGCTAAATGCCAGCTCTAAGTCAGGCATGTCTCCTGTGGGAGTGGGTAAAGCCATCAGCACCTGGGCGAGGATAGCTTTCTTTGCTTAGGACCATGTTGCAGAGCAGGAGGGATGAGAGCAATGGGCGAGTGGGGATGAGGGGGCGGGGGCAATGAGAAAGTATGATTTTTTTTAATTCCAGTTGACCTCTTACCCGCTGAGGCAGCTTGGCCCGTGGATGAAATGAATTGGACTCTTAAAAACAAACAAAACCAAAAATGAACCAGTCACTCTCCAATGTGCTCCCCAGAGCAGCAGCAATGGAATTCCATACTAGAGCAACAGGAATATAGAAGTGTGTTGACAGTCTGAACCAGCAACTGTGGAGAGGGGCCCAGGCAATCACCTGTTCTATCCGGTCCTCGTGTTATGAGGCGATGTCAAGTTTGAGAACCACCTGGCTGTCTATACACTGGGGCTTTTAAAGTCCTTTCCTTTCAGTTTGTAATTGCAATGGCCTGTATTTCTTCTAGTGAAGTCTTAGTCCTCTTGCTGATAAAGGGGCAGACCCTCACCCTCACACACTCCATTTATATGTTCTACACAGTAAAATCCTTGTCCTCTAAGACCTCAAGAACATCCACAGTTTAGGATCCTGGGGTGTCCCTGGATGTGAGCTCTCATGGCCGATCCTTTGAGAAGGCATCATCTGTTGGCATCCTGGCCCAGGGCCCAGCAGGCCTAAGGCAGATAGGGTTCATGTCGGGAGCCTCAGGGAGGATGAAGCTGAGACCCAGAGAGGCCTGGTGAGGAGGGAAGCTCAGGTTCAGGGGTGTGACAGTGTGAACCCCCTATCCAGTGTTCCATCCTGTGGGTGTGGAGAAGAGCTGTCCTGTGTTCTAAGAGGTTGGTTGCAGCCTCAATTCATTTTCATGCTAGCTGTCTTTGGGGGCAATATGGCTGCACCCTGATTTTTATACCCCTTTCATGTGGCTCAGCAAATCATGTGAAGTAGTCAAGAGGCTGCTTAAGAAGCACTCATCTGGACCCACAGACTCTCTCTCTCTCTCTCTCTCTCTCTCTCTCTCTCTCTCTCTCTCTCTCTCTCTCCCCCTCCCCCAACGCCATGATGATTCACTTCGAGTCTCTTTTCCTGTCGTTTTATGGATTCACGACGATGGTGAGGGGGAGCTTCAGGGGACAGAGTGGGTGTGGGGAACTCCGAGGGTAGAGAACCTCACAGTGGGGACACCCTGTTGCAGAAGCAGAACTCAAATGGTTTGGGTAATGATTTCTATGGTAGATGAAATCTAAAGAGCACAGAGCAAAAGAAAGGCCAGGCACCCCTTCCCCGATGCCCCTTGGCAGCCAGGCATTCACTCGTTTACCCCAAAGCAGAGACCATACCAAGAGCTGAAAGAGGCAGGGCGGAGAGGCAGAAGGGCAATTCTGGGCCCTGTTGCTTGTGACAGTGGCCACCTTCCTAACCATCCCAGCAGATGTCCCTCCAGCAGCCAGGCAGAAGGAAGTCTCTGCGGTCTGGGGCCCCACCCTGGAGAGTTCTGTAATGGTGCCATGCTCAGAAGAAGAGGAAGTGCCATGCTATGTGTAGGTGCCCCTGTCTTTCCACTGAGGGACACCCTTCTTCTTGGTCCAGGAGATGCAGAATGATACCCACAGCTACTCATCTCTCTGTGTCTTGATCTCTGAAAGTAGGGATAATGATAACAGTGCCGACACAAGCCCATTGTCTAGGCACATGAGAACGCACAACGGCTAGAGCTGCTGTATTGGGGCTTCTCCTTTATCTAACATGGAGTATCTCATCAATGCCCTCTGTCAAGCCTGGACACAAATTCTTAGCCTTGTAAGGAAAATAGGATGGAGCAGCAAGTCTGGAGTAGCTTAGGGGCTTTGAGTGGAGGCTTGTCATTTCAGTATACCTTCCAGCTCTCTCAGCCATGCAAATTCAAGCCTTTTCAAGGAAAGGCTATCTCCTAATTGCACCACCATTGATTGCCACATGTCTCTGTCTCTCTAGCTGCTTGCAACCCTCACAAACAGTAGTCCATTTCCCTCATTTCTGGAATTCGGCCTTTCTGACAAGCTGGCAGATTTGGCTGTGACTTCTCCTCTATTTTCTTCAGAGTCCAGACAGAATTCCTTAAGAGTCCACAAGGACTTATTTTGCATTGGCTAATTCTCAATGAGGTCAAAGGGAAACGCTGGTTTCTTGTGGGTTCTCAGGAGCATGACTCTGACCTCTTACAGCGGCTCGAGCCCTGGGATGTGAGACTTCGTAAGAGAAGAAAGACTCCTAGGACATTCCCAGGTTGGGGGCCTCTTCCCAGTGGATAACATTGCTCTACATGGTTGGGAATCACAGTGTGGGCTCTGGTCCACTCTGCTCTGGAGCTCGGCACCTTCCCCACCTGCTCTCTTGGTGGCCAGTCCCACACCTGTTTCTGAATTCTCCTCTCACCACACTTCTGAAATAAGGATGGGTAACAGCTGTCTATAAAATACTTTATAACCAGGCATCAGGCACTGTTGCCAGGAGCCAAGTACTGTGGAACAAGTGAGCTCTGCCTAGACTCACGTCGCAAGGCATTCAAGTGTGGACTATTTGGAGAAACCCAAAATGCCATGGCTGGAGGGGGTATTTTAGCAGTTAACATACCAAACCATCTACTCAGCCTCATTCTCCCTGAGGCCTTGGACAAGAGCCTTGCCTCAGGCTCGCTGGGCCACTGGACCAGGATGTTAACACAGGATGTGTTCTCAAGTTGGGATGGCCCAACTTGCATACTTCTAATGACATCTGATTCCTCTTCCAGAAGGCAGCCCAGTCCTTCCCGGTACACCAGGGTCAGTAAGCTCTGTCCTGCAACAAATGGGAAACTGACTGGTTTCCATCTTCCCCACCCTTCATTACTTAATCCTCCGAAAGAATCCCTAAGGTGACCGTCTGCCTTCCCTCTCCATTTCCGACAGGAGACAGGAGGCAGAGCCTTCTTGTCCTCTCTTTCTAGGGAGAATGAGGTTGCCTTATGCAGTGAGCATTAAAAAAAAAAGTAATGAGTTTCATGTTTATCTCTTCCATCTCTATTGAGCTGACAATGAGGTCTCTCCACATCCCCACACACTTGTGTCCTGGAGGTGCCTGCCTGCTTACCACAGGGGTGCTATGTTCCGGGCTCCATAGAAGAACACAAAGTCAATGACAAATTGAAAAAGAAGGAAGGAAGGAAGGAAGGAAGGAAGGAAGGAAGGAAGGAAGGAAGGAAGGAAGGAAGGAAGGACAGAAAAGCTGACTTGAGGGTGAGTGCTCCAGTGAAGAGGTGGAGAAGAAAGATGATCCCTCTCTGCTGCTCTCCTGTGGCACCTGGAAGGGGTATTTGTCACAGATGGACCAGGTGTCTGTGTGGTCCTCTAGGGACTGCATGCCCACAAGACTCTCTCTTTTGTCATGGAGAATGCTCAAGGCTATAGAGTTATACAGAACGGCAGGCACTTCAGACCCACTAGAAGGGAGCTGCCTGCTCAGTAAGGCCTCTCCGAGCTCAATGGTCTGACTTTCTGGGATTCATTTTGTATTTGAGGAGCAGAGATAGTGTTGGAGGTAAAAGGGTTTGAGTCCAAAGACCTAGGTTGGAGTACAGACTTTTTGTCTGTGTGTTTGGGGTCAGTTCGTGAGTCCCAGATTCTCAGTCCATAAAATAGAGGAAGAGCATTCCTGCACTGTGAGGAGCGTGTGTGTGTGTGTGTGTGTGTGTGTGTGTGTCTGTGTGTTGTTGTTGTTGTTGTTGCTGCTGCTGCTGCAGCTGCTATTGTTACTGGTATCAATATCAAATGTGCCCCAATTTCATTTATGAGCTACTTCAATTATTGTTAATTAATAATTATTGTTAGAATGGCCTGCCCCCCAGATCGTCCAGCCATCCAACATAACAAATACAAATGTGTAACAAAACAGAGTGACAGACAGCCTTTTACTTCCCTCAGTGTCTCAGGCTGTTATATAACACAAAAACATGCCTGAGCTTTTATCAAACAGTCAGCATACATTAACTAATGAGATTACGAGCTATCAGCTAAGGTCTACTCAAACACATTCTTGGGAAATGAAACTTTTATATTGTGTTTTGGTTTGAAATCGTTGTAACCTATCACAGATGTGTTTCAGTTTGCGTGGGGGAACAAATGAAATCCTGAGTGAGTGGGTATTGTCGACATTGGCACGGCCATGCCAAGGACCCCAATACCTCAGGTACATGGGAATGACGAGGCTTCCCCAGCTCACAGCATTTATGCTTATAGAACATATAGGACATGTCAATTATAGCTTCCTCCTCCCAGAGGACTCTGAGCCTTTCTTTCCCCTCTCTCTGTCTCTCTGTCTCTGTTTCTGTCTCTTTGTCTCTGTCTCTGTCTCTCTCTCTCTCCCTCCCTCCCTCTTTCTCCTTCTCCTTCCTTTCTCAATTTTCTCTGTCTCTTTAACACCCCTCCTTGTTCAGCTGTATATGATTCAGATGTATAAAATAAATGTGCTGAGTTATGTGCTGAGTTTCTGAGCCCCTGGTGTGTCTCCATCAGAGCACACAGCCTCCCTGATGCCTCCCTGATGCCAGCTTTCCTGGGTGTGTGCCAGTGCGTCTGTTTTTTTACTTCATTCCCTGTAGCCCCAGATAGGGGACAACCCCTAAACTGTACAGATCAAGGCACATTTGCCTTTGTAGTTTATCAAGTTACAGTAGAAAGAATTCATACCCAACCCAGGACCCTGGCTCCCCATTGCTCCACTAATTCCTCCATTCATTTATTTATTCAGTGACCACGGTTACTACGTCTGCTACATGCTCTGGAGGCTTCCATGTGGCTCCTCACCTAACGAGCTCACCGAAGAGGCAGGTTTATGAGCCATGAACACAGATAGCAGCCTTCTAGGACCAGGTGAAGTACATAGTGTATGGTGTTTATAAACAAATAGACATGGGGACTCATGGAGGGTGATGAATTCCAGACCCTTACTACTAGTGAGAAGGGAGGCTCAGGGAAGTTTTTGCCTGTCCTGGGAAGTGAACTGAATTGTAGTGACAGAGTGTGGGATCCTGCAGTTTTCATAGATTTCTCTCTCTCTCTCTCTCTCTCTCTCTCTCTCTCTCTCTCTGTCTCTCTCTCCCTCTGTCTCTGTCTCTGTCTCTCTCTCTCTCCCCTCCCCCCTCTCTGGTTTTGGAGTTCCGTATCTCAACTTTGTCATAATTCTCCTCGGATCGCCCTGACAATTAGATGAAGTGATATGGGGTTCGGCACACAGAGTTCCCTACACCTTGTTGGTACTTCTGTGATTGCACATGGGAGGTGCTGGGCAGGTGAGATTCCTAGGATGAGCACAGTTGCGAAAGACCTGGAAGGGAAACAGGGCCATTCCAAGAAGGAGCAGCCTGAGCAAAGTCCCAAGGGAAGAAAGTTTTCAGAGAAAGATGACTACCCTGTGTTTGTACAGTGGAGTGTGTGGGCTGTCGCGGGAAGGGGTGGGGCCAGAGACGTTGGAGGCATGGGTAAAGAAGTAGGTCACTGATCTTGGAAGGCCAACAAGTCTGATCCTGGTAGATCAGGGTTTCTAAAGGGAAGCACACGCTGCTGGGAGGAAATGAAAATTGTCTTCAGTTTTCACTTACATTTGCTTTTACTTTAAAGAAGAACAACAATGACATCACGACTCGTTCATAAATGTCCTAACTCCTTTGTCCAGTGGCTTCTTGTTCATCTCTACCTAAGGCTTTTCTGAGGCACTGCAAGAATGGCAGGCTATGGAGTTCTGCTAGGTTCCTTCAGGTAGTTTCACAGGTTTATGGATTCCTTATATAGACTAAACCAAATAAACTCTCACAAAACTGAGCCAGCATTGGACCATTTGGATACTAATCAGGCCTGGCTTGCAGAACTCCCGAGACATTGAGGTGGGATAGCCATTGTCAGCACCAGCTTTCTTTAAAGATATCTGCAAAACCCCACTGGGGATTAAGAATAAACCCAGAACAAACAAGCAAATAGAAAGATCATGACTGGCTTTCCTCTTCTCCTGGTTTTTTTTAGTTATACCTTGGGAGCTAAAGTCAGTGGTGCCCTGGTCATATGGAGCAAACTATAGGCACATAAATAAATATTCAGAGTTAAAGCTGGAAAAATAAGTTTCCTGTACTATTGTTAATGATGAAGCCCCCTGAACATAGTACAATGCTGTTCAGATTGATGCATTTAGAAGCATTCTTTTATAGTAATCTCTTATTTTACAATTTCTAGCTTTGATTGGCTATTATGCGTGTATCGTACTGGGATGTATTTACTTCGGTAAGTTTTCACATGAGTCATGAGTCTTTGAGCCTACACTGGCAATTTTTATTTTTTTTACCATTAGAGTTAGGCATTCAGGAAAGTTTGCTCTCTGCTTTCTGCTCTATAGAACCATCACCAAGACACCTAGGCAGTAGGCACTGTACTCTGAGCTGGATTGAGAGTCTCAGTCTCATTTTCTCAAGGAAAACCAACAAGTGCCATGCAGGAATGTAGGAGGTAGGATCTGGAGGTGACTTGTCAAAAAGCTTGGCCTCTTTCTCTTCCAAAAAAACTTGTCCTCTCCTCCCTACTAAGGTAAGCCACTGACCTTAAACCACCCGTAAGAACAGTGTGGGCTCTGCTCTGTGCCTCCTCTGTCTACTACACAGGAAGAGAGCAGCTGGAGGCTTCATTCAGCTCCTTCCTTTCCCCGCAGAGTCCTGCTGTCCTAAGAAGCCAGTCCTACACGCTGGCCTGGGATCTGAGATGACCAGGCTTGGCCTGTGATGCGGGAATTCCGAGATCCCCAGCTTGAAGAAGTCAGCACAGAGGCCCTTCACAGGTATGGATTCCAGACTTAGGCAGCTTACATCCGGAGCCTAGCATTCTAAGATATAACTAACTGTGTGCTACATATTGTCTTTAAACCACAGGGTTGTCATCATTGTCTGTATGGTGGAGACAATCTATACACCTGTATATTGAAGTTAGGTCCAGTTCTTCCTCCCAGATCCATGCCTCAAGAAATAGGACTCAGAGTTGAAATATATTTACAAATACTGTGGTCTATCCCAGAATTCTTTCTCCTCTTGGATTTTCCACCTTCTATTTCCTGCGTAAGCCATAGGCCATAGGCTTTTTAACTGACAAATGATGCATCCATATTCAAGGCATTCTCTCTCCACTCGTGGGGTAATATGAGCACAGCTTGATCCTTGCTAAAGAGTACACTGCCTAGGAATATGAGTTCAGCACCTCACAAAGGGATAATCTGAGGGGCTTAGGGTAGGACTCAAGAGGTTTCCGGGAATGCAAATCCTTCAGTCTTCATGAGTAATATGCAGACAGAAGAACCCATGACCCACAGCAGCCAGTAAGCTCAAGGACACCTCTTTAGGGAAAAGCAGTTGCCTTCGGCCACCTACCCTCTTCCTGTTCATCTGACACTTTTCTCTCTGGCTATTGCTATAGTCCCTCCCAAGAAATTATGAAGCCAATGGCGTGTACAGTAATGCCAGAGTGCATAGGTGACCCTGGGCATTCTGCCAGTCCTGGGCATTTGAAGTTTCCGTAGGCTTGCTAGATACATGTTTTAATTTCCTGAAAGAAGGAAAAAAATAAAGTACATGTTAATAATCAAATTCAGAACTTTGGAATGTAAAGCAATACTGGGTTTTCACAGGGTAGAATTTGCCAAATGAGAGAGAGAGAAAGAGAGAGAGAGAGAGTTAGTTGGTAGGAAGGACAAACGCTAGTCAGTCCAAGCCACCTCTTTTACTTCAAGAATAAGCAAGAAACTGGAAGATAAATCAGAAAGGGTGGTAATAATCAAGCCATCGTATCAATAACTGCTCTCTGATCTGGGTCAGAGGACTCTAAAACACTTCCCTCTCCAGGAGTAACAACAGCAACAATACAGTTCTTGAGCCGGTCCTCAATCTTCTCTCTTCTCTTTTAATCTTCTAGCACTTCCAGTGATAAAAAAAAAAACCAAGGCTCCAAGACTCTCAGATCCCAGATTAGAACACACAGCCCAGAAGTCAGCCTTGAGGCTGAGATCCTCCTCCCCTCCCCCACTCATGTGACATCCATAGGGCAACTCTGAATCCTTTAAGGTCCTTCCCTGCTTTTCTGTCCCATCCTTTTGTCTTTTGGGAAGAGCTCCTTCTGCTAATTTCTCTGGCCAGTAAATTTTACACTTCTTTCTGTTGAACTCGTAATCATCTCCCGTAGTTTCTTGGAAAACTGGGGTTTTTTTCTAATTCACCTGTGGGTGTCCAGCACTTAACCCAGAAAGTTGGTTGTACTAAGTGCTTAGCCACTGAATGCAGAATTAACCACACCTGCTGACTAAGTGCCTCAGAAGCTCCGGTGCAGCTCTTGAATTCCTATCTATCCTAATCCTAGCTTAGGGCCGTGGATAAAGCCTTCACTTTTGAAACTATGTAGAATCATAAACTCTTAGACAGTTCTTAGAGCAAACAAATCTTAACCTTTTTAGCCTACAGGGTTCTAGAAGGAAAAGCCAATATCTGAGTCCCCAGAGGACTGCTCATGAGACCTCAGTTATCTCTGGGCAGAGTGGGTGTGTGTGCCCACGCTCACATGTTGGTAAGAGCTGGTGGGACGGGTTGGTGTCAGATCGTGCCCTGCCGGGAACTAATTGGTGAGAGACAGGAGCAGATAGCCAGAGCCTATCCCTTCCCTGGCCTAATCAACACACTTTCGAAATCTGTCTCATGGATGGAGATTCCTTGAAGCCAGGAAATAGATCTCTGAAGGGACTAAGTTGGAGAAGAAAGGTCAGCACTGAAACTTGCTTGTGTAAAAGTTGTGTGGACCAGTGACTCATTGTTAAGTAGAGGCCAAACCCCGGGGCTCTGGATGCAGCTGGTTTTGAACAGGCAAAAAACCTAGAAATCTAGTTAAGGAATGTGTTAGAGATACATTAAGTTAGCTTGTTTCAATGAGAGAAGGGGGACTGTGCTTAAGAGCTGTGTGCCTGGACCGATGTTTCAACCATTGAAGACAAGGATCACAATCAAAGGGACAAGACCGGGTTGGTACCACTAATCCCAATACTCAAGAGATAGAGGCAGGGAGATCAGAAGTTCAAGTTCATTCTCACCTATATAACTAATTTGGGTTATGAGAGATAATTATCTTAGAAAACAAAGAAAAACTGGTTAAAAATAAGTTAATTCATCGAGGTAAGGACCAGCCTTCATCACCATCAGCATTTTGGACCCTGTAATTTCTATGTTAAAGATTTATTCTAAGAAAATAGCTGACATTAGGGGATAATGGGAGAAACAAGCTATTACTGGAAACAAAAGTAAATGTCAGCTAACCTACCAGTCCCACAATGCTATCTGGATCCTGATGTAAATGAGAATGTATCAAATAATGCAACGCTAGGAAATGATTTGAATCTGTTATTCTTAAGAGCACATTGATATTACTCATTGTGTGAGGTGCACCAAAAAGATCAGAACACAAAGGCATATTTGTGCTGCGTGTCCAACACACAGGGGCGGGAGGAGGTAATGCTTTTTTGGAAAAGACAGGAAAGAATGAAAATAGATGGTTTGTAAAGATAGTAAGCTTGTGGGTGGCTTTTTATTTCCATAATCATGGTATTATGTTTTTGTATAATTTTAAAAAAAACTTATGTTAATCAGAAACTTTGAATAACACCTTAACAAAAATGTGCCGCACACCGCAGCCGTCCCAGAGAAGCTAACAGTCAAGATGCCCTGTTCAGGCTTCACACATTTGAGTCCAGGGAAGATGTCTCTCGCTGGCAACAAGTTTGAAATTGCACTCATGAAAGATGAAGTCTTTGCCCTGTAGATGATGTGGATCCAGGCACAGACTTAAATAAACTTCCCTTTAGAGATGGACGTCTCACATCAAATGCCTGATGCAGAATTATACGTATACAGGAAGACTTAGAAAGATCATGAATGCATGGATTTCAGTGTCCTGGCAAGTGCATGAGAACTTCAAATCAAGGTGGGCACTTCTGGTCCTGGGTCCAAATGATTCCCAGGTACCCACATCCTGCCTGTCACCATAGCTCTCCATGTCACTTTTCTGAGTACACCTTTAAACATGTTAGCAATCTGAAAACCCAGACATCTTTCATTCATACATGACGAGGTTCTCTAGTCTCCCTAAATACCAAGGTCAATATGAAGGAAATTGTCATAGTTCAACCCAAAACACTCCGACTCCATCCCTGAAGTCTCCAGAGATCCTGTTTCTCAAGTCATCAGAAAGAAATTCTCAGTCTTTCCCAAAGGCCTGGATACGAGGCTATGTCTTCACATCACTTGCCTGAGAAGGTAGCAACTGTATTTGCCAATACAGTTACTATACCAGCACATACTTTAACATGTATATTTTAACATACATCATCCCTAACGATGGCTATGGCATAGATATGAGAAAAATATGTATGTTAGTATTTCTTAATTTTCCCCCATTTTTTCATAAACATGCTTCAATAATTCAAACAAAGCCAAAAACCAGCAGTGAGTGGCTTTATTTGTTCAGGCTTTTGTTTAGTGGAGAGTATATTATGACCTACAGTAGATGGAAAATATAGTTGAAAGCTTAAAGGTTATCAGTATATAATAATTTATCATTCTCATAATCACAGGAATGTTTTGTTTTCTTCTAATTTTCTCACATATTTACTATGTTTTAGCATGTTTGACTTAATGTCCTACTTCAGAAAAATATTTTAATTAAAAAAGCCTTAAAGTAATAAGCATTAATCTTTAATCTCTTTGTAACATTTGACAACTTAAATATTAATAGCAATCAACAAATAACAGGAGATAATATAAACTCACAATTAATTTTATTTCCGACTAAAGAGCACAAGTTTTTGAGGCTCTTCCAGTTTTGCTCGCTTCTTCTAATGGACCTATCTTTGATGAATTTTAATAAAATGGCTTCAACAGAATTTTCCAGTCTATCTAAGATGTTTCACAGGCCAAATATAGGTTTTCATTTTTTTCAAGATGCTTTGGCAGACCCCCAAAATAAAAATATAAAAAGTATAAACTTTTCCTTTGACTGACCGTATATGATTTCACACTTTTAAGTTTCTGATTGAGACTCATCTTTAGCAATATAATTTCTGAACCACAGAGAGCACAAAAGATACTTTTAAGTTGGGGGCTGGAATTCTAGTTTAGAGACTTTCTTTTTTCTTTCTTTTTTTTTTTTTTGCTGTCATTCACATTACTGATATAATAGATAGTTTTGCTTTTGTCAAGCTTTGAAATAAATGAATAAAACTGAAAATTGCTATTTTAGCTTTTCGTTTAAATGAAAGTTATATTTGCACTCCTGCCTATTACCCTGATGTAAAGCCAACGAAGCTAGTTGTGATATCTTCCTTTTCTCTTTGGTGTACGTCAGTGACGTGTGTGCTTGTTGTTAGCTGTTTGATGTGTCTTTGCCCCTGAAACAATCTAGGTCAATTTGTTGATGAAAACTGATTTTGTTCCTTCTTATTTGTCTTACGGGTTGGGACATTTTAATCCCCCTTCTAAATAATTTCTACTAAATCCAGAATTTTAAAAACTTTTCCTGAGACGATGGACCAATATTTATGCTATTTATGTTTTGCCAGATTCCCCCCACCAGTATTTTTTTTAATGTGGGGCAAAATGAGTGTGTATTTATGAATGAAAAGTCCTTAAAAGAAGTTGTTGCTTCTTCACAGCTGTCTGGCTGTGAACATAAAATTCCTGGGAGAAGTTTCTGTGTCTGCAGAGGCTGATGGACTAATTGGAATTTCGGAATGGTCAAAAGACTGAGATTTTATAGATTCAGAGGCTAATTACTTTATTTTTAGGCTAGTTTTAGCCTTCTGGAATAGCTATTTCTTGGCTTGTTCTGTATCTGAACTAATACCTTGTGACAATAAATAAAAACCTCTACGAAGCTGTTTACTTAGTAGGACCTTAATAGTAGCTTTTGCCAAAAGAGCTAAGAATGTCATCAGATAGCATATTGGACCTACAGAACAGCCCCCATCTGTCTCTACCCACTTCCCTGGTGTACCCAACAATGCATTTTAAACTTGTTTTGACCTATGACTTGCTTTGTTCTGTAAAATTCTAAAAATTCTGTGAAGCTGTTTCCACATTGGAACAAGGAATTAGGGTGACCTAAATTTGTGTTCCCAGGCCATTGTCCCTCAAAATGGCTCCAGAAAATAGCTTTTTCATATTCACAATTATGAATTGTGAATTTTGATATTTTCATGTGTTTCCTATTTTATAAGTGAGAACTCCCATTCAGCTCTACCACCCCAAGGGTAAATACAGGACACCCTGCAGTGCTGTTTCTCAGAGCTTCAAAATTTAGCAGGGTAAGGGTAGTAGGTGTGTCCTGCTCAGGACAGGGTGCTCACAGCACAGCCTGGAGTCAGTGAAGGAGCGCGTGTGTTACCCATCTGGGCACACAATCCTACCTGGACTTCTGTGCACCTTGTCGCCTTACCACGTTCTTTTCTTTTCAAACTTCCTTCTCTATAAAGTCGCTTGGCACTTCCCCACACCCCTGTTTCATCAGAGAAAAGTCTGATTTAAGATCCCCCATTTCTCTCAACATCTGTACCTGTTCTCAAAGATCGAATGCCTTCCTCTGCAATAGGATATCCGTAGACACAGTCTAACATTTAAGCCTATGGTGACTGACATGAAAGAAGTGTTTACCTTCAGTTTGCCATCTTCATTGTCTGAGCTTGTGGTTTTGACAGCCCAAATGTAGAGCCTTCCCAGAGTGGCAGAGAGCTCCAGCAGACAATGCTGAGCTAAGTGATGAGACTATGTGTTCATTAAAATGTAAATGAAAGTCAACGTAAAAGAGCAAATTAAAATTACTTTTCATACACATTTCTTAGAAGATATTTTAAATATTAAAAATTATGAATTAAGATTCCCAGGAAATCTATAAACAAACTGTAATTGAATGATACCAGTGTCTTAAAATAAAGATTCCTTAAGTAAAGCCAAGTTTTTTAATTTAAGATTTTGAAAAACAAATCTATATTAGCCAGCTCTTCAAACAAGTTGAACTGCTTAACAACTCCAGAACCTAATGGCTATTTAGTTAAAAAAAGGCATGGATCTATAACATACCTGGTGTTCAGGGAGCTGTTACTTTAAAAGTAATATGATTTAATATGTAGAATCTCCCTTCGCTGCCTCATGGAACAGTTGGACATCCATTTTAATGCATGACCACTGCAGGAGTCACAAATTAGAAAATAAAGAAACCAAACACTCAGGTCTACTGGTAGCAAACATGTACTTAGTTGTGTCATTTAACAGGAAGAGCTGTCTCTGAAGTGCTTTACTCAAACATCATTCTCCAAAACCTTAACTATCTCCCCAAACCCACTAGCACCTCAGTTCCCAACCATACCCAGCTGCTCTGAAGGCCTGAGAGTGGTCTGTCACAAAATCATAGTTTGTTATGAACTGAATTCCAAAAGACCTAGGAATCTGTTTCAGGTTGATGCAGACTAGGAGCAAGGAGCCCTCCTGCCTGCTTCTGAGAGCTGGCTGCAGGGCTAAGTGGAGCTGCTTGGTTTTGCCCAGCACACATAATTGATAGACACTTCCATGTGTTTCACATAAGTACTGCGTTTTCATTGCCTCGGCTAGAAATCTTAGTGAGGAGACATGATGTTCCTTTCAGACTGTTCTACCTGGGCCAACCGAGTTTAGAGCAGTTTAGTGGTTTGCCCAGGATAATCCAGCTAGCTGCTTAACAGCAGATCCAGTTCAGAACTGGAACTCTCTGAGGGCAAAGCTCTTGTATAACCAACTACTATCCTACCCTTCTAACTGGCTACTTTGAGAACAGAGAAGTTTCCACAACCCCAGTGCTCACCGTCTGAAGGGTGAAAGTGAGCTGCAGTCTATCTTATGGCTGAAGAAAATAGGTCTGCCAGTGGGAAGGGGTGGGAGAGTTTGGTGAGCGCAGGAGTGTGGTTGTGGGACACTAGTTTCCACCCTCACTTAGATCTAGTCACATCTTTCCTGAGTTTCTAACTTTCCATCTGATCAGGTGTTGTAGGGCAGGCCCAGGATCTCCTTAATGATGCCCTCATTTTGCCCCAGTCGGCTGATTTAGCTGAGTTCTTCAGTCCCACCAACCTCCAGAAGAAGCTCAGTTTGGGCAAACACTGTGCTTCTGCGGCTCCCTTGCTATTGCGCATGCTCTTCCTCTAGCTACAATGTCCTCTTTCTTCTTGCCTGTCTGGAGAAGGCGACGGTCATTCAAATGCCGCACTCAACATTTATCCCCGATGCACGCCCTCAGGGGTTGGTCACACCGCCTTCTTCCGCCTCCAGAATAACTTCACCTCTCAGTTAAGGCTGTCAGGCTCTCTTGTGTCCACTCTCTCACCAGGTAGCACTCCCCTGACAGACAGTAAGTCTGCACCCTTTCTGCTACCCCCACGCAATCCCTCACAGAAGCAGGCTCTTGGTGGCCTACTGAAAACATGAACAAAGAGACAAAGGTTCGGTGACCCTGAGGGCCTTGTGTGCTGGGAGAAGACTTTGTCCTCAGCACCCACAGCCCCCTTTGAGCAATATCCCATCGGTGGCTCAATGCCACGGCTTGGAGCCATTGCACAGGAGCTCAGGGTGGGGCTGGTGTGAAAATAAACAAGGCGGGACAAAAACAAGCTGTGTGTTGAAACCTAGAAGGGTTCAAGTTGGCCACACCTTCTAAGTTAGATAGGTGCTCAGTACCTGGTGAGGGATCAAGCTGTCCCAGGTATGGGGTTTTCGGGGTAAAGCTCAAGAACCAGAGGGGGGGGGGCAGAGAGATGTGAAACGATTTCCTTTTTTAGCTTTTCTTCCTTGTGTGCCTGTGTTTGTCTTTCCAGACAGAGGAAACTCTGACCTTCCTCTGCTTTAATTACCTAATTATTTTGACACCTTGGGCTGTTGCGTCACCACAGTGCATTGTTTGTCAAGGGCACTGTGTTGGGTGTTTAGAGACTTCAAGAGAACTGACAAGAGACAAGTTCTGACAACCAGGGAGAGGGAGATGTTGAAGAGAGGAAGGGAGCCAGCAGGGGCGGAAAGGGTGGGGAATGAGAGAAAAAAGTAAATGTTTGATATGTAGGGAAGAGACTATCTTGAGAGACATGACAGTGAGGCTAGCAAAACTGAGCATCTAGGCCTAGAAGGCTTCCCTGAGCAGGCTCTGAGGAATGCTGTACTCAGGCAGGAAAAACGGTGTGCTGCAGGTCCACAAAGACACACAATGCAATATGGATTGTCTGTCTGTGACTATCATATGGCTGAGAGGTTTCGTTTGTTCTGGACCACTTTAGAAACAAAGTCTAAAGGGCTTTTCTCAAACACACACACACACACACACACACACACACACACGCACGCACACACAACTTAAAATCTTTTAAGACAAAAACTGGAGGAAAGAAAGCAGTCAAAAATCAAACTGTTTAAAAAGCTACTGGTGAGAACTCTCAAATCAAACGTGAGCAAACATAATTTATGAAAACTGTGACACAGCCCAGACAGCTCTCTCCAGGGCTGCTTCCAGTACTGTGTGTAAAGGGGTCCAAACAAGGAGGGTTATAGAGTTGCCAAAAGCTTGAGGGTCTTCAACTCTGAGGACAAAACAGGGCTCAGTAGAAGGGCCTGGGGTGGGCCTTAGGGCTTCTACCAGCATCACATCAATACCTCACATAACTGAGCCTAGATCTTCCGCTTGTAGAAGGACAGACATAACTCTGTTTGCTTCATCATCTCGGGATGGGAGACTACTGGAAAACTCCTGCCACTTCAGTTTCACTCAATTGGTAAAGGTTTTAAAACTGACTTTGAGGGCAGCTGGGGTGTAGCTCAGTTGATAAAGAGCTCACTGTGCAAGTGTGAAGACTCAAGCTTGAACCCGTGGAGCTGGGGAATAGGTTAGGAGTGCTTGCTAACAGAGGAGTAGGCTTGCTTTCCAGCACCCTGATTCTGGTTCCCAACTGTCTGTAACTCCACCACTTGTGGATAGGATCCCCGTTCTGTCCTCCAACTCCTGGTCCTCTGGCACCAGACACACAGGTATATGAATTCATACATGAAGGTAAAACACCCATATACATGAAATAAAAATTGATGATGATGATGATGAGATGATGATAAAAAGTCAGACATGGTGGGACTCAGTTGTAATTCCAGTTCGGAGGAAGTAGAGAAAGGTGGCTGGGTGGCATTTGTCTAAAAAGCCTACCCTTATCTGTAAGGCCTAGATCCCAGGAAGAGTCATTGACTCAAAATCTTAATGGACAACTTCTTAAAAAAAAATACACCTGAGGTTTCTCTCTGGCCTCCACATGCACCTCCTGCACACACACACACACACACACACACACACATGCGCACACATGCACACACATGCACGCACACACATACACACATGCACACACGCGCACACACACACATACACACATGCACACACACATGCACACACATACACGAGAGAGAAAGAGAGAGAGAGAGAGAGAGAGAGAGAGAGAGAGAGAGGATAAACATTCTTTTTCATTAAAAAAGTTAATGTACTTGCCCAACAAATATTTGTTGAATATACATTCTGTGCCAGCCACTGATTTATTATGAAAGTAAACACAGCTATTTTATGGAACACTGTGAATATTTTATATGATCTAAAAATGTACCCTAAATTATTTTTCATAAGCAGAGGAGCTTTTAGTTGTGGCCTCTGTGCTTCCTCTGACAACATGACAGACACTTGTCTTTCTTTGCCCCTTTCCACAGCAACGAGCAGGTGTCTGAGAGCTTATTGGTCTCTTTCATGCAGGTACAGCTTAGACACCTGAAATGACGCATCCATCCCTCATCACCCTCAACAAGGAAAATGTGAAGAAAGTGTGCCAGGGCAAGAAGTGACACTGACACTTCTCTGTGACCCCTAAATACCAGGAATAATCAAGAGCCACTTCCGTTCTCTAGAAAACAAGAAGAAATGTTGCATGTGGCTACAGGTGGAGGGCTATCGTGAAGCCTCCATGCAGTCAAACATTGCAAAACTCTAAAGTACCACATACAGGTGTCTGTGGCTCACCTAAAGCATCCCCACACGGAGCCAGTGCTCATAGACAGGACTCCTGTCTCTCACTGAAATAGTCCACCTCCTGCTCTGAGATGGTGGAGACCCGTCCTCTACTGCAGGGAGCTGTGGCCACGTGACTGCCACACAGCAATCTCAGTGGTTCACCAAGGAGTGGGCGAGCACACACTTATAAACAGGGAAGACGAGCGGGAAGCCCACAGCCTTTCATCATTGTGAGATGTGCTTTGGAGGTAGAGCTAAGGGCAGAGAGATGAGGCCTGCACAGAAATGAACAATGTCACGGTCCCCACAGGAGCGAGTGCAGGCAAAGGAAATTTCCCAAAAGAAGTGAATCACCCAGGGACAGTCTCTTTGATATGCCGTGGTGATGCAGTCCTGGATGGGATTTGATTACAACAATGTCAAGCTTGTAAAGAGATGGACTATCAAGTATTCCCCATCAATCCCCACTCCTCACACTTCCTCCCTAGACCTTCCTCCCTGACTCAACGCCGTGGGCATGTGGGTGGAACTTTTCAAGGGTGTGCCCAATGAGCTATGATGCTTCCTGCTTCTTTGAGGTTCTGTCCAAGTTTCCCCTGTTGTATCATCGGAGAGACTGACATCTTGAAGAGACCACTGTGATTCAATGTTTCCTGTCACTCAACATTAGAAAACACTCTAATCGAGGAATCCCAGCTTGCTTGCTTAAGACATATGTCTATTCAACTCATTGTGCTAGAGGCTCATTAAGAGGAAGAGACTTGGTTTTCATAGGTTGTCATAGCAACCGGCACACCTCAACATCAGAAGCAGGGTTCATCAGGATCTGGGATACTAACTCACATCCGCACTTGCTGCTTTTCAGCTGTAGAGTGCGGTGGTTGAATGAGATGCTCTCTGAGCTGCTTTCCATCTCTAAGTGGAAACTGTAGACAAGCTGAATGAACCCCCTAACTTCACCAACAGAAATGGGGGGGTGGCTTTAAGGAACTGAGCGGGAGGCCACAGGACCAATGGAGATGTGGGGACTAAAACCGGGCGAGTGTGAGAGATGAGTTTAGCCATCCCTCATGGAGTCACAGTCCTGGGCAAAACAGGCTCTTCATCAGCATGGGGAGGAGCAGGCTGTGAAGCCCAGTGGGAAGAACCTCAAGGATCCTGGGAGCCAGACATGTGCTTCTGTGCCAAGCTTGTCCTTGTTTGCACGGCTACCCCAAGGCTCCGTTACAGTGGTTTGAAATCAAAACATCCATTCTTCCGCCAGGTCCTGAGCACTCAAGAGTCATACTGTCTCTGAAGGCAGCCATTTCTGTCTGGGTGAGTTCCATTTATCAGAAATCTTTCAAAAGCACGCTAATAGCATCCTTAATTACATACGCTCCTGTTCTTACATACATACAGTGCTCTTTCTGGCTAGCTGAGCAGCTGTTTGGGACTTGGTTAGTGTGCAGTAGGTAATTCCCTGGAGAATTACTGGCCCCACAAGTCTCTGCTGTCTGTGTACTTCAGAGAAAGCTGGTCCTACACCCAGTGCTCAGCCTCTAGCTTCACACACGAAGCTCACACTAACCACTCAGAGAGCGCATAGTAACTTACTGCTTAAAAAAATAACGTGAATTTTGGGGAATTTTTTCCCCCTATTCTTTAACCAAGAGAGTGTTACTCACTATTTAATTTAGGAGGCTGTTGCACACAAATGATTGGGATTAAGTATTGGCTTGATTGAAGTCTTAGTTTTGGCTCACTCAGAGGTGATGCAACCCAAATCCAGTTATTTTTCCCTCCCCAGGCCTGTTTCCTGGTACCAAAAATTAATATTTACTTTATGGACTATTGAGAGAATTAAGTTGAGAATTCAAATTACGTGGCTTGTCCCATGAGAAGTGCCATTAAGTAATCAAGAAGACAGATCTTCTTCACAGTTCAACCTTATCCACAGTCTAAGTCCTTTTTGCTACCACTGACCATCTTATTGGTCTCAGTTCTGTCCTTGGAGACCATGCAAAGTAGGCCAGAAATCCTCTTTCCACTAGGCTGTCTTTCCATTTGACCACAAGCTCCATACATGCCAAAGGACCTCACCAGAGAAATTGAGGTGGAAAAAAAAAGTGTTTTCAGGGATTCGCCACAATCTGGAGGGAGAACCAAGGAATTCTGACTTCTGCCCTGGAGTGACTGACCACTTCACACCTACCTCCAAGAACAGAGGGGCCAGCCAGAGTGCTTAGAAAATGGCACTGTGGTAACACATGGCACCAAAGTGCTAACATGTGGCTCTTTGATGTGGCCTTAGCTCATGATGTTGCTTTATTTCCTTAAGTTAGGAGATAAGCATGGCAGCTAGAACCACTTCAGTAAGGAGCAAAGCGCACTGCCCCGAAGGCTTTCAGGAATTTTCCCACAGAAAAATTGCAGACGATTGTGCAAACTTGAAAATGTTTTCATGCTAATCTAGTTTGCAAATATGTACACTCTTTTTCTGAATTGTTTTTATAACCCCACATCTCTGCACTATTGAAATTCTTAGATAACTGGTTCCTTCTTTCAGGTAGAAGCAATTTATGAAGCAAGAGAGGGTTTGACTAAATTACCAAAGTCTCAGACATACTATTCTATGCATTAAATAGGCACTGTAAGAAACCTGTTTACTACCCCTCTGCCTGCTTGGGATGTGATTACTCCGTGATCCATTGTTTAGAAGTGCGACTGACAGACAGACTGACAGACAACTGGAAAATCCATTTCTCTCTGTGTGGTCCAGTACCTTGTCCCTCAGGGAACCTTAGCTAGAGATGATCTTGAAGTCTGAGCTCCCAGCAGGAGTCAGGAGCTTATCTGGGTGGCAGGGCACCATAGCAAGATTCTTTCACTAGGATACTGAGTAGGCTCAAAATTTTCAGGGTTACTTTGAAATCAAGAAGTACTACTTTTTCATCTATATTTATTCTGATGGTGAGACAGCTTCTAGTGAGGATTTCCTCAAACGATGCACTGGAGGATGCTGTTCACTGTTATGTCTTGGTCAAAATTTCAGGGATGTATTATGTTATTTCTTGTGTGAGACTGGGGAAACATCCACTCCATGACTGACAGCCAGGTGAAGGTAGGACCAGCTAAGAATTTCATTTTGACCTCCTGTCAGTCTCAGGGCAGGGCCCAGTCCATTAGTATGATGACTAGATCAGAAAGTTGACCTTATTAGCCATCCTTCTCTGTCTATAGACTGTCCCAGGCAATGTTTACTGTATGACTTCTAAGAGACCCAGAGTCTATCCATTCCATTTTCTGTACCTGGAGCAGCTAGGGCTTGGAGCCTTTGTCTCCAGTGATAAGTAGTCTTCTCTGTCTGCTCCAGGATAATAATGCTGTGACTTCATCTCCACAGTGGAAAGCACTGAGCGTCACAGTGAATGTTAAGGCTTTCAAAATATACAATGTTATTTTAAAAATATGGCAACAATAAAAACTAGCCAGCTTTTGGTTGTACCGACTTTGTCCCTAAAGTCATACTTACATGTGGAAGCCTTCCTTGTGAACTGGTGCCATTACTCTGCCTGTCTCCATTCCTCCATCTAGAGAAGAGGATCTGTAACTTCAAAGACTTAGGCAAATCCCAAGTACTCTCCCACAGAAACTGGGTGAAAGGCTTTGACTGCTCTGCCCCACCCCCACAACTGCCCTAAAATAGAGTCTACCTCAGATTCTGCTCATTCCACTCAGATATGATTTCTTCCAATAAGCTTTCCCTGACTCTCCACATTCCACCAGCCAAGCTGGAACTGTAATTGCTTTGTTCTCCAAATTGGATTTTCTTACAACAAAGAGCAGTTTCCGAATCCTGGTAAGTCCTGTGTGAGTAGATGTCTAGAGAGTGACACTGGGGTGGGGGTGGGGTTCTTGAATATGTGTTGCTCTTGATATCCTTTAAAGCACTGGTGGTGAGATGAGCTGGATATAAAAGTAAACCTGGAGATAAAAGACCAACTAGCTGGATACTTTACTTTTTGACTACGACACACTTATAAGTTCATTACTTTAGAAATTTGAGTTCCCTGGGAAGGATTTTTGGAAGCACTCTCTTGGGAGCTTTCAGAAAATTTGAAAAACCATGCAGGTTACTTTATAATGCGAATAACACAATCTACAAAAACAGTAAGAGCATGTGTCAAGCATTAGATGCTCCTGTCAGTCGAGTGAAATGAAAACAAATTGGAAGCATTTATAGGTTACGTATAAAAACCCTTTACTTAGAAAACGGAATACTTGGAAGCGTTGAGGTTAAATTGGTTAGTAGTGTTTTGGGTGGACACTTTTTTAAAATTTGTTTTAAAAACAGTATGGAAGAGTCATAAGATGTCTGGGCACAGTGCCCCAGTCAACTTGTCAATGGGATTCTGGAATCCAAAGGTTATATGGTATAACAACACAGAGAGCAAAATGCACAAGGGTCTTCATGGAATCATAATTTTTAAACAGCAAACACCTCCCCCCAAAGGAGAATGCAAGACAACTTGAAGGTCTCAAAGTGGGAGCATGGTTTTATTAGTTAGAGAACATCATGCAAATTATATTATCTAGGCATTATAATGCAAACTTTAAAAGGAAATGCTCATTATGTAATGTAAAGTAAAAAAAAAAAGTGAAAAAAATCAGGCCATAAAATGAAATGTGCATTATGCATGCATATGATGAAAAGACAAGAAATAGATAAGAATATGCAGAAATACAAATAGTTGGCTGTAGTGTGGAATTCTGGCTTGTTTTCTGTTTTAAAGCCATTACATCATCTTTCCAATGACAAACTACATTTTAAGTTATTGAAAACAAAGTCTCGTTAGCCTCGTCCTTGCATAAATTCCCAGAGAACACATTATTCTTGTTCCCTTCCACCTCTGCTACTTGTCTTTGATTTGGACCTGCTCCATCTCCTCTTACTTTTCAGTCCTGAACTAGATGGGAGAAAAAAATAGACCCTCAGGAAACAAGGAAGCAAAAGCATCCAACTGTGCGGAAGCTGTGCACTCAAGCTGGAAACTAGTGGAGTGGCTTCAATACCTTAACTTATCCCCATTGTTGCAAAGGCAGACCCAGATTCTTGAATGACAAGTGGCCTCGGTTTAACAAGCCTTGCCAATGAGGCACAATGTTCCTGTCCTCAGAAATAGAGCCCGACAGAGCTTCCAAGGACCCATAAAAGTCTGCACTTTTGGGAAGACGTGACAACCCTGGCAACAAACACAGATTCGTCATTCTCTATATTAAGAGAATGTTCGGTTGCATCAGGCTTTTGAGCTGGGCCAACACTTAGTAAAAATTTGAAGCTGGCAAAGTCAATTTTCATCTCTAGCTCAAGGCTCCTTTCCCTGCAGATGATCAATAAAAAAAAGTCACTGTGAACAGTTAACAAAGTCCTTCCACACACCATTGTCATCTAACACTTGTTATCAGTTTAATTAAGTCAGTATTCTTACTACTTTGACATTTCAGAAGTGAACACTGAAGTTCTCTCAAGTAGAGTGATTTGTCTCAGGCCACCCAGCTGGTCAGTGAGAGAGTGAGAGCGGCAGGAAGTGGGGGCCTCTGATAGCCTTGTCTTCCATCACTCATGCTCTCTTCCACGGGAAGGACTGACCTCGTATATTTTTCACATGAGTACTTGGTGCCTGGCCCATTCTAAAACTATGTTTTAAAGGATGTCAAAGGGGAGAACAGTGTTAGGCAGTGTATAGGCATATTATATGAAGAAAAAGTCCAGTGACATTCTTAAGATGGCCAAAGAGCCTGACCTCTTGGTTTGGAGAATGACAGAGGAAAAAAACATTACAATTTTTATTTTAGTTACCTACTTTTGACTGTGGGGGCGTATGTACATAGAATGGTCCCAGCATAAAGCAGCAAGGATTCAGGCTGCTGTGGCAAAACAGAAAAAGAAAGGGGTCATGGCTTCTTCATGTTTCATCTCACTTCCTTCTCAACTCCTTTGCCTTGGAACCTTCAGCTGTGAAGGCAGTGTGATGCTGAGGCCCAGTTCCTGACACAGGTAAGGACTCCTATATGTAATACAAATGGCGGCACAGAAAGAATCAAATCAAATAAAAACTCTGATAATTGGGGGCAGGAGACATGGTTAAGTAGTTGAGAGAAAACACTGCTCTTGCAAAGTACCCAATTCAATTCCCAGAACCCAGGACATAACTGCTTGTTACTCCAGCTCCATGTTTTTCAATTTCTTCTTCTGGCCTCTGTGGGCAGCCACACCCATGTACACATACTCTCGCACACCATTATAAATAAACTTTAAAAATGTGAGAATGTGGATCACGATGGTTAATGAAGGCATAGCCTCATTAATATGATAGAATAGCAAACTGAGAGTGGCTTGAGGAAATCTTTTTAAAAGTAGAAAATATGAAGATGTTGTATAGCAATTTCCTCCAAGGTTGAAGCATTACATCCTGAAGGCAATCAATGCAAAATAGCTGCAGGAAGTTCCTGAAACCAATCAGTTTCACTGTTCCTATCTCCAAAGAGTAAACACTAAAGACTGCCAAGAGTCACTCTCAGACAAGCAAAGCTGCAAATAAGATGCTAAGACCAGACCAGCTGCCTAGAAGAAGCAGAAACCAGCCAAGCTTTCTGGAAGAAGTTTAGACCAACTGAGTCATTTGGGAGCCACTCCCCATGTTGCTGAGCTGCCTGCAGGCTGTGCAGTGTGCTCCAGGTTCCCAGTTTTTATGAGCTGTCAGCTGTGTTGGGCTGGCTTTGGTGATACAGCTGTCTTTGAGTCATTTCTGCTCCTGAACACAACCCCTTACCCATATTCCTGTAAATAATTCTAACAAAACTCAATGCCTCATCAAGTTGAAGTTTGACAGTATATGTTATAGGTTCTATCTGGGGTGAGTAGATGTGTGTACTGCTTGTCACACAACAATAATCAATAGAGAAAAGCCAAAGATAGTCCTAGCAAGATAAAGGTTTAAGTAGAGAAGAGGAAATATTTGAGAGAATAGTGGGAGATAAAAATCAAAAGGCAAGAGATCAAAGAGAAAAAAATCATAGAAGAAATAAAATAAACACATGTGGATAAAAAATTATATTGAAATTTTAAGCACCGAAGAAAACAAAAGGTTTTAAAGGCTTTTGGAGAAACAGTGAGGCCGAGAGACAGAAATAAGAAATTGGGGCAAGATATCAACTACAAAGATGCCAACTTACTACAGGTGCCATAGAGACAAGATAATTTATGTTGTAACCAGCATCTCTCTTGATTGCTTTTGAGGTCTGATCCCAGGATGAAATTTATGCCTGAAACGGCAAACATGGTTAAAAAACAAGCAATCAAACAAACAAAAAACATGGCTAGAGAAGTCATAGTCTCTACCAGAGAATTTACTGTTATTTTGTAAATGGTCATGTTGCCGAACTGCTTTCTAAATATTTGTCTATCTTTATAGATTTGTTCTGCTCTCAGCCTTGGTCAGAGAAGTTTCTTCTTGCAGTGTTAGTGCAGAGACTTGTCACTGTGCAGAAGAAGTGGAAAGAATGTCAGAGAGAGGGGGGTAGAGAGGAGCGCTGTGAAATGTATATGACCGCAGCACATGTAAGCTCTGAGCAGCTGTGCTCACCTGTTCAAGACCAGCACAAGAGCACTCCATTTGAGAAATTCCATCATAAAAGAGGGCTTTAGTCCTGAGGCCCAATCCACAGCTAAGGAGCTACCGGTAGTTGATGGCTGTGGAGGGAAGGAGAGTCCCTTTTCTTTGTGTTGTATCATTGGTCGGATCCCATGCCCAAATGAATGACCCTACACCTATGTGCATATGGGCAGCATTATTTACTCAGAAAAATTCTTGGATTTTAAAGGAGGGGATAAAGTGGGAGGGGAATCTGATGGTGAACTTCTGAAGGGTCTTGAATGGGAAGTAAGGGGTGGCTATGATCAAGGTACATTGTATGTATACATGTGTAAACATTAATTAAACACAAGGGGAACAACAATGATATTAAAGTTCTCAGCAACAAGCAAGGACATAAGAAGACCAGGGAGATACATTATTACATTTTTGAAGACACAGAATTTGGTATCTACTCAAACTTTTGTTCAGATGAAAAGGCATGTTAAGATACTCTAAAAGCATGCAATTTTGAAAGCTGGACACACAACTGTATGCAGAAATTTTTCAGTAAAATAAATGAGAGGATGGTGCAAGAGATGTGTCATGTAAGGTGACCAAATTCCTTTGTAAATTTGCTATTGCTTTTTTCAAATAAAAGTTGAGAGACCAAAGAAAAGACGAAGCAGAATCATGCCCAAAAAGGCCAGAAATTTAAGGTCTTGATGAGATCCTATAATAGGTGGTGGGAGCAAAAATGCATTAAAGACCTTGTCTTATATGACTGAAAACAGAGACAACTTTATACAGGAGAATTAAAAGAAGGGGAAAAGCATAGGGATATATAAATAATGACTGTTATACTAGAAAAGACATGCTGATATATGAATAACATCTACTTTAGATGTAACTTAGCCTACTCACCAAATAAAAACAATCCTCATCTTTGCTGTTTACTACACGTGTTCTAAAGTACCATGTATTTAAAGGGATTTAAAAATATTTAAGTGCTTAATCAAGAAACAGAGAGTAGAACTAGTCTTGATACACAAGATACACCTAATCGTCAACTTGAGAAGATGTAGCATCACCTGGGAGATGAGACTCCCTGCGTGACTGTAGGGATCGTCTTGGTTATGCTGATGGCGGTGAGAGCGTCAGGCAGCAGCATCCTGGATTCTGTGAGTACAGAGAGGAAGCGTGGGTTGGAAGCATTCCTGGGTCTCTGTTCCTAACGACCGACACCGACGGGTACTGCTGTACTAGTTTTATGAAGTTCCTCCTGCCTGAACTTCCCCACCATGAAGAATTGTACCATGGAACTCTGAGCCAACATAAAATCCCTTCTTCCCTAAGGTCTTTATTTCATCATAGCAATGGGAAAGACTAAGACAGTTATTATTATTAGATAATATGAAAATTACAAACTTGATACCAAAAATAACAAGAGAGCGGAAGGGAGAGGGAACACACAGCTCAACAAAATTTTTTTTCTTCTTTTCATTTTTCTTTTTTTTTATTGATATATTTATTTACATTTCAAATGATTTCCCTTTTTCTGGACCCCCACTCCCCGAAAGTCCCATCAGTCCCCTTCCCTCCCCCTGTTTTCCCACCCAACCCTTCCCACTTCCCTGTTCTGATTTTGTTCTATACTGCTTCACTGAGTCTTTCCAGAACAAGGGGCCACTCCTCCGTTCTTCTTGTACCTCATTTGATGTGTGGATTATAGGCTCAACAAAATTTTAGTAAATTTAATCCAATAGCTTATTTAATTTAGCACGCTGAGCTTATCAAATGGTACGGATAATTTGAATATTAGAAAAGCTATAAATATAATTTATCCAATAAACTAAAGATTACCAGTAAATAAGGAAAAACAGGGGCTTAATTTTTTTCTTTTTTTGCAGATGGTATATTTCCTTTATTTAGAAAGCTCTGTGGTTAAGAGAATTTGCTACTCTTGTAGAGGACATGGATTTAATCTCAACACCCACAAAATAGATAAGAATGGTTCAGAACTCCAGTTTTAGGGAATTCAACATTCTCTTCTGAATTCTTCAGACAACATGCAAGCACACCATAGACACATGCACATGCACACACACATACTTTACAAGTAAATTACTAATACAAGTGAAATAAAAATGAAATATATTTTTAAAATAAAAAAGAAATCTAACCTCAGTGTATTAAAGGTAATGGTATTTGTGTAGTGCAGCTGATTATAAAATTAACTTGAAAAAATGCAATTGTATCTCTTTAGCAAAGAACTAGAAAAATTATTTTTTTAAGGAAGATATCTTTGTGGGGCTATCAGAAAATATCAACCAATGAGGGAAAAGGCAGGTACCAGTCCATATGATGTTTACAGGAAATAGAAAGTTTTACTGGAATTTCAAAGACAGTTTTCATTCATTCCTCTGTGAAGTTTCATGCTTCCATTTGCCTCAGCTTGAAGAATTTCCTGTAGTGTTGTTTGAAATGTTGTTTGAAACAGAGCCTCAGAAATATTTTTTAATGGAAATAGCTTTAAAGAATATTTTTTTAAAGCTACTTCTTAAAATGTGCGTGTTTTGTGCTGTGTTTGTGTGCGTGAGTGTGTTTCCTCTTTCGTCTGTTTGGGATGTGGTGAGCTTCACTACTCTGTGAACTAATATTTTTGACTATCTTTTCAGAGACATTTTGAGCAGTACCAAGTCAGATATCACTTTTGCCTTATTCTTTCCTCTCTTGAATTGAAACCTTTGGCTTTGTCTCTTAATATAAGTCTAAATCAATTCACAGGCAAGTTGTAAAGTGATTGTATCTTTTTTTTCTTTTTTTCATTTTATTGGTTATTTTATTTATTTACATTTCAAATGCTACCCCCTTCCCAGTTTCCCCTTTATAACCCTCCTATGCCCTCCTCCTTGTCCTGCCTCTATGAGGGTGCTCCCCTACCCACCCACTCACTCCTGCCTCAGGACCCTAGCATTCCCTTACCCTTGGAGCCTCCACTGGACCCAAGGGGCTCCTATCCCAGTGATGTCCAATAAGACAAGTAAAGTGATTGTATCTTTATTCAAGCTTTTCTCTCTTGGAATTTTTTTTTTTACTGTTTCTTTATTCTGCATGTCTCTGTTTTTTCTGTGGGTATTTCTTTTGTCATGACATGGAATTGATACATTGTCTTTTGCTCTGCACTTATGGGCCTGGTATAATCTTATACACTTGTAATGAGTTTTTAATCTCTAGCTATTATAAGATTTTTAAAGTGTTTAAAACAGATTTTCAGGTCATCTGAATTTTTGTTGTTGGTGGTGTATTTTTTTTTTTTGAGCATAATAATCACATACTTTCTACTCCTTATTCATTAACTCCAGAATGCAATTCACTTCTGAGGCTAACATTCCACTTGTTTGTAAGTGTTTGTTTGTTTTTCCCACTTAGTTTTCAATTACTTATTCATTATTGTGAACATGCTTTTTAAATGTTGACATAATAATGAGCACAGTACATGTGAACTTTAGAAACGTTGGGAAATCTTAGTTTTATACACAGAAAATGAAACTTGCTTCTGCCAGGCAGACAGGTGAGCAATGGGCAGCCCGGATCCTGACCCGGGCCGGGATGCTTTTAGATGTCATTAGACATTGCTCCCATCAATCCTCTTCCCTATTGCCAAGGTACTCATCTCCTAAGTGTTCCTCCCGGGGCTGTGGCTCTTCCCTGTGGCTCTCCAGAGTCCTTTCACTATGTTAGAATTTACCCACCACAGTCTTCCAGGCCTGAAGCCCCTCCTGCTACTGACAGCTCAGGTCAGCAATGCGGTTTCTTTTGCAGCTGAAAGGAGTCCTTCACAGGTATATCTCAGGAGCTGAGCAGAGCGAAAAGAGAATCTTCAGGCAGAACTCTAGGAACTGCTTCTCCTCTCCTCAGGATTCCCCTTTTTGGGTTACCTAGCTCTTCTTCAGAACTCCTCCCTCTGCTCCTCTGCCTAGCAAGCCTGCTCCACAACCCCTTCCCTACACTGTTGGGTACAATTTGCCTCAACCTAAGATGGAAAAAAAAAGAATGAAGAAAGTGGAGTGGCCACCCTGTGAGTTTCCCATGGTGTGTGCACAGCAATGCCTCAACAGCTGCCTAATTTGGCTTCTTTCCACGGTTTCAAGCTGTTATCTCATAGACTTTGACCAAGTTTAACAGTTGGTTTTGATAAGGGGGATAGTCACAGCGAGACCTAGAAGTTTGTGAAATGACAAAGAAAAACAACTTGATATCATCCTGCAAAAGTGAGCACTCACAGCCATTATGAACTCTCCTCATGTAACTGTGCCTTAAAGAACTCTTTCCATGTGTAGGTCAGAAATAGGCATGTGAGCATCCATAGACCATGTCAATAAGCCTTCAGAAATCCACTCAATAGAGAATCATGGATAAACTTTTGGGTAGTCTCACAAAGCAACGATTCAATGAACTGTAAGAAGCAATATAGGTAAAGCTTCATGATACAATCTTAGTTAAAAGGTAAAATCTTTGAGAGTCAATTGCACATGTCAAGAATGACATTAATAAATCGTGCTTTAAAATAAAAACATACAGATAAGAGAACTCTATGTGGAAAAGGCTAGGAAGACGTGAGCAACCTATGACCCACAACAGCGCTTCTGTGGGCAGAATGGAATGGATGCACACACAGATTTATGTAGCCAAAGCCCTAATATTCACACAGAAAGATGTTTTATGAAATCAAATTAACTAAGGAAAGTAAAGGCTACATATGCAAGAATTATAACTAACTCAGTCATACGTTCCTGAAAGCCATTATATGTCTCTTTGTATTCCCATATATTTGTATTAATATAAATATAAATATATATTAAACGTATATTTCAAATGGAAGACCTCAAGCACTGAGACCCTGAATGGGGAGGTATTTAGTAGTAGAGCTATCTGAGTCAGAATACTTTTATGACATTTGTTTCATTGCCTCTGGAGGCCTACATAGTTTTAAAACACTGAAAAGTGTTTTAAAGACCATGGGCAAAATCCCATACTGCCCTGGTCAGATGCCTTAACATTAACTCGAGTCAGGCATGTGGCTTCTCCTATAGTAGTAGTTGACCAAGCAACTCCTCAACCTCACTCTTCCTCATAGTCTTCCACCTACGCTTTCCAGAGCACTATGAAGTGCAAGGTTGACCAGATGGCATTGGCTATATCATTTCCTCTAGAATCAGGTCTTTGGATGACCTCTGTGTTTCATCTGCAGAAACTATGAGTGTCTTTATATTATCACTAAACCTTGACCATGCACATTCATAACTTGCATATTAACACTTTCCCTGTCCTTTTCTATAGAACATTCTGTCTACAAAGATCATATTCTCATTTTATTGACATTTTACTAATTTTCAAATCTCAGCCTTTCACCTATTTCTCATCAACCTCCTGCATACATGTCTGTGTGTGTATGTGGTATATATGTATATGTATGTTAATGATGTGCATAAGATAATCTTCATATGTGTGTGTACAGGCACATGTGTACTATGATGTAATCATGGAGAAGGGAAGATGACCCCATGTGTTGTTCCTTGCCTTCTGCTTTTTTTTTTTTGACACATTATCTCTGTCATTTCCCCACAGTTTGCTCCCGGATAGCTGGCCAGGGATTCCTCCATCTCTTTTTCTTATCTCTCTTCAGGAACACACGGATCACAGGTGTGTGTGCATCCAGCTTTCCTGCGGCTTCTCAAGATCCAAACTCACCCGCCTTTCATCAAAAGAACCAAGCCATCCCTTGCCCCTGTTCCTCAGTGGCCATTTCTTTGACTACGTGGGAAGAAGGAAGAGTGGTTTGAATATGAAATGTGCCTGACAGGGTCAAACCCTGGGGGCTTGGTTGGTAACTGGTGAGAAGAGGTTTGTTTCTGAATGCTCTGATTAAATCACTGGGTGCATTCCTTAATGGATTCATAAAATCTTGGCATTATGGGAATAGTAAAAGATAGAGCATATTTGGACCTTGAGGACAGGCTCTGGAAAATGGTGTCTTGTCCCTAATTCCTTTGCCTCCTCTTCCTCCTCCTCACCACCCTGTGTGCTTCCTAGCTTCAAAGAGTTAAGCATCATGCTCTGCCACCCTCTCCTGACACCATGTATTCTGCCTCAATGTAAGCACACAGCATTGGGGTAAGTGAACCAGGAACAAAACCTCTGGAGAGGACAGAATAACTCTTTGCTCCTTGAAATAGTATTTCTTACATGTTACTTGACTGACACAAATGTGGAGAACTAAGCCAGGCATGGAGCTTGTGAATTTCCTCTCAGGAGTAGGTTTGCTTATGGAGGAAACCCTGTGGATCAGAGGAATCAACCTCTACCCCAGCCTCCCAGACATGATTTCTAGGCAGCAAGCTGGAGAGACTTGGGCTTTGGCAATAAACCAATCTGGGTTAAAATTTTGATCCATCCTTCCCAATGTATCAAATTGCTGAGAGTTAAAATATTAGCTCCTTGAAAAAGTGAAAGAACCATTTACAAAGAGTGCATGCAGATGGTTCTGCCTGCTATTTCATTAAGTTAGTTGATGTAATTCAGCAGCCAGGAGATGACACACCAGGCCTGTTGCTTACACAGAACCATTCTACACTTCAGTGATAAACTGAAAGATGTCCAAGGCGCTTTTGAATACAACCAACATTTTCTTTACTTGTTTTAAAATTTAACCCTTGAGCGAGGGACTACTGAAATATGTTGGCTGTGTGACTGAGAAGCATTTTCCTAAGTTCTTTGAGCTTTGACTTCCTAAAGGAGGCAACGAGAAAGGTAACAGAAAGTAGAAAGATGGTGCAGCAGAGGATAGGTGTGGAGGGAGGGTGGAGGGGAAAGATGAAGGAGTTGGGGGGGGGGATGCAAGGACTCAGTGGGAGAAAGATCAATGTGATGGAGCAGAGCAGTTATGGGAAAACATTGACCAAAACTAAGCGTTACAAAATGCCGTGAGGACATGTGGCAATGTACAAACTGGGACTTCCAGGGAGAGAGTGCCTGCATCTGTAGAGGGTTATCATACTACATCACACCATGGCAGAATGCAGAACTCAGATCTTGTGAAGTAGGCTCTGAAAGCCAGGGGAACTCACTCTTAGAACAATTCACCCTGAGGACAGGCTTGCTTCTGCAGTAATGGCATTGGCCCGTTCCCGAGGGCCCTACCTATGAAACCAAATCACCTCTTCCCCCCCCCCCCCCCCCCCCCGAGACAGGGTTTCTCTATATAGCCCTGGCTGTCCTGGAACTCACTCTGTAGACCAGGCTGGCCACGAACTCAGAAATCCGCCTGCCTCTGCCTCCCAGAGTGCTGGGATTACAGGTGTGCCCCACCACCGTCCCGGCCCCAAATCACCTCTTAAAGGCCAATTTTTTCACAACTGTTTTATTGGTGATTAAAGTGTGTACTTCTGAAGGGCGGGTTCCAATCACTGGACTTGCTGTCTCTTTGCTTTCTTCCTGTGCGGGAGTGTGATTTACATCCCTCCTCCCCTGTAGTGTAGGCACAGGCAGGACTTGTTTGTCATCAGTAAAGTACATGGCAAAGAATACAAAGGACAGGGCTTCCATGCTAGATCAAAAATACACCTTGCTCCTGTCCTTTGAGAGTAGGTCGTTAGAAGCCTGAGCTTGCATTATATGCAGGGAGTATAATCACCCCAATGCCACCATGCTGTACCCCTAAAGTGATAGGGAAAGGTGATGAACTAACACTCTAGTCTAAGTAGAGAAGTAACATGAACTGTGACTGAATGCTTCTAGATGATTCTGATCTACAGCAACAAACCTCCAACCTGTGCATCCTGAAGTAGAGGCCCAGACATCCTGAAGTAGAAGCAAACTAATCCTTTTATGGGCTTTTGAATCCCTGGCCCAGGGAAGCCACTTTCCTGGTATTATTATTTTGTGTCTCTGAGTTTTCAAATGTCACTAGGAGTTGAGACTCTGAAGTCTGATCCATGATCAGAACATATTTGTTGTTCCAGGTACAGAGCTGCTGCTCAGAGAGGGGAGGCTGCTCCCCCACGCCCACCCCCCCACCCTGCCATGTGTCTAATGCCTAGCCTCTCAGCCTTAGATCAGCCTTTCTTTTACCCATCTAAAATTTCTCTTTAGAAATACCTGCCCAAGTCACTCCATGGGTTATTGTGAAGATCAAAGAGGATAATGTATGTGAAAGCACTTTGGAAGTGGGAGTGTTCAGTACAAATCAAAGGTTATCACATGCATATGATGCCTACTTGTGAAAGGGCTCTGGTGAGGGAGCATTCTAATAAAGATTCTGTAGCAGTTAGCACCTGAAGCCCTAAAACCAAAGGCTCTTGGCTTGAAACCCCGACTTAATTCCTTGTTAGAGATCATTAAATCTAACCATTCATCAAACAAGACTCTATTACACCTATTATAAGATAAAACAGTTGAATGTAGTGTATTTTAAGGGAAAAAAAGAGAAAGGAACCAAAATAAAAGGCAAACTTAGGGCAATCAGTCTAATCTTCAAAACAAGCCCTGTTATATTCGGATGCCAAATACTGGACAGAATGATAGAGTACCGGCTGCTTTCTGTAGGCTGTTTCCAGAACCGCTGGAAAGAGGGTGAAAAGAAAAAGAGAATTTACATGCGTTCAGAACCCACAGTGTGCTGGGCACTGTGCCAGACTCTTTCTATGCCAACTCACTCGACCCTCACGATAATTCTTCAGGATGACTTTATATCGTCTACCTTCTCCAGGGAGGAAACAGACATTTGTGTAGATTGTCCTGGCCAAGTTCACATCTGTAGCAAGTAAGGGTATATGACACTGCACCATGTGGCCAGCACTGAGTGTATTTTTTCTCTTGAACCCCTTTCCCACTCATACTACTAAAAAGCAAACCAACAAACAGAAAACAGAACAGCATTTCCTACTCGGGTGTTTACCTGTTGGTTCATAGTATCTCATAGTAATGACTTAAGAGTAGTATCTCATTTGCAGGGGACATCATTGTTTACAAAGTGTGTTCACAACGTTTCACTTCTTGATCTGTTACAGTCCTGTCAGGAAGGCATGTGTGACATCGAACCTCATACAGATGTTCAGAGAAGGAAGAATTTGTCCCTTGTTTACTGCTACATAAAGACCTTCCATCAGTCTCAGGGTGTCCACAACATGACCTCTTTACATCATTGGCTATATCATGACAAAACACATGCTTTTGTGAGAAGGGGTTCCTATAAATCTATTTTCAGGCTCACTACTAGATAGCTTCAGTTTCTTTGTGGTTCCCTTCCTGTTGCTACTAATTAAATAGTTAATACTTTTCCCCCTTGTAATGTGTCTAGCAGAAGTAAGATTTCTCTCTCACTATCTGACCAAGGATGACTTTGAATTTCTGATCCTCCTGTCCCTGCCTCCTTCCTCTACCTACCTTCTGGAATTACAAGCATCAGGTATGGGTACAGGAAGCCACACCTGGTTTATGTGGTGCAGGACGCTGGCAACAGGGCTGCAAGAATACTAGACAAATACTATGTCAACCGAGCTACATCCTCAGCCAGAGAAAATTCTAGACAATGCAGAATGGGCTGTTCTGCACTTTCCTTGATGCCTAATTCTCCTTGTGGCATAGATATTATCTTCAATCTGCTGGCTGTACAAATCCGTTAAGGCAGAAATCGTTTTACCACATTGAAGACGATCAGGACAACACAAATAGCAGATCCACTTGACTGGGCTCCTCTTCACAATACACTGAGAGCCAATAAAAGAATGAATGTGGGAGGAGGGGTGGATGTGTTGTTGCATCTTTGCAACCTCAGCACTCGGGAGGCAGGGGCAAGATGGTTGTCTCAAGTTCAAGGCCATCCTGGTCCATGCTGCAAGTTCCAGGGCAGCCAGGGCGACACTGTGAGACCTTGTCTCAAACAAACAAGCCAAAACAACAACAACAACAACAACAACAACAACAACAACAAAAGAGTAAATGTGGATTGCCACAGCCTTCAATTCCCATTCTTCCAGTTCTCTAAGATGTAATGAAATATGTGTGCACATAAGTTGACAGAGTTTTCCTTATTTGTAAGATGTAAAACATAAATGGAACTTCTTGGTGGGCATGAATATATATTTGGGGGAGGATTAAGCAGATACACAGAGTACATGTACATATGTGGGAACTCAACTCAAGTCCTGTGTCTTGCACAAATGTTGGTTTCCCTGGTTTGATTTTGGACTGGGGTTAGAGAAAACTAAGTGAAGAGGGCCACAATCCTCCCTTCGTTTGGCCTTGAAACTTTCCATCTATCTTCGGTCATTTAAGAAACCACATAACAAGGCAATCTCTCGCTCTTGCCCTCTGAGAGTCACTTGCTGCCCCTCCAAGAGATCATGGCCACAGTTACCGTAAGACCTGAGAGACATGGCTTCCTCCCCGAGGCTCAGTCTCTCGTATGTATAATGAACAGTGATTCAGTTGTTTATGCACACTTTTGAGTAGGAACTGTCTCTTGGTCTGTGGTTGGCGATGTTCATCTCTTCCATGCGTGGTCCTGTTTCTCTTTCCTGGAGTGTAGACTTGGAGTCCTCCCCTTTCTCCACCGGATCCTTCAAAGGGTTTCCTACTAAGAAAAACAGAATATATGAAAACAAAACACTTAAATATTTATTTTATTTCTCTACATGTTTTATGAGCATGTGTGTGTGTATGCAGGTGTCCCCCACACCCCAGGGACCAGGAGAGGGGTGTTGGATCCCTTGGAGCTGGAGTCACAGGCATTTGTGAGCTACCTGATATGGATGGTGGGATCTGAACCCCAGTCAGCAATGGCTGCTCTGAACCAACCTGGAGAGGAGCAAGTCACGTCCAGTCCTGACAGTGCTTCTTGTATCAAGCACTTTGCATTCAGTGTCACAGTGAGTGCAATTAAAGAGATGACATTACCTGTCAACTGATAACGTCACCTGCTCCCATGACCTCTCCAGGCTACCCAGATGCTAGCTGCACAGCCAATGGTCCTTCAGCTGCAGACATATAAGAGTTTGTAAAGGAGTTTGTAGGAACCTCAGAGTCTGTTCAGAGTTGTAATGTCCCTCTGACGTGGAAGAGGGACGTTGTCCTCAGACACATAGCAATTAAAAGTATAGAAAGCTGGGGAGGGGAAAGTTGTGCCTTTCCATATTTGTGTACATCTCCTGAACCCTGGAAACTGCTCAGTTGGGAATAAATATTTATCTAGGATACGAGAACAAGAAGGATCCTTACCATGGCTGCTAAGGTAGTAAGGGCAGTGCAGTATTTCAAGTATGTTCCTTCCTGTGACCTGTTTCTCTGAATTTATCCACAGAAATAAGTACATGGTGATAGAGAGATGGATATAAATGTTACTGCAGCAGTGCTTGAATGGGAGACTCTGGAAATAGTTAAAATGTCCATCCATAGGGTATTAGTTAAAGCAGTGATTTTCAAGTTTAGAGAAGTTGATGTAAAGATGACCTCTTTTCTTTTGTGCAGTAAACATTACAAAATGATATTAAGCAGCAATGCCATCACCCCATGAGAAAGGAAAAGGCATATCAGGAGAGTGAAGGCAGATCTGCTATGCCAGAACCTCTGGAAACTTCTGTGAGCATGCTGACAGGAAAAGGTTCCTCAGTGGGTCAAAAAGACTCATAGATTAACATTAATATTTTATCAACCTTAATTTCCTAGTTCCTGGTTTTACTAAATAATGAGAGAGTATTTGTAAACAATCTATATTTACAACTCTTTTGTAAGCCTGAAATTATTTTGTAATACAGAGTTCCAATTTTATCTATCCCCTGCTCAACAAGTGGAAAAACATGCCTGGAACTAGAAATGTAGCCAAATACCCAGGGCTATAGTGAAGTTGTGGATCTTAGGGAAGAATCCACAATCCCTGCTTTACTAAACCAGCATAAGTCCCAACTACCTGAATACTTGTCATTGTGTCCACAGGGAAATATGTCTCACCCCTCAACAAGAAAACTTCTCTTTGCTGTAGTTAGAGACCATTGTAGAAAACCATAATCAATTAGGACACAGATTGTAGACCTGCAGGTACATCTACAAGTCAACACCTGGAGCCAAGGCTCAGGGATCTTTTCAGAAGGGGGGAGGGGATGATTGTAAGAGCCAGAGGAACAGGGAGTTTGCATGAGACTGTGTCTCCCAGGAATGTCAGAAACCCCACCCATAGAGTCTCACCAGCATGGCTGTCTAAGCATGAACTGAACAAGGACAGTGACCCACACATCAGAGTGGAGGGCAGAAAGCCCAGCAGGCCTTGCGAAGAACTACAGACAACTAGGAAAGGCAGGAGAAGAAGTCCTTCCCTGGGAAGAGCACACCATTTGGTTAAACAACACCAAATGGCCAGCCCCTGAAAATATACACACTAGCGACGTTATATAGAATGAACAGGTTATATTTATGTATTCAGGAAAGCATAGACACATATGTATGCACACATATATGTATGTAATATTGAATAATGAAAAAAGAGGCTGTGAATTTGTAAAGAGCTAAGAGGGTTTGGAGAGAGGAAAGGGAAGTGGAAACAACGGGACTGTATTTATAATTTCAAAACATACAGAAATAATCTCTTAAAAAATGTATCTGTTATTTACAGTAAAGCAGTTTATAGCCTCGAGTGCTGCCCAACACTGTATGAGGCTTCTCTAGGATGAACCTATTCACAACATAATACTGTGTCATTTAAACCATCCAGCTAGTGCTGTCCCTTTTCTTTTTCCAAGTTGGATGCTTAAGAAGTGACTTTTGGGGAGTAGAGGGCCTGAAAAGGGGAAATCATTTGAAATGTAAATAAAAATATATCAAATAAAAAAATAACAACAACAAAAATAAAGAAAGAAAGAAATGAAAGCAGAATTGAGAGCAGGCAGGGAAGAGCTTCCTCGTCATGGCTGGTGCCTGCTCTGCCTTCCTACCAGGAGCCCATAGCTTAGAGAGCAAAACCCAGCAAATGCTCACAGGAGCAGAGAATATATATATATATTATAATATATATAATATATATATATTAATATATATTATTATAAATATATAATAATATATATAATATTTTTATATATTTATATATATAATTTTAAATATTTATATATATAAATATTTAAAATTTTATATATATATATATATATATATAAATATATATATATTAAATATATATATATATTTTAAATATTTTTATATATATAATATAAATATATTATAAATATATTATATATATAATATATATATAATAATATATATATATTAATATATATATATATTATAAATATATATATATAATATTATATATATATATATAATATATATATAATTATAATATATATATATATGAAATTTTTTTACTGCTGCTACACTAGACAAAGATCCAGGTTAATCATCTTTCTGAAACATGTCCTGGTCCTAAAACTACACAGTCTAATACAAACAACCAAAGAAGGGTTCTTAAACCCAACAATTAAGGTCTCATTCAGTGTTAACCCATCTTCCTAAGTTTGTCTCTTTCTCCTGAACGTGCTTCTATTCCAAGTAGACTAGTCATCACCTGAGCACAGCAGCATATGTGTCTCTTCCTTGAGCTATTGCTTATGTTGTGTTCCGTGCTCGGAATGGCTCTCCTTTCAACCCCTACCAGTCACTAAATTTCAACTAATTTTCTTCCTGGACATTGATCTAGTTTAGATGTGTGTTGAATGTATCTCCCTGCAGTTCTGATGTCAGAGTTTCAGCCTGATTGTGAAGTTTTCAGGAAGCAGACTCTGAACCTGACTGTTGGGCTGTGCTTAGTGGTGGGGCCTCTGGGAGATGAACACACATAGATCAGATTACCAGGGTCAAGTCCCCATGAATGAGGAAAAAAAGGTTACAGTCAGACACAGAGAGGCAACCATCTAGAACTGTGAGCTAAATAAATACTTTTTCTTTATAACATAACTCATCATTAGGTTAATTCCTTGGATTAATGGGGTAGCTCAGAAGTATATCCAGCATAATTTAGTATTTAAGATTTGTAGTTAAGGCTGGAAGTAATTCAGAGGTAGAGTACTTGTTTAGGTTATGCAAAGCTTAAAGATCAATCTCACACAGACTGTCTCTCTCATACACACACACACACACACACACACACAGACACACACATACACAGACACACACATACACATACACAGACACACACACACACACAGAGAGAGAGAGAGAGAGAGAGAGAGAGAGAGAGAGAGAGAGAGAAAGTAAAAATAAGAAAGAAATGGAGTATGTTCATCAAATGTGCATATACAAAATTGTATATACAATGCACATGCAAGGGCGCATGTAATGGACCTGGGGTCCTTTCCAAGTACCCACATGATGCCTTAAAAGCCTCTGCATCTAGTTCAGGAGGCCAGAAATCCTCCTCTGATCTCTTCAGGCAACAGGAATGCTGTGGTACACATACATACAGGCAGGCAAAGTACTCAAAGACATAAAATCTTTCAAAAACATAAATACCTCTTTCAAAATGAAAGCTAAACCTTGTTACATCTGCAGGCAGATGAGTGGAACTGGGAAGTGGTCAGGTAAGGAGACCAAGGTTCAGCAAGACAAACTCTCGACTCTCCCTCATATGGACAGCCTGCTTCTAGGTAAGGGACACATGAGAGAGGGAAGGACTGGGTGCACATGTGATGTGGGACGGAAGGAGAGAAGAACGAAGAAAGAACAATCCTATTGGGATCCACACATATGAGTAACTGGGGGGCAGAAACAGTTATTGACAACATTTTAGTACCTCTTGCCTCATGATTTCTTTAACAGGGCACTTTGCCCACCTCATCCTCCCTGTCAAAGAGATTATTGGAATGAAAGGGAAACCCAGTTCTCCCTATGGGTCACAGCTAATTGCCCAATCCAATCCAGGATTTTGAGGCAGGAGGATTCAATCTCAGTCCATCAAAAAAGTGGTAAGAGACTAACATTCTGGACTAGTGAAAGTAAAGATACCACTTCGCTCATAGTGAAACATGCACTAGAAAAGAGAAGTGATGGCTCTCAGCCCCATGGTGACAGTGTTTGGTCTGCGAGCTCTGAGGGATTGTGTTTGCCTTGCCCGGTAAATATTGAATGAGTAAACAGAGCCTGAGTGGGCTCTACAAGACAAGTGACAAGTTTCTCTTGTCACTCTGGAGCCTGTGCTTTTCCAAGCGACCGGCATCTTCCAGTTCCTTAAGCGTGTGTGAGTCCACAGACCTTGCGTCTCTATATTCTTGTTTGTCTCTCTGTGGCAGGTACAGGTATTTCATGAGCTATGCATAGTAACCTGGGCTGGAGGACTGGATGGCTTGGCAGTTAAGAGCACTGGCTTCCCCTCTAGAGATCTGTAGTAAGGTTGCAGCCAAATAAAATAAAATAAAATAAAATAAAATAAAATAAAATAAAATAAAATACAAATGCCTGTAATAAAGTTTAAAGGGAATTCTCAGCTTATTTGTTGGTGAATTTTTCACTATATAAACTATTCTGATTGCTTATGTGTATGAGTATCATGATGACAGACACAATACTAGTAATGTTGGCACCAGTGTTTTGTCCTGTGGCATCTCTCCTGACTGGCTCGGATGGAGTGAGTAGTGTCTCCAGTGTGCCCCGTCATCTTGTTGGTTTCTCTGTTACACTTCGTGAATAATCAAATGTTTAGATGGAAATCCTGGCTTGTGGAGGGAATAAATAGCTACAGGTGTTCAGTTTTCAGAGCAAGCTCTGCACCCTCAGCTTTTTGCTGAGTAACAGGACGTGGAGTATATCATACTACCTATGATATACTAGCATTTGAATAAAGAATCAAACAGCTTTGAAGCAGAATATTTTAGCTTGGGGATATCTTGAAATGTTCACCTAGAAGACTTGTGTTGGTGGTGATCCTGCTTTGGGCTGGAAACCCTGACCCATGAGGTCAAATAACTCAGTGTTTGTTGTAGCTACTGGCTGTTTCCTAAGCCATCCACGTTGCTTAGTGCGCTCAGTGTGAAAGGATGATGTCAAAGCTGAGATTTCATCTGATATTTACATGCTTCTGTCCCCATATCTCACACTTCTCTTTCATTAGGCCATTGTTAAGCCAGCATGCAAGTTCAAGCTTCCAAAGCTAAGCTTTTTTTGATCTCTGAAAGAGGCCTCATGACACTAAATATCTCACCCACCAAGCTCTTCAAAAGTCACAGGTTGTGCCCCCTAAGGTAAAAAAAAAGTTAAGAAATCAATAAAAAATCGTTTAGTGAAAAGCCGGGCGTGGGGGTGCATGCCTGTAATCCCAGTACTTGGGAGGCAGAGGCAGGCGGATTTCTGAGTTCAAGGCAGCCTGGTCTACAGAGTGAGTTTCAGGACTACACAGAGAAACCCTGTCTCAAAAAACCAAAACCAAAACAAAACAAAAAGTTTAGTGAAATTACTGTGAAAGATTCATGACAGATTTCCCAATTCCAGCTTGAAATGACAATTACCATAATCCCGATGGCATTTTTAGTGTGGTTTCCCTTGCCTTAGTTACATAGATAAAATAAATCTTAATTCGGACAAAGTAAAGAATCAGGCAGAATTTCACTGGGAAATGAGATTCTAAGGTGCCACGACTACTTTCTTCTTATGTACAGGTCAAGTATGGACATGTGGATCTGCAAAGGTCTCTGTTACTAACACAAAGAGAGGCTGGAGAGATATTATCAAGACCTGGTTTGAATCATTTCAAAGAAGAGTTTTCAGCTCAAAGTGGTGGAATATAGCTGACATCCCAGCACTTAAGAGATAAAATCTGTAGGTTCCAATGTTCACATTTATACTTATCTACATTATGAGTTCAAGGTCAACTTGGAGAGAGAGAGAGAGAGGAGAGAGAGAGAGAGAGAGAGAGAGAGGAGAGAGAGAGAGAGAAGAAGGAGAAGGAGAAAGAAGAAGAAGAAGAAGAAGAAGAAGAAGAAGAAGAAGAAGAAGAAGAAGAAGAAGAAGAAGAAGAAGAAGAAGAAGAAGAAGAAGAGAAGGAGGAGGAGAAGGAGGAGGAGGAGGAGGAGGAGGGAGGAGGGAGGAGGGAGGAGGGAGGAGGGAGGAGGGAGGAGGAGGGATAAGGAAAATAGGAAGAGGGGGAAGAATGGAAGAGGAAGAAGGTAGAGGAGGAGAAGGAAGGGGAGGAAGAGGAAGGGGAGGAAGAGGAGGAGGGGGAAGAGGAGGAGGAGAAGGAGGAGGAGGAAGAAGAAGAAGAAGAAGAAGAAGAAGAAGAAGAAGAAGAAGAAGAAGGAGGAGGAGGAGGAGGAGGAGGAGGAGGAGGAGGAGGAGGAGGAGGAGGAGGAGGAGGAGGAGGAGGAGAAGAAGAAGAAGACAACGACTCGGGTAGAACAGTTTATAAATGACAAGTGGAACAGGCTGCTTCAGGAGCTAGTGAGTCACTGTCAGCTAAAAAAATGTTTATTGGGTACTTGGTACAAGCTAGGCACTGTTTAAAGAAACGAAGTTACAAGGACTGAGGACAGCAGAATTACTGATCTTAAGCAAGCACAGAGCAGCAAAGCAAACAACAAGAGTAACTTTGCATAGACAAATGCTCCTGCAGGGATAGCACAGGAAGGACTTTTTGAAAGTCTCTGATTAAGAGGGGCTTCCGAGAGATGAGGTTTGACTGGAATCTCAGAAAGTAATTTGGACATTGTAGAACGGTGGAAATACTTAGGCTTTGAGGGAGTAGGAAAAGAGTAAGCTTGGGTCGGATTTGTTGGAGAACTGGGTGAACCATATTTCTAGTCTCTTTTAGCCTAAAGAGTCTGTCACTCTATTGGCTTGAATATACCTCAAAAAGTTCAGTTTTGAGGGTAGAAAGTGAGACGGTGGTCTATGTATTTTAATTAGAAATAATAAATTAATATTTTTAACTTTTAGTTTCTTCCCCAGCCCAAGAATACAGAAGAAGTAGAAATAGAGTTTTTGCTGGACTCTGCCCAGAGAAGGATCACTGAGGAAAAGGCTCAAGGCGTTCACAGTCATTAGGATGGCAGGATGATCAGCTGCTTTGAATACAGCAGGTCCTCAGGACACGCTCTAAGAATAGCAGGTCTCTATCTCATGCGACTCTATCACATTTGTCATTTGCCATTTTTCCAGAAAGCGCATTCATGGTAGATAGCATCAGGGAAAGTTTTATTCTGTTGGGATAAGACACGTGGTACTATCTGGGATTCAACTCTCAGAAGTTCCTTCCAGAATCTCAATGCCCCACCTACAGACAGAACTTCCACCAGAGAAAGATTTCTCCTTCGTATGATGACTTGTTCCTTGGATGCCAGCTCATTTAAAATGCATTTAACAGGCTCAGGAGAATGGTTTGTGCTTGAACTCTTTGGTGATGAAAATGTTTGATGATGAAACCTTTCGGCTTTGGATGTTTTGCTGCATCCGCTATCATCTTCCTGACTGACCACCATGTTGGTTTACACAGAAAACGAGCAAGCAAGGATTGCTCCTGAACTGCTCTTGTTTGTTTGCTTATTTTTTCCTGCTGGGTTTCTGTCTCCTGAAGAAATTCTCTGATGCTTAAGCAAGCAAGTTGATCCCAGTTGCTAACTTAATGTCCCTTATTAGTAAAATTAACTAAAAAGGAATTGATTTTCAGAATCATGTAGCGACAGCCATTAAATCACCTACATGCAGATTATAACAAGAGCAGGCACACTACTTCAGCTGAGACCACTTATTCATCTGTTTTCCTGCACCATTTCTACTACCTTTCCTCTAGTAAAAGCACTTCCTAATCCATGCTCACATAAATCCCCATACACCAATGTACATAAAATTGTACTCATAATTTTGGTGGTGTTGGTGCACACCTTTAATCCCAGCACCCAGCAGGCAGAGACAGGAGAATCTCTGATTTCAAGGTCAGCCTGATCTACAGAGTTCCAGGATGGCCAGGGCTATGCAGAGAAATCCTATCTCACAAAAACAAAACAAAACAAAACAAAACAAAACACCATGATCACCTAACACGGGAAACAACTCATACACATCCATAGAATAGCAGAAATGACTACAAAATCCAACAAACTCCTCTTTAGCAATTAAAAAAAATCTATTGATATGAATTTCTAGGACATTATAAGTCAAGGAAACAATTCTGAACAGTGAATTCTATAATTCATTTCACTTATGTGGCATTCTTCAAAAGAAAAAGATAACACTATTGGCTACCAGGCTCTCGGGATAAACTAGGCATTGACTATGAAGGACCAAAAATAATTTTTCTTTTCATGAAATTAATCTATGCTTTGACTGTGATACTGTCTAAACAACTATATGCATTTGTCAAAACTCATAGAGTTAGATGATAAAATGGGAGGAATTATTGCAGATAATTTATATCTACATAAACTGGATTCAGAAGAGCAGTGCAGCGACAGAATAACCTCTTCTATTTAACTATTGGGCCTCCTGGTTCCACATCCACCTCCCTGCCCCCCACCCCCACACATCACACACGCACACCCTACACACACTCTACACACACATATACATATACACATTCATACCCTACACACACACACACACACACACACACACTACGCAAACCTACACATACTCTATACAGGCATATTCACATTCGCATCCTACACATACATATACACATACTACACACACATTGTACACATACCCTAGACGTATGTACCCTACACAGACACCCTACACACATACATACTCATACCTTACACACACACCCTATACACACATACACACTGTCATACCCTACACATACCCTATACATACTTACACATATGCTACACATACCTTATACACACATGCAGACCCTACATACACATCCTATACACACATACTTGCACGCCTTACATTCTCTCTCTCTCTCTTTCTCTCTCTCTCTCTCTCTCTCTCTCTCTCTCACACACACACACACACACACACACACACACACTTTTGACCCAGCCTATCTGCCAAATCCTGCCTCCATTTTCTGTGTCTCTGGCTTGGGTTTTCAGCTCAGTAGACTTGAGTACTGTCTAGTACTCTGCTCAGTGTCTTCTCTATCCTTAGCAAACTGCCCAAGTTTAGACCTTCAATTTGAGCATCCCTGCCCCTAAGGAGGAGCCTCTGTTTTCTCTCGTGAGCAGGGTTCATGTCCTCTGAGATTCCTCAACACTCATTCAGAAGTGATAACCCACACCATACCTTTGTAACTCTTGTGTGTTGATCTGCACAGAGGAGCAAACCTGTCACGTTCCTTTTTTTTTTTTAAGGAAAAGAAAAGAAAAAAAAAGAAAATGCTTATTATCTTGTATTTAAACTAATAATAAACTCATTAATGCTAAAATGGCAAATTTAAAAACAAACAAACAAACAAAACCCTGGCTATTTTCCTCACTAAAGCTGACACAGGGAGAAGACAATTACTGTTTAACTTTTTTTCTTCTTTTTTTTTTCAAAACCTCTCTAGAGTCTTGCCTAACTGGGGACAGCTGAACTGCCCTAGCTGCTGCCACATGCCCTCTGTTGCAATATCACATGTCACGTCGCCTCTGGAAAACTCCATCCACATTCATGATTGAGCGAGTGCGAGAGAAACACTAGTGTACTGTGCTAGGGTCGTTATGAAATCGCTGTTGAGAAAGGAGCCTTCCTCAGTCGGGTTCCAGAGAGTCATGGGGTTCCAGGAGAGCACCGACAGCCACCACTTATGAGTCCCCCTGCTTTTTATGTTACTTGATTTTGTTGTTGCTGTGAGCCTCATTTTTTACAGCAGTTTTATGAAGAAGAACACTGCCTCTACACATGCACAAGCACCCTTACCATTGATGTCCTATACCCCAGAAGAACTTTATAGTCAGTGACTCTACAATGAATGACACAGTATTGTCATTCGAAGCATACTGCTTGTGTCAGAGGTGGCTGTAGGAGCTGTGTGTTCTATGGGTTTTGACAAAGAGATGATGCTAAGTATCCACCGTGGTTATTTATGATTATGAATGGCTATTGGATTTGGTCAAATGCCTTTTTTGTATTATTACTATGCTTGTGTGATGTTTGCACTTCAACACTGTTACATGAATTGGTGCATGAATATCGAACCACCTGTTTTTTGCACACTTAGGATGAGTCCCTCTTGGTTGTGGTTCATAAATTTAATGTTTTTACTTGATTGATTGACTGACTGGCTGACTGACTATGTGTTTGCGTGTGCACGTGCATGTGTGCTTGTGCAGACACATGCACACACACAAGTATGCATGCCTATGTGCACACGTGTGGAGGCTGCAAGTGGGTATCTGTTTTTCTCCATTGCTCCCAATTGACTCCTTTGGGATAAAATCTCTTACTGAACCCTATTCTCACCTTTCCTATCCAGGCAGACCGGCTAGTGAGCTCCCGGTCTCCACCTTCCAGGGCTAATGACAGTCTTATGCAGCCATGTCTGGTGGGACTATATCACGGGTGCTGGGGATTCAGACTCAGGCCCTCATGCTTCCAGAGCAGATGCTCACACTCACAGAGCCATCGCCCCTGTTCCGTATGTGTAATTCTTTTGAAGCACTATTGGATTCAATTATATTATTTTGCTTAAGAGTGTTGCCTCTGTTCCTACAGATAACAGACAACTGCAGAATTTGTCTCTATTTGTATTGACTATCTGATTTTTGTAATATTGTAGTGGTGGCCTCACTGAATACATTTGGAAAGTATTTCCTGTTACACTGTCTTCTGCAAGAAAATTGGTGTCATTATTTCCTGTAAAAGTTCACTAATGAACACAGCTGATCTTCCTCTCTTAGAAAAAATTGTATCATGGTGAATACAACCTTAATGCAGGTGTACATGGAAACAGAGGGGAATCTCATGAATCCTTTACCTATCTGTGGTTGTATAGTGTTATATCAGAACAAAAGTCTTGGTCTGTGGTCCATACTAACATCAAATTCACTGTGTATCCTAACATAACCTCAAATTGGCAGCAATCTTCCTATTCATCGTCCTGGGTGCTGGAATTACAAGGTGTGTCCTGCCATGCCTGGATGATACAACTTCTGTTATTTAGATTTCCTCATTTTACTCTACTTGTTTGTGTGTCTCTATTTAGTTCTATGACTATTTAACGTAAGTACCGTCGTGTTATCTATAGCTAGAGTCCAGATAGAGACAAAAGTGTAGATCCCTTTGCACCTTTACTATCACAATCTGGACACATCTTTGTTGTGTGATGGTTGATGTTGATTGTCAACATGACAGGATGGAAGATCACCTAGGAGAAAAGCTTCCAGCCACGCGTATGAGGAAGACTCTAGATTAGGTTAATTGAGCTAGTTATGTGAATCTCAACTGTGGGCAGCACCATTTCATGCTCTGAGATCCTGGACTGAATAAAAAGAGAAAGCAAACTGAATTCTGACATTCCTCTTCCTGCTTCCCGATTGCAGATGAAACGGGACCTTCACATTCCTCCTTCCACAACTTCCTCATTGTGATGGGCTGCTCCCTCAAGCCGTGAGCCAAAATCAATCCCTACTTAGTTAAGTTGTTTTTGTTGGGTGTTTTTATTGCAACAATGAGAAGAATAACAGTTGTTTGCACATTATTTTTCAGAAGCAATTTCTGGGATTTCTTTGTTCTGTTATCTGTAGGAATGGTCTTATGGGGCATTACAAAGAACTCGGGTTGATAGACTTAATTCTGTATCAGTTACTGAATTCAGCATCATGGTCATGTCAAGTACACATCACCTTTTAACTATCAGAAGCCGATGACCACAGCGCTTCTTTCTACCAGGTGAGAGACAACCTATCTACAGTTTCAGAGTCGAGGGACAGCATTGCACATCTGTGACAGTCAACAAAAGAAGTGCCATGTTCAACCTGCCTCCCAGGAGTGTGGATAAGGTTGTGTCAACCCAACAAATTGAGAGTTTGGAAGGAAATGCCTCTAATATAACCCATTTATTCATCAATCAGCTTTGAGAGATTCCTTTGCATCCGTTCTAATAAGGAACCAAAGATGAATTGAACAAACATTTCTATAAGCAAAGCTTATAGACTAGCTAGGAAAACATGACATTTACATATAATCAGTCTTCCACAATATCACCTCTTCAGAGCACTTTGCTCAGCTGGGAAAATATCCATTCACTAGACCTCACATAGTGTCCTTCTCTCCACTCTGGTTCATTCTATTCTCCCCTCTCTATAATACCCCAAGCAGGCTCTCTCTCCCTTCTAAGAAACTAGTTCTGACTGTGAAATGCCATATATTTTAACTTACTTTTCTACATGTCTGAGCTCCCTGGTAGATAAATACCTCAGCTAGTAGGATCTAATTCTAGGAAGCTGAGGCTCTAATCATGCTTCCCGCCAACATTGGCAAATGCAGTAACTTTCTGATAAAGCACAGGGAGTTTATAAAGCAGGAATCAGTCCTGCTTCCCCTATCCATATCTCTACCAATAAGAATTAAGATACAGTTAGGCTGTGAACCTTTGAGGTGGAGCTTAGAAAACACAAGAGAAAAGCACAGGATCATAAAATATTCTCAAATTCGTTTCATAATCCCAAAGCTTACAAGCATTCCTCCGTTTCCTGTGGTAAAGAACGTCCCCCTAGGTTCTAACAAAAATTCCCCTTAGGAATAGAAAGATTAGGAAACACTTTGCAACAGAACACCACAGCTGAACAGTGCCTTAGGGATCAGCTAGTTCAACAAACTTGTTTTAAATATAAGAAAACCGAAGTTCACCAGAGAATGGGGTTTCTTCAAGGTTATAGTGTCAACTTGCCAAGCTGATCCCATCCTTGCCCAATAGCCTGTCTAAAGATATTGCCTAACTTGACCCTGGATGGCCACACACATAATAGAGCATGTCCTCCATGAACCTGCAGTATACATTATTTTTTTCAGGTTTCTGTGAAGTTGATAAACTGTATAGAAGCAAGAAGCTATGTACAGTATGCCATCAAGAATACCAAAGGGACCCTCTAGTGACCAATCAAAGAATGAGTCTATAGCTGCAGCTGGGAGGGGGCCATCTTAAGGGTAAAGAGCTCTTGGACTTGGAAGAACCTCAGAAACCGTCTAGAAGAACAACAAGAACTTGAATACTGGTGGCGGGGAGAAATATCAAGTTATAGACATGACAGTGGAAAAGTACCCATCTTTGGCACTCAGTTTTCAACTGCATCAAATAAATGAGTGCTAAATGATACCAAAGGTGCTTTTCAAATGGAGACTTGGTTTTTCTTCTACAGAGCATCCAATTTCCAGTTTTGACAGGTGAGGAGAGTTATTCCCTTTGGAAGTGAGTTGGCAGCCTAGTTATGATTAGACTCGAGGTAAGCTTTTCATCCTCTGTCTATGTGGCTTGATTCATCTCTGCCATGTTGTCCTGGAGCCTTGGGAGGATTTCTGCCATTGCTGTCCTGAGGCTGTTACTCTTGACCTCTTTTTTACCTCTGGGACTATTGGCAGCATTGAAGTCTAAACACATTCTGAAAGTGGTACATGGGTCAGAGAGCTGTCTTCCCTCTCACTGTTAAAATGAAACCAAAACAGATATGATCAGTGCCTTGCTCAGTCATCACCAGAGAACCTTCCTACCTCTGCAGATGGGAACAAATACAGGGCCCCACTGCCAGACATTGTGCAGAGAGAGACTCAGTGTGGAATTGGACATCTCCATCAAATCCCTCTCCTCGGGGTTCAGAGAGACCCATAGGAGATGAGGCAAGAGAGCGTATGAGCCAAAGGGGCAGAAGGACCTGCGGACACAAGGCCATCTAACTCAACGAGATGGCTGGCATGGAACTCACAGACTGAGGTACATGCACAGGGCCTTCGAAGTGGTACAGGATGGAGTTTGCATGCTGAAAGGAGAAATGCCCCCATCCCTAACCGAGAAGCTATCTCCCACTGACAACCATGTTTAAATAAAAATTAATTTTTTTTCCCAAAGGAGTCTCACTGGAGAAACAAACTGCTCTTGAGGGTAGGCCGCATGCCCAGTGGCAGATGCCGACAGTCCAGGATTTCAAAAGCATCGGTAGAGGTCCCTGGCTCAGAACCCCACGTCAGGGCCTTTTGTTTTTCCTCTCTCTCTCTCTCTCTCTCTCTCTCTCTCTCTCTCTCTCTCTCTCTCTCTCTCTCCCTCTCTCTCAAATTCATCTTTTTAAATTTTTAATATTTATAATAAAGGATCTACAGGTCTTTTGCATATTTATCATGGATTCCAGTTTTTCATTCTTACAGAATGTTTGGGTCTCGTACCTTTTCTTGGACTCTTCCTTCTGTCTGTTTGTATTGTCCTATTCTGATTTGTTTCTGTCTTATCCTATCATATTGTATTATATTATCTTACATTCCCTTACACACGAGGAAACAGAAAGAAGATACATCAGGATGGGAGGGGAGGTGGGCAGGAACTGGGGGGAGTAGAAGAAAAACTGTAATGAGGATATGTTGTATGAAAAATCCATTTTCAATAAAAGAACAAAATTAGAAACTATGTGTACACTCACTTTTAAGCTTGACTAAGTATTAGAATTACCCTCACTCCCAGACCAAGCAAACAACAGTCTATATGATAAAATTCCCTACCTCACAAACACATGCGCCACCTCAAAGCACTGAGTCATAGCTTCTGGAATACCATAAGAGGGTATTCACCCCACTAGCCTCAAACCGACTCACTTTGAATGGATACACACTTTAAATCCTCCAGAGAAAATGTACTGAGCAGGAGATTAAAACTACAAGATTTTTTTCTAATTACAATATCAAGACTTGGGGGATTTTCCATTCAAAATAAATATTTTATGTCTCCTAATAATGCTCTTATATTAAAAAGGCTTTACTTCATTTAATGGTCTCATTAAAATATTGTAGTTTAGATAATTTAAAAAATAAAGAGGAACATTTTCAGTGTTAAGTAACTAGTGGAGATAAATGTCTAAAACAAAAAGAAGGGAAGCACACGACCATATCCACTGGAGACTGTGAAAGTTCTGAAGCCAGCACCAATGCTGGACAGAGTCCCAGCAGAGCTGAAGCGAAGTCAGCTCTCATTCTGTCTCTCACTCTTGGGTTTTGGTCTCTTACTCTTGGGTTTTGGTCTCTCACTCTTGGCTTGGTTTTGGTCTCTGCATGTTGCATTCTTGGGGACTTTCTGCATTATGATTCATTTTATGTCTTTTCCTGAGAAAAATTACACCTGAGTCTTTTTAGGAAAGTCCTAAACTTACTATCTCATCTGCTTTTAGGGAAATAACTTTATTTGGCCTTATTTGAAGGACTTCTATATACACTAGAGATTGTGATAAGCATAAAGACGCTAGAAATTTCTTCATGAGTCATGACTCCAGGAATCTTCTTGATTCCCCTAAGAAAACTCACAGTGTAATTGGAACAGGGTAAACTTAGAAATAGTTGACAAACTCCAATTGGCCAGGAAAATTGATAACGGATCAAAGACCTCTTTTTACAATACACTGTGAGATTTCTGAAAATGTTGTTTAAAGATAGGGGGTCATACAGGGTATGCCACTGGAGGAATAGAACTCAGTAAATAAGATAGATTGACTAAAATGACTTTTCCTACTTAATAGCATACATAGACAATGACAGGACACAGAAAGGGAGTTGGGTGTTAGTATTTGCTATTCAGATATTTTCTCTTTGTCTGTAGCACTCTAAAACTTGAATACTGCCAACCTAAAAGCAGGCTGTCATAGAATAAATGTTTTTGCTTTGGTAGAGACATTCTTTAGATTCTTTGAGTTGGAGTTATGGGGCTGATGATAAGAATGAAATCTTATTATTATTCTGGTTGCACATTCTAATTGTGGCTGAACCTGTAACCCTGGGCATGCAATGCAAAATTGAACACATGATCTGTGATTCTTGGAAAATCATGAGTCTATCTTTGTTCTGTGAAATCTGTATAAAGAAAGAAAAGACCTGATTGCTGGTCAGTCAGAGCTGCAAGATTCCCCTGACCACTGATGACTGTGCCTGAGTCACTGCTCCGTCCCTGACTTCTTATCTGCTCTTGGGAACCGGACCTCTTAGCCGATCTTGCACGTGCTGGGGCTGGCCCCTGCCAGGGAAGAAGGAGAAAAGGAGAAAAGGACAGGGTGTTATGATTTTATATTCTTAAAAACAGATTATCAGATACACTTAAATCCCATGCTCAAATATGAACATATGAATACATATGATCTCACTTCTTGAACTGATAAATAAAATGGGCATGAATCCAAAAGTATTTAACCTTCTTATGCTTTGTAATAATAATAATCAACATGCTCTTTTCCTTTAGAAAATAGTTTCTCAAAATAGGTGTGAAGATGGAGAGGATGGATCTATAGACCTTTTCTTTCCCAGCAGAATCAGTGGATCTGCCTGAATTCTGTAGGGTAAAGCCAGACAAGTTAAGGCCTAGGAGAGAGAATATGAGTGAGTAGAATCATTGACAAGGCCATGGAGCAAAGGCTGCATCTAGCATTGCTGGGACATTGACTTCCTGTAGGACTTTAAAACAGAAGACCGTTCAAATTCTCTGGACCCTGAAAAAGATTTCCTAAGCATTACTAGAAATCTGATGATGTTCTTATCTTAGTCATATGTTACCTCAAAAGTCCCCCTCTAAAGGCCACATGGCTTTATACACTCTTGATAGTGCCCACAGAAGGGCAGCACCAGGGACAAGATCATACAAATCATACAGATTGCCTGCTTCCCAGGCCCCATTGTCTGTTGTTAGAAGAATAGAATGGGAGTAAGGAGAGGAAGCAGACTCCAGAGAGAGAGAGAGTAACAGTTTCTAAGCTGGTTAGTAAGGTTCGGGTAACCACAAGTCCAAGGTCAGAGGAGAACTTGAGGCCAACAGGAGTTACACCCAGATTATGTCCAGGTCCCCAGGAGAGTTCTGTCCCTGTAGCAGTCAGAAGCATCCATGGCAGCCAAGGCCAGGCCTGTGTTTTTGGAATGGGGTCAGAAATCAGGCCCCTCTGAATCGAAACTGTGCAAAGAGTTGGACAGCCAGCGGAAGCCAGACTGGAACACATGCTTTTCATCAGAGACCTTGAGACCCAGAAAGGACCTTAAACATAATTTAATTCAGTCTTCTGAGCTTACAAACACAGAAATTAGAGCCCAGATTAAAGGACTGGGCACAGAAGGCTCATACAAGGTCACTGGGCAATTTAGAAAGCGCACAGCAGGGTCAAATGGGATGGCTTTGGTGTGTGACTGCTTAAAAAAAAAAAAAGCCCACGTTGCCACTTCCTGCTAAGAGCCACAGGGTGAGCTATTCGACTATCATGAATATTAATGTTGGAAGTGTGAAGTGGGGACCTAAGACTGCCCCACTCACAGATCTGTTAATGACAATTAAAGTGGTTTTTCTGCCAGAAGTCACTCTTCATGCGATAGCTAATGTTGATGTTAACCAATAAGCTAGATATAGTGGCCCATTCAGATATTTCCAGGTAGAGAGGAACTTTAAGGGGATATCTCCTACTTGAGCCCACTAGTAAAATAAAATAAAGCAAAATAAGCTAAAAATATGAATCCAACCTAATTACAAGAACAACATGCTTTTCTTAGCACCCACCATGTGGCAAACACATACATACATATTTGTGTGTGTGTATGTGTGTGTGTGTGTGTGTGAGTGTGTGTGTGTGTGTGTGTGTGTGTGTGTGTGAGAGAGAGAGAGAGAGAGAGAGAGAGAGAGAGAGAGAGAGAGAGAGAGAATGTACACACATTCACTTGGTCATGCAAAGATTCTAACAGCCAAATATTTGAAGCCAGTTCAGATACTCAGCAGATTCAAACATGGCCTCTGTTTCCTTAACATTTCTTCTATCCAGATTCATAGGTCTTGGATTATGTTTTCAGGCCACATGTGGTTTACTCCCAACCTGATCTCACTCCCCTCCTCTGGCAGCAGAGGTAGCCCCTGCTCCCTGATATCCCTTTGCACCAGAAGACATTGTGGTACTTGGCACAAAGTAAGCACTTGTACTAAGAAACATGAAAGTAAAGTAAAAGGTAACCTGAGGGATAAGTTACTATTTCCCGTTCCTGTTGTTTAAAAATAGCCCTAACAAAGGATGGTTAGGTGGAAAGAGGTTTGGGATTTATTTGAAGGATTAATCAGCTCTCAGGGAGATGCTGTATGTGGTAGGGGTGGGGCAGGAAGCACAAGGATACACCAAGATAATGAAGTTGAATAGGGAGCCCACGCTTTAAATTGTTTTACAGAAGCCAGATCGGTAAAATGTCATTTCACAACTCATGACCAGATCTTTCTGCTAGCTTCCAGACACACAAAGCTGACAGACCTGCTCAGGTAGGAGTTTGGTCGCTTCCCTAGTACACCTCCCCCATCCACTCTACTGAACTCCTTTGACAGATGGGGGGATGCTACTGAGGCTTCTTTCAGCTTTGCCTCGCAAGAGAGCTCTGCCAATATGAGAATCTTAGATAATTAATAAGTCTCTGGATCATTATTTGGTGCCTGGCTGGTCCAAGAAAGTCCAGCAATAGAAAATTAACATCTCCGATAAGAAAAAAAAAACAGGATCATTTCACAAGGTTTCAACCCAAATCCTCATCTTATGTCTCTAGCCTCTCCTCTGTCTAGTAGACTGTGTCTCAGAAGATGGCTACAAACAGTTTCTCCCACACCACCTGTTTGTCTAGAAAGTTGTGTTTCTCCAGTTGAAAGGCAGGAGTATTGGTCTGTTTGGAGTGAGTTTGGGCAGAGTGACCATGTGTGGTTTCTGAAGGTATGACATGAAAGTGGTTACCATTTCTTTCTTCTCCTCTAGGACACTTTCCACGGAGCTCAGAGCCACCAAATAAGCAGTCCACCCATGCTGACACTCCATGCTATGAGGAAACTCATGCCTGACCAGCACCTCCACCCCCAGCTTCCAGTACTCTGTCACCAGCTCTAACACTTCCCAAGGCTAAGATCACTTGAGCTATGTGAGCCAGAGGTGCCCAGAGTAGCCCCTTGGTACCCAAGCCTAAGCTCGAGTTACTCTGTTCTGTGAGGTTTTGTTTTATAGCAGAATCACATGACTTCCCTCTCCCCACCCATTGCTACTTCTGGTTACAACATCACAGACAGATGGCAAGGCATGCCAGTACACTTCTTCTCTGTATTAGTGACATTGCTTCCTGGCTCTGTCATCTACTAGACAGAGCCCTTATGAAAGTGTCTGATGCATTATTTTCCCCATCTACAAAAAAACAAGACTGTTGCCTGTGTACAGACACAGTGATTGTAACTGAGTTGAGGCAGCCTTGGCTACATAGTGAGTTTTGGCTCAACCCAAGACCTTGTCTCATAACAACAACAATAGCAACAACAACAACAATAATAATAAACACAATTATGGCTAATAGTAGAGTCCATGGGACCACTACAGAAATGAGGATCACTTCATTGTACAACACTCCACACTGTCCTGGGACTGTCGCTGTAATAGTACAGATGTAAAATTTTGTCTATAGGCTTATGTATTGAACATAAGCTGGTGGCTCTGTATTGAGAGGTGGTGGGACCTTTGGGACACGGGGTCTAGCTGACAAACGTAGGACTGTAGGAGCAGGGTTTGAGAGTGAAAAACCTGCTGTGGCCCTGGCTTAAGGTCCCTGTGTTCCTGATCCATGCAGATTGAACAGGTCACAGGCTCCTGACATCATGCCATTCACATTAAGATGAACTGTACCCCGCACTGTGGATCTATGCCCCGTAAGATGCTTCTGTCTAGTATTTGGTGAGAAGGATAAGAAAAGTAACCTGTATAATTCAAATTACCCTGCCTTTGTGTGGTTTTCCTGACAATGCTGTAGGCAGTAGCACAAGCAGGCAAATGATGGGTTGAACTGCTCAGATAGATACAAGGACCATCAGTAACATCAATCCTGGACACTGAGGCCAAATCTTTTGCTTTCTTTACTTGACCCTGGATCTCAACTACATAATCATGAAGCATCAGAGAAAACTTAGTTTCTTTTCTTTATCTTTTCTCTTTCCCGCCGATCCACTCCAGTTTTGCCTTTTGTGCCCAGCTACCTTCTTTCTTATCTCTAGCACTACCTACTTCGTAAATATGAATTTTATCACCGCTTCATTGTATCTCTCTGGGTCACCAAAGAAACACAAGGTTTTTTCTCACTATTAGTACATGGGAGCATAAATTTTTAGATGATCAAAGCCAAAACATTTCAATGACCAAAGTCAATTAAATGGTCAAAGACATTTAGAGCCTCCCCTTTACCAATCACATATATCCAAAGCTTTCAACCAAGTCCATCAACCTAATGCCTGCAATGAGAAATGTAGACTTGGGGCATCATCTAGGTGCATCTGGTTCACGCATTGCACTGTGTGGAACAGCTAAGCAAGGTCCTGACCTCCTGTACCTTGATTCCGCGACAAACTTTGTTTCCTCAGCACTAGGCTGAGGAAAGGATTAGAAAAACTTCTCCTCCTGAGTCTCGGCTAATGTTTGTCACCACAAAAGAAACAGGAGGGATTTCACCTCCAAGGAAACCCAGGAAGGAGCCTCACTGGGGAAGGCAGCCCAGATATACCAAACATGGGCAAGTGAAGACGGACCCACTCTTCTGGTGGGTTTGCCTAGAGTTGCAAGAGCATTGAGAGCTTTGGGGATAGTTTTGAAGAGCAGAGTCAAGACAGATTGCTTAATACCTTCCTTTTAGAACCCAGAGGACACTAAGACAAATAACACCCTTTCATTTTCCTTCTTTAAAGGAGAAAAATCAACTACAAGTTTTCTATGAAGTCAGGTAAGGCACATGGTGGTCTTCTGACACTTCATGTCTCTGATACCAGCTTTCTTGATAATCTTTATAATAATGATTAATAGTCAAAGGAGGGGTTAGAGTAAGAATTAAGTCAGTAGCTAAGGTAAGGTTGAGACCCATCTGGCATGGCTACTAGGAACCAAACCCAGGTCCATGGCAAGAACAATAAGAACTACTAATCACTGGGCCAGTCATCTAGCCACCGTCTCCATTGTCGATTTAAAGAAGTTTTAACTAAGTGATTGATAAATGTTATGTTGCCAGGCCCACCCCCCAACAGCCCTTTCTCTACTTCTTTGATCAGATGTACAAAGTAGTTGCTATTCTGATCAGCGAAGTCAAATTACATACAAGGGTATTAGGGTTTCAGGTAAATTAGCTAGGACAGGCTTGCATGGACAGTTCTCTGCTTTTGGTAATCTTGTGGCCAAAGATAATTTTAAGGCTCCATTCCGAATAAATTTGTAGCTCACCAGCATGTGTCATTTCTGGTTTTTGTTCCATGAGTGAATACTGCCCTACTTTACTGCTTTCAAATGGGCAACATCAAAAATACAGCTGTTTTGGTTTGGTTTTTACTGATGGCAAAAGCTTTGTATATTGGGAGGTTGGTCCGTACTTTATTAATGGTCAAGTTTGAGGACAATCCAGGTGTCTAAAATCCAATGTTCACCTGCAAAGTATCCTTAGAAAATATTTTCACTTGTTTAGAATCAGACCGTTTGCTAATTGTCACAACATGTGTGTTGAAAGAGTTGAAGCTGGATGATTTGTTGTACATAAGTGGGGCTGGAGCACACAAGCATGTGGGTGGGGCTGGGAGAAGAGCCCCAGTGATTAAGAGCTTGTATTGCTCTTGTAGTGGACCCATGTTTGGTTCCTATTAATCAAATGGAGTAACTCACGACCACCTGTAACTCCAACTCCAGGAAATCTGAAGCCCTTTGCTTGCAAGGGCACCTACACACACACACACACACACACACACACGAAAATAAATACTTTGAAGGTGCCAATGAAAATGATCATAGCATTGGTCCACACTTAAGCAGAATTGTACAGGTCACATAGCTTTTCTTGCTATTATTTCTGCTAAGGCTCTGCCCCATGAAGTAGGCATAGAAACAATAGTTCATCTCCAAATGACAGATGAGAAAATAAAGAGCCTGAGAGTTTCAATAACTCATCCAGAGGCATAAAGTCTCATTTCCTCTGTATTCCTTTGAATACACTGCAAAGACATCTAGCAACTGGAGGTACGAAACAGAAGAATCTGTTCAGTTAAAAATCCTAGTAATGTGGGTGCCCAGTAGAGCCAGCAAGATCAGCGCCATACACGCCTGCCAAAGGACCGAGCGTGTGGAGAAGAGACTGCACATTTCCTTCAGTCTCTTTTGTGGCTGGATGTGGGTCAGGAAGAAGAAAACCAGAGCAGGGTGTTTGAAACTGAGGGCCATGAGAAGGGGCTGTTGTGTGTGTTTCTGATTACTGCTACGAGAAAGTATTCAATCTTTGAGGTTTAAAGGAACACAATTATATTCTTAACATTCTGGAAGCTCCTGAAGTCTTAGTTAAATTGTCTGGGCTTAAGTCAAACCGTTACCAGGAAGGACTTCTTCCAGAGGCTAGAGATGGATTCTTTCCCTTGTCTCTTCTGCTTATCTTCTTTGATTTGAGCCTCTTTCTCAGTCTTTAAAATCCAGCTCTCCAAGCTCTCTGCATTGTGATCAACCCCAACTCTTCCTTTGCCCCACCACATAAACATCCAGGTGCTTATGTGGTCCCTTTGAGATGACCTAGGATGAGTTTCCACCTCTCAACTCTCAATTTAATCCTATCTGGGCAGGGACTGCTCTCAGGCATTCACAGCCCTGGGGACTAGGTCGGTGAGCATCTCTGAGTCCATCATTCAGTCTATCACAGGTGTCAAGGTGACAGGTGGATGGTGGCAGTGGTTTTGTGCTGGCAAATGCACCTCTGGTTGTGTTTGCCTGTTGAAAGTCACTCTCCTCTGCCACCTGACATGCAGGACCAAAATAGAACCTCTGTGTTCTGATTCAAAATTAAATGCTCTTTCAGGCACAGCACACATTGCCTCTCAACACTGGCATTCATTCTTGCAGACAGCCCATTCTTGTATAGATAGTAATTAATATTTGCATAATGCTTTAGAGTTTATAGTGTCCCTTTTTATTTACATGAAACCATCAAACCCCTACAATAACCTTCTGAGATGGTTATTATTAACACCATTTTACATATGAAGACACTAAAGCTCAGAGGAGTGAAATGGTTTGCCCGAGGTCACCCAGCTGGTAAGGGCGAGAGACCACAATGCAAAACTCTGAACTCACACTATGCTCAGTTCTAACTAATGAATCTGCACTTGGCTGACTTCACTAGATGTGTTAGTTACCTTTTGGAAAATACTCAAATAATGATTTGGATCTCAGACATGCTTTGGGAGAAAATGAGTTTATAAGTGTCTTAGTGCTTGATAGTATGCAGAATGACTTGTGACACATAGCCATCATCTCTATCATCACCACCATCAACATCATTGCCACCGACGCGCCACCACCACCACCAGCATCACCATTTGTTCTGGAGACCAAGACAATTCAATAGCTAAAAACTCTGTTTCTTTTTAGAATATTGTGCCTGCTATGTTGGAGCTCTTAGGAACTATGATGTTATAATACATCTCAGGGTCCTGTGGTTTGTTGGCCACTGCGCAGGTATGACTGTTGAGATAGCCAAGCTCTTGTGCCCTTGCAGGTAAACAAGGTGACAAGGTGGCTCACTGTTTAGCTCACTGGTGGCTCCTTGGGGCCGTCACTCTATAGTGGCCCTTCCAGATGCATGGTGATGCTTACTACCTTTTTATTCCCTTGTAGAAACCTACCACTTGCTTGGTAACTCAAGCCAACTAGGACGAAGAGGGAAGAATTAAGATGGACAGAATGCAGAACAGTGGGGACAGTGGGCTGGGGTCAAGTCATGGCTGCCCTTTTTCAAGTGGAACTCTACCACCCCTCCTTCTCTTCTCTTCTCTTCTCTTCTCTTCTCTTCTCTTCTCTTCTCTTCTCTTCTCTTCTCTTCTCTTCTCTTCTCTTCTCTTCAGCCTTCTTTTTTTTTTTAGAATAGCCACCAGCATCTGAAATTTGCAACCTCAAAACAAAACTAGGGGTTCACTGGGAGGACTAGCCAAGCTGTCCTGCACATGTGGCGGAGCAGTCAGCCGGCCCCCCACTTCATTTGAGTAAGACCGCCAAAAGCCTTCACGTGGCGCCTTGGCCACAGAAGTATAATTAGGAAGTGCTGCCTTCCCCTCACAATGGCCACCTTCACTGGGCCAGGCAAAGGTGACAGATGGCAGGCAGGTGCATTCAAATGGTCTTGGTTTGACCAAGGGAAATGAAGTACTAAAACCTAACTCGGTTCCACAATGAGTCAGAATGGGGGCAGGGAAGGCTCTCAAGTTCTCTGGCCCCTGTTCTTAGGAGCGCATGTTGCTTCTGGTTGTCATCTTAGGACTCATGGTTCTAGAGCTGTATTGCTATGAGACAGCCACTAAATTGTTTTTGGCCACTATTAACAATTCTTGCTTTCACACTCAGCTGTTTAATCATATAAGTTCTGGCCATCTGAAGTGGTCCCAACTCCAATAACCCATGCCCCTGCTTCTTCAGACCACACCAGTACTCCATGCCCACATTAACCCCTTCTTAGACACCTTTCCATGGCCCAGTGAGGTGACACATGCTGGAAGCTCCCATCTTTGGAAGACCAAGGTGGGAGGACTGCTCTTAGCTAAGGACCAGGCTGGTCTATGGAATGAGACCTTACCCAAAGCACAACAAGGAGAAGAAGGCCCTAGCTAAACTGAGCAATTCCTTGCTACCCAGGCCCCTTACCCTTTTCCTTTCAGTTGTATTGTCTATCGATTTGAAATTGAAAATAGTTTCTCACCTAAATGTTGAGTGCCCTGCTAAGCACTTTCACACTTGTTTGTTTGACGTTAGACAAAGAACACCTCTAAGACAGAGACTGATTCATTGCTTTGTCCCATCCCAAGCAGTATGTTCTCCATAAATTGTTTCTGTGTTAACAATTTCAGAGAACTATTTGAAAAAAAAAATCTTAGACTGGTAAAGAATGTGAAGCTAGCCAGGCATAAACTCCCATTACTTCTAATCTGTTTCGCCTGGCTCAGGACACCATGCGCATACCCCATTCACCAGTGCAGTCTTTCCTCTGACACCTCTGTGGTCCCCAGGAACCTCCTCAATGCCAAATCAGACTACCTTTTTGCAGTCTTCTTCATTCTCACACCAGTGTAGTGTTTTCACTTAAAAATTAACTGCTTCATCAATTTTTTTCAGTGTTCTGGGGGACCAAATGCAGGGACTTGTACTTGTTATGCAAGCATTCAACAACCCCAAACTCAGAGCCCTTAAATATCTCTCCTGTTCCCCCACTGCCCATCCCCTAATGTGTACACATATAAGATTCTTCAAGAATCCACTTTGAGTTTCTGTCTGTTTTTTCTTCCTAGATACACTTCAAATCCCGGTGTATCCCAAATCTCTGCCCACAGATCCTATTTCTCTCTCTCCCAAACACTACCACTGCCTTGCCAAACACCAAGTACATCTCCAGGACAGTGCTTCCTGCTGGCATTTCAAAGCCTGCTCAAAGCGCAGTTATCTTTTCTATTCCTTCATCCTGGCTGCCGAATCTGGTCTTGGTAATTCCTGTCTGACCCTGATTATGAGCATTACATGGATTCCAGGGAGGAAATTCAAAAGCAGTCTTTCACGACTGCATTGGCACATGCCAACACACACTCCCGCTGGGAGTTTAACTCTGGGAGTTAATATTTCAGCCATCCTGTCCCTCCTCCGCCCACAATGCCCTGGCTCAAGCCCTCATCCCCTCCAGCTGACCCCCACAACATCTACATCGCAGTCTGCACATTCCTTTATGCTATCCCTTTAGACCGTAAACATAATCAAGGCTTGCTCTTGCCTTGAAAGTCCCCTTCTGATGCACTGCCTGCAAGACTGGAGTAAGATGCTCTGGCTGGACGCACACCCCTCCCCCCCGACATTCTGAGCTAATTTCATCTCCGTCCTTGCCACCTCATGCAGTCACTTGGCGCTCTTAAATCAACATGCCATTTTCTTCCACAATTTGGGTGCAGGAAGGATTTGCACATGTCTCTACCTTTTCCTGGAGTGTGCATCTGCCTTCTGATTGCCAGCTCAGTTATATTCAAGACCTCGGTGCCACCTCACGACTCTCATGGGGTTGCTCCCATCCCCTTTTTCTCCGGCCAGCCAGAACTGTGTAGCCTGCCCCAGTATCTCTTGGCAATTGTTTGTATTTCTGTAGCACCACATGTTATTGCAATTTCTTCATATGTCCATCACTCCATGTGCTTTAAGATTCTTGGGGGGGGGGTTGATAACCTATACTTTTTTTTTTGATATCCTCATTTGCTCATAGTCAACCCTTAGGAAAACCGCATAGTAAATAAATTAGTGGCTACACTCAGAGGTGCTTTGGGCTAAAAGAGAAGTCTCAGTGAAGTGAAATTATCTGTGGATGTGAGCTTCAGAGCTGATATAAAGGGAAGCTGGACTTTTCCATCACATCTGCTGGAGCTCAGATCTTCCCTTTAAGGGATACTCCTCCTCATATACCTGTAGGCAAGAGTTCTCAGTTCCTTGCCTTGAGTTTCTTTATCATTAGATAACTACCTCCAAGTATTGTCATTTGTAGATTAGAATTTATATACATAAAGTATTCAATATAAAATCTAACAGATATGATTATTAACAGTAATGGATGGCCCCTTCCTTTCCCTGGTACCACTTTCTATAAAATGATTTTATACTAATGTTCCTGAGGTTACAGCAAACTCTATCACTATAAAGTTTTACCTCAGTACATATCTGTAGCATCTAACCATTCAGGCCTGGAAATGACTCTGCCTGGAATAATGGGGTTTTTTTGGGGGGGGGGACGGAGAGAAGTGGGGACAGGGTCTCACTATGTAGCCTTAGCTGTTCTGGAAACTTGCTAGGTAGGCTAGATTCATCTGCCTCCCGAGTGCTCAGTGTAAAGGGAAACCGTGACTGGAATTATTAGCTCTAGTAGTTTCTTGAGAATAAGCTTTGCTCAAAATAACCAAAGTCCAAGCACAGCAGTTGCTTATTCCCTCCATTTGCCCACTGTATCTGGCTCAAGCTTAGGCACTGAAATGGCTTTCAAGTCTACAAGGATAAAAAGAAACAACTGGAAAAAAACCAAGATGTCTCCAGGGGTCAGCCTGAATGGCCAGGACACGACCGTGCAGACTTCCCACCAGTGTGCTCCTGGTTTCAACTTTGTGAACTTATTTTGCAATCCCATATTTATCCCCAGCTCATTCTCATTAAAGTTCTGTTAACAGGCTCATTTGAATTGCGGCCACTGTGCTTCACAGGAAGAGCACACATGAGTTCTATTTAAATGTCTTTGGAGTCTTTCAGAGAAGAGGTGCCTTTATTCCACACTTGCACATTTCAACTTTATTTTTGACACCTTAATATGATTATTTTTTTGTTCTAGTAAAGCACTGGAGCAGAAAGGAAAAATAACTGGTTAGGTTTCTTCCCCCAACATTAAAAACAAGGGAAATAGCCAATTCTTTGGAAGTGAGCTGGTTGGAGTTATATTTGAGGTCTTTCTGAGTGAAATAATTAGTCATTTCTTAAAAATAAAAAGCAGCAGAGGATGACAGGGAAGCAGCATGCTGAGGCCTTCCCGTGAGTACCCGGAGCTATCCCACTCCAGGGAGGGAAGATTCCGGAGAGCCAGTGTGCACTGGGAGGGGAGCAAACCCCACATTCAACCTAACCCGGCCTTCACCTCATCTCCTCCAGTTGCACAATTTAGGCAATTTCTACAATGCCGAGTCCACATTTGCAGAATGAGGATGATAGCAGTGACATTGGGAGAATTAAACAAACAAACAAACAAAAAAAAACTGTCTAAAAGCCACAGTGTGTGTATGCAATAGTTGTTAAGGCCTGCACACAGGGAGGCATGGACCAAGAAGAATAAAGTTACCTATGGTTTTTTTGTTTTTTTGCTCTGCCTTGTTCCACTTTCACTTAAGAATTAAGCCTTTATATATATGAGGGGTGGAGGCGGGGGTGTGGAGAGATGGTTCAGTGGTTAAGAGCATTCATTCATTGGCTATTCTTCCAGAGGACCACAGTTCAATTCCCAGCATCCACATAGTAGCTACTGTCTGTGACTCCAATTCCAGGGGCTCCAACACCCTCACACAGACATACACGTAAGCAAAACATAAGTGAACAAAGATATGTATGTACATATATATGTACATACAGGGGGGAATAAAGGTATGGTAAATTAGTCTTAAAAGGTTGGTTCACAAAATGTGGGATCCTTCAACTGTGTCACAGATGTGTGTCAAAGGTTTGGAACCCAAGGAAAACACACCCTTTTCCTGACTGAAAACCCAAATACTTTTTTTTCTTTTTATTAAAAAATGTTCACTAAGAGACAAAAGACCCGATTGTCCTTCCCTCTTTATCATTTGTCTTACCGAGTAACCTTTTAAAGCTCCTACCAGGTACACAGGGGAGAGTGAACAGGATGACCTGCAAACCTTTTCTAATGCCTAGGTTTTATAACCAGCTCCTTTTTGGGAACATATTTACGGTTTCTTTCACCAACTATGAACAACTCATGAAACACTTTTCCCTGGAATGTTTTAGTACAGCTGAACTGTCTCTTTAGTACAGAAAACTAGCTTTCCATCTGCAATGTGAGCTGTTTCTTTCTCTACTACCACAGGACTCCTGACAGGACTCAAGAAACCAAAATTCTCCCAGTGAACCAGCCTGTATTCAGCACACATAACAATGTGGGCATTAAAGCAATTAAGAGTAATGTGGGCAGATCTAGATGGCTAGATAACAAGTTGTTATTTCCAGAACTGTCTTTTCCACACACAATTCCCAGTTCTGGTGACCTGCCATTATACACAATTCTTCCCGTTCCCTTTGTTCTCAGTGGGTCCTGAGGAGGGCTTGAGCTGCACTGAGCATGGGAAGTCTTCCACACTCTTTTCAGAAACATGAGGAAAGCCTACTTAAGCTGGCTTTCCAGCAATGGTGCTTTGCTTTGTATTCTATCTCAAACCAAGAACTCAATGGAAGTGCCTTTTAATGGGTGGGAAGACTGGATGAAGAAGAGGGATTCTTTTTCTATGAGATGAGAAGAACATCTTTCTCTACCAGATTTATTTCACTCACTTCTCTGTCTCCTCAGAGACCAGCTGTCCTGCAAATCACTCAAGCTCAACCTTCCTCAGTCAAAAAACTTCCACACTCCCTGATTTCCTGCTTCTTCCTTCCCAGGTCCTCATTCCTCCAGACTTTCTTTGCTCCTGACTTTCTTTAGACAGAGTAAGTCACCCCAAGAGCCCTCAGCAGGACAGAACCAAAATTCCAGGCTAATCTGCAAAACCCCCAAACCAGCATTGGTACATGGCATCATTAGTAGAATTTTATTCTCCAGTGAAACATTTATTGAATTCCTATGGAAGTAGCAGTTCCTGTCTTTGTGGTGTTTCTTGGTGCTTCCACAATGCTAGGGGTCCGCAAAATGACCTCTAGTGATCTGCTAAAGCTCTCAAGGTCTAAGGTGTTCCCAAAGCAATTGTCATGAGATCTTCAAGGATAGCATGAACCCTTAATATTTTGCTAAGTCTGCCCCCCACAAGATTCAATACACAGAAAAGGTCTGGAAACAATGGTATATGGTAATGTCATAATTTAAGTACAAGTAACTCCTGTATTATAATTATTCATATACCACTAGATACAAATTGTATACAATTGTTAATTGTTTTATTAAATTTCTGTTTCCTAAAGAGCCACACAAAGAAAGAAGCACAGAGAATATGATTAAATGATTACATTGATTTTCTTAGGTTCTAGCCACTAAACAACTACAAACAAGTTAATGTGTTCAGATGGCAGGATTGCATTGATGAATATTTGGGGATAGAAGCCCCTAAGGCAGTAGTTCTTAACCTTCCTAATTCTGTAACACTTTAATACAGTTCCTCATGTTGTGGTGAACCACCCACACACCCATAATTATTTTGTTGCTTCTTCATAACTATAATTTTGCTACTGTTATGAATCATAATGAAAATATCTGATATGCAGGCTATCTAATATGTGACCCCCCAAAGGGGTTGTGACCCACAGGTTGAGAACCCATGGCCAAAGGAGCTAGGCCCTAGAATTGTGGCTGCACATAATAAAAAAAAAATTAAACCAAGAGTGATGGCTCTTTAATTCCTTTAAGAAAAATGAAACCAGACTTGAATGGGTTAAATTGTAGAAACTAAATTATAATGATCCAGAATGGAAGATAATGGAATTGTACCTAACCCAAAGAAACCCAAAGAAACATTTTCAATGGAAATTTCAAAAGGAAAATGACTGTTATTTTTATTGCTTATTTTTATTCGTGTGTTTTGATTTTTGAGACAGTTTTTTCTAGGTTGCCCTGTAATTCACTATATAGCCCAGGCTAGCCTTCAATTGTAAATTCTCCTGCCAGAGCCTCCAAAGTACAGATTACCCTTTAATAGATGAACCAACATGCCTAGATTGCTTATAGTTCTTAACTGAAGAGATTGGGTAAACTGTCCACTAGGAACTACAAAGAGAATTTTATTTCTTCATCTGTCAGTATAGTGAGTTTATGATGCCTGCTTAGGATTACAAAACAATCCATTGTATTTAGTCCAGGCTATAAATTCAGGCTTTCAGATTTCTCAGAAGACTGTTTGAGAAGGCAGGAGGCAGATTGTCCAATCTGGCTGCTCCACGTGCCAGGAGTTATTAATTATGTCTGTTCTAATAACAAGCACCGGGGAGCAGCAAACTCAAAACATGAGGGGAAAACAAAACAAAATATGATGGTGGTTTGCCATCATGACAGGAAGCAAGTGGCCACAGCTACAGCACAAACCCTGCCAGCAACAGATTGCAGCTAGGACTGGGCATGGTGGTCATTACTATGGCAATCTGAGGACATGGAGTCCCAGAGGCCTCTCTAACATCTGTCATGAGCAATAACTCACCTTCTTTCCTGTGCTTTTCAAGGATAGGTGAAGGAGGATTAGAGAAGTTAAGAGGGGACAATTGGCATTTACTAGTCTATGGAGCATGGAATATAAGAATATCTGGTATATTATACAGATGAAACCACCCAACTCTAAATACATCTACATCGTATACACATACACATACACATACACAAACACATACACATACACATCACATACACATACACAAACACATACACATACACATCACATACACATACACAAACACATACACATACACATCACATACACATACACATCACATACACATATACAAACACATACACATATACATACACAAACACATATACATATACATACACATACACAAACACATACACATACATATCACATACACATACACATCACATACACATATACAAACATACACATACATATCACATACACATACACATCACATACACAAACACATACACATTCACATACACAAACACATACACAAACACACATCACATACACATACACATCACATACACATACACATACACAAACACAAACACAAACACAAACACAAACACAAACACATACACAAACACATATACACATCACATACATATACACAAACATACACATACACATCACATACACATACACAAACATACACATACACAAACACATACACATCACATACACATACACATCACATACACATACACATCACATACACATACACATACATAAACACATACACATCACATATATATACACAAACACATACACATACACAAACATACACAAACACATATACATACACACACATACACACACATACACATACACAAACACATACACATACACATCACATACACATACACATCACATACACATACACAGACATACACATACACATACACATACACATACACATACACATACACCTACACATACCATACACATACACTGAATTCTGGAGAAGCTGAACGGAAAAGCCTAGGTTATCAAACAATGGCAGAGTAACATCTACGTTTTCCCATTCACATATTCTCTAGCTAATACAAGACTCCTTTTCTTTCTGCCTAAGAGAATGGCCTTCTTTAGCTTTCTATAGACTCCCACAATAGACCTAAGTCTCAGTAGGTAGATCTATCTAGGAGTGGGGGTCTTCATTTTCATGAAGAGCACCATTAAGCTCTGTTGGAGGACTGACCACCAACTTAGCCTATTTGTTTGGGCCTGAAGTTCAGATTTTCAGGTTGTAAGCAGGAGTGACATTTCTATCAAATGGCACATGGAAGCTTAGATTTGGTAGGACAGGGCACCCATCATTTCTACCAATGAACTGGTAAGGCTGGTTAAACAAAGGATACACCAGATTTGCCTGAGGTTGTCATCCCTTGACCTACTATACAGCCAGCTGCTGGAGAATCTCTGAGGACAAAGGCTTGTGCTCCTCTCTGACCCACTAGGCTCCAAGGCAGAAACTAGATCATGGCCATCTTTGTATCCCAATTGCCACCTGATGATTTTCAGTAGATTTAAATAAGGGAATGGGTCTAGCACTTAAAGGGATAAATGTACTGATTAGGACTCACACTCAGAGAGGGGGACACCCTGGGTTGTAAGATGACAAGAATTTTCCTTCTTGGGGAATAAGGGATAAAATGCAACTTGAAGAAGGAAATGGGCAAGATCTTCACTGGGGAAATGTCTTCAAGTAGCCAAGGGCCTAGCTCTGGGAACATGGGCAAAGGAAAACCCTTGAAAGCTTCAGGTGAATGTTAGAAGCTCCAGGAAAGGAAGGGACATGGCCTGTCTAGTGTGGACACTTTCAATAAAAATGCAAAGAAGAAGAAAGACTCCGCCAGGAAGAGGGCTGGCCATTTAGAACTACAAGGGACTGTTGTCACCGTTACAGGAGGCCACACTGAAGGGAAGAGATAAACACATTAAATTAAACTCCAGACAATGGGTAGGAAAAGTTGAGTTCAAGGGTAGGACAAGTGTGTCTACCCCTCCTACCTTTGCTCTTCATTTAACAGCAGACTGCTTATTGAGTGTTTCTATTTGCCATGCCTTGTGTTAGAACTTCAGCCCTACTGATGATAATGCCCAGAGAAAAGCAATCAGGAAGCCCCGTTGCATACAAATTCAACTTGAAAAAAATAAAGGGAATTGATTAGAAAAAAAACAAAACAAAAGCAAACTGACAAGGTTTCTGTGAAGCTGGCATTCTGCATTGAACAGAAATTGAACACAAATTGAAACAATCCTTTGGAGAGCCATTTGGCAATACTTTTCAGAACCATAAAACTCAGCTAGTGATCCTCAGCCTAAGGATTTACCCTAAGGCAAAAGCCTCTAAAAAGAAACACTGTATACTCCGAGCTCTTTCAAATAACAAAGCCTAGAAAGAAACCAAATTCCCTTGGAGATGGTTAAATAACCCATGATGTATTAACCCCATAGAAAATTACATACCCATTAATATGATAAATGAGGAGGCTTTGTGGCAACATCAAAGTCATGCCAAATAATGTTCATGAGTGGCAGCAGAACTCATGCCTATACATTTGTTCTGATGGTAAAACTTCAGCTAAAAGTTGAGACATAATGAAAAGATAAAAATTATTGAAATTTTGTATATAATTATTGCGCATTTTTAGGAAAATGAAAACAGATGAACTCTTACCTTAGGTAGGAAAAAGCTGGACTCAAAGCATGTGAGTTATATAGCATCTTTTAGATCCTTGGTTAATGCTTTCGTTTTACAATCGTGCAAATAAAGCCCCGAGAAGCAGCTGCTTTGTCCCCTAGCCAGCCAGTGACAGACATGGGACGAAAACACAGGAGCACAAGGCAGAAGAGCCCTGGATGATTGTATTCCGGAGAATGGTAATGTGGAACGCCAAGAAACACAAGGAACGCCAGGCAAAATCAGGGGCCATAAAAGTTTTCAGATATGAGGATCAAATGCTGTTGGTGAGAAGGGACTTGTCCCCTCTTGACTGAGGCCTGCTTTACCTACTCATAAACTGTGCTGAGTATGGAAGAAAAGCAGGTTGTCTGCCTTTATGGGGCAACTTGAACCAGTCTCACTGCTGCTCTTCAAGGTCAAGGTCTGTCTACCAATCCCCATGGGAACACACACTCGCCTGTTAAGCCTGGAGATCCTGTGGAGCGTAGAACTCTTCTGCTCTAGGATCTTCTATCTTCCTCTGGTGGAAGACATCACAAAGAAATGAATTCTTTAATACAGTAACAAGTACTGGTTTAAAAACAAAGTAAGAAATTCAACAGAGACCAATGAGAAAGACACTGCAAGATGGGGCAGGGAATTGTATGAAGAATTATAAGCAAGAGGGACACACAACTTGGTGTGTGTATTGAATCCTTCCTCTGGTGGCCTGGCATAACAATGTCATTCCTCTGCTTAGCAACAACATACATCTTTTCTTACTGTGGCCCAAGAGATCTTTAAGAAATTTCAGTCGAGTATTATATAAACTAAGGGCAAACAAGACCACTCCAAGGTATGTTTGCAGAGGTTGTCGTTTATTGCAGACATGATGGAGAGGACATCCAGAAGCATCCGGAAGAGTCCAGAGCAGGGAGAGAAAGTAGTTGATTGAATATGACTGGTAGACTGGACTGGGCTATGAGAGGAGAGAGGGCGGGGCAGGAAGAGAGAGTTCAGGCAAAGGAGACCAAGAGAGAGAGGACAGAAGATTTAGGAGAAGAGAATTAGAGTGGTTAAAATGGCTGAGTCATATGGAAATAAGGTGCTGGAGAAGGGATGGCCATGGGCTAGAGAACTTGAGCAGAAGGAGTGGGGTGAGAAGGTCTGAGCCAGGGTAGTTTTGATAGACAGAGGAAGCCTGGAGGCCAGCAAAGCTTTGATAAGCTAATGGGCACCACAAAGAGCTATTGTCCTTTTCGACCTGACAGATCACATTGGCCCCTCTGCAAACTTTTTTTTAATTTTCTATATTCTTTGTTTACATTCCAAATGATTTCCTCTTTCCCAGTTCCCCCCTCCCCATATGTCCCATAAACCACCTTCTCTCCACCCAGCTCCTTGTCGCTGCGTAGCTAAAACCCCCATACTCTGCACAGATGTGAAGGGCTCCACACTAGCTTCCAGTTGGCTTCCCAGTCAACAGGACAGATTCTCCAGCTGAGTCTCAGCCTTCCTCAGCGTGCCCACTTCCTTCTCCCTGCTCTCATGGAATACTGCACTTACCTAAGGCTGGGCCCCCAATGGGCTCTTTACCGCTATGATTACTACTCTTTGCTTTCCTTTCTATTCCATTCTCTGGGGCATTTTTTTCTTGCCTGTTACTTTTTAAAGCTTTTTCCTCACCCATCCAGGCAGAGCAGATTAGTTACCACCTTCTGTGTGTTCCTAACACGCTTGGTTCATACACATCATATTGAACATACGTATGTGTGTATGTATGTATAATAAACTGTTGGGGGAGCAGGCATCATACCTTTTTCTTGCTCTTATAGTTACAACTAACATGAGTTGTGTGCCTAGTATTCGTGTGTATTTAGTGAACAATCAGGTAGGTAGATCATTAGATGGAAAATGGATAGATAGATAGATGGATGGATTTACTATTTCATGACTGAAAGATAGCTGATTCTCCATTTTAAAAGTAAGCCAGCTATGATCTGATACCTGAGCTTTGAAAAGAAGAAAGGGATGAAATGATTTTTAAGCTTACTTCCAGACCTGATGTCCTTGAGTCTAAGAGTCAATGACTCACAAAGGATTATTGACATTGGAATCAGAGAGTCTACTTAGCCTGGTTGCTTGAGATAACTCAGGGAGCTTCCAGGTTCAGGGGGAGAGATCAAAAAGTGTGTAGTCTCCTGACATGAAAGACAGCTATACTAGGATTAAAAAAAAACCTTGGGCACAGTCAGAGTGTCCGCCCATCCCAGTTGGCAACATTCATAGTACATCAACATACTTGCCAAGGGAAGAAACCTCCAGCAAAACAGGTTCTGAGCTGGCTCAGGAACAGCATGGCTATACATTCCTGTAAATTTCCAGGACCAAGAGAAGTCTCAGTGTGATACATATGCACTGCTACTATATGTGGGTCCAGTGGTCATTTTTGCTATTCCTTGGTCCCTGTGGGTGCAGAGTTCTGGAGAGACTTATACAGACTTAGGCCAGATATCAAGACAGAAATAATCCTTAACCCTGATTCCAGTTGAGGAGAAACGGTGAAGGTGAGCCGTTTCCTCTCTGCCCAGCTACAGAAGAAGTTCATTCGAGGTCTGCGTTAAGCCAGAGGCCTATCCTGATGCAACCATGTGCTAAGCCGTATCTTGAGTGATATGGAGAACAGAAGGAACAATACAAGGTCTCCTGTCTTCAGGGAGTCTGCACACGTGAGGCAGTCAGTGACAGGCCAATATCCTGTCAGTAAGAAATATGCAGTGCGGAGAGAAAGCCATGTGGATGAGGCGCTGAAGGAAGGAGAGACCACTTTATAAGGGAGGAAGTCTGATCAACAGACAGAAACAGGGATCCGCCATGTCAGCCAGGAAGAATGCTCAAACACATGTGTTTAGGGCTCAAGCACAGGGCACTGGGAAAGAGAAAAGTGTGGATGAAAGAGAAGAGGGGATAGCTTTTGTTTTTGTTTTCATTTTTGTTTACCCCCCCAAGCTGTTGAAAGATATGAGAAAGGAGTAACCACCTCTAGGGACCCGACTATTTTTTTTATGTGTGTGTATGTGTGTGTGTGTGTATGTATGTATAATTTAATAAATATATAGTTATATAAATTTATAAATTTATATGAATTATATATATATATATATATATATATATATATATATATATATATATATATATATATATATTGCCAGTTTCTGTGAAACCCCAAATGCTAACATCCACATTTTAGAATGCACTGCAGGAAATGTAGACTACTGGAGAGTTTGTGGACTTCCATCTCGTTCTTACCTGGAGGATCACTAGCAGAAGAGACTTGGTAATAGCCCTGCCCTCATGGAAGGCTGGACAAGAAGCCTTGCTGAGCTCTTCTAAGGAGCTTCTGTGGTGGAGTCTCTTTATAACCAATACAAGACATTTGTAGAAAATAGGAAAATGTTCACACACAGACCCACATTCAGATTTCCCTGAGAAGTCATCTGAAACAGTAAAGGTACAATCTAAAAGCCAGGACACCCGATGCACTGCTCCGGCAGGGGTCTGGCAGACCCTGAAATCTTACAGATTATTGCCTTCGATCTGGACTGTGATCCCAGCTTCTGGTGTCTCCTGCAAGTAGCTGGTTTCCAGGCCCAGGATCAAAGGCAGGAGGAATAAGCATTGAAGAACAGAGACTGTTCACTCTGAAACTCAGAAAGAGAAGCTAGGTCCAGTCCACCAGAGCTCGGTCCAAACAGTCCTGCCCTTCAAAAATGTAATCAGCATTGAATTCACCAACTTTTGTTTTGTTTTGTTTTGTTTTGTTTTGTATTGTTTTGTTTTGCAACAGGGTTTCTTTGTATAGCCCTGGCTGTCCTGGAACTCACTCTGTAGACCAGTCTGTCCTTGAACTCAGAAATCTGCCTGCCTCTACCTCTCAAGTGCTGGGATTAATGGCGTGCACCACCATTGCCGGGTTCACCAACTTTCTTCTTCCCCTTCCTTCAGAGGGAAGGGTCGCTGTGACTTAACCATGGAAATGCACTGAGTACAGGGTTACTTTTTAAAGTACCCAAGAGAGAGGTAAAGGAATGGTTCAAGTCCCAACACAGGCAGAACAAGACAGCCATAACTGCGGCCCTGGCTGTGTGGCTTTTTGAAAGTTTTTCTCACAGATGTTGGGAGTGGTGTGGCTCTCTGCTATTTTGAGGAGGTTTTCATTTTGACTGAATCCTGAGGAGTCTGTTCATTCTTTTCTCAGGGCTGGGTGGAGGGCACTTATGCAGAAGAGGACTTTAATATTCTTCAAACACTGAGATGAGTTCCTAGAGTCCCAGAGTGAAGGCCTATGTATGCTCCACCATTTCCTGCTGGGCATGTGGTGGGAGTCTTTCATTCTGCTCACCAGACTCCCTGCCTGGTCTCAGCAGATGTGTGTGTGTGTGTGTGTGTGTGTGTGTGTGTGTTGTGTAATTATGAATTGAACTGTAAAACAGAACAGATATGAGGCTGAGGTGGACTTACAGGCCCTCTCTATGCCTAAGTTTTCTCTTATGAGAAATGATTGTGGGTCAGCAAGACGGCTCAGTAGGTAAAGGATCTTGCTGCCAAGCCTGATCACATGAATGTGATTCCTGGGACCCACAAGGCTTTAGGTCAACCACCTTCTAGTTGTCCTCAGACCTCTTGCACATGTAGACACGCATAAATAAATAAGGAAGTGTTGAAACAACATAAAAGAGATGAAATCTGTTGTATTCAGCAGCAGCTTCTGACACGACTCATGCTGTTTTGACTAATTTTGCTCAAACATCAAGTTGAGGAAGTAAAAGCATCACATCATTTTGTGTTCCGCAACACTCCCTATCTATCTATCTATCTATCTATCTATCTATCTATCTATCTATCTATCTATCTATCTATCCATCCATCCATCCATCCATCCATCCATCCATCTATCTATCTAACATCTATCTTACCTACCTATCTCTCTCCCTCCCTTTTTTAAAGAGTTCCTGCCTGGAACTCATTATGCATTCCAAACTGCCCTTGCACTCTGGAAAATCCTCCTGCCTCAGGTTCTTAAGAGCTGCAGTTACAGGTATGAGTCACTGTGGCGTGATTCCTTGTTATTCTTGAGAAGAAGAGTACTAGTAATGCAAAAACCAACCATATACCCAACAGTATATAGCATGTCTGATGCTGCATTTTCGTTTGTCAACAAACTAAAAGATTGGCACTCCAGTGCCAGCAATGCCAGTGGTCTGGTTGGGGAGTCCTCTAGTTACCTCCCAAATTTCTACACTTTCCCAATTTCCACTCTGGGTCCTAGAAAATGAGAAGCTAAGAAGCTAATTATGCTATCGGGTGCTGACAGATCCTGAAGTACCTTGTGAATCACCAAAGAAAGCTTAAGTCACACTCTATCATTTTAGCGTTCAGCAAAGTGTGTTGTAATGACTTCTTTGGAAACCAAGAATCTCAAATGATATGGATGGTAACCAGATGAACCAGAATTTTCCATTGCCTAGAATACTCCATTGCCTGGCTATTTTATGTAAACAGGAACTTACTTTAGCATTAGAGTAATAATAAGCTATAGTGACTAGATACTAGTAGTCCCTGGCTTGCCAAGTGTCCAGTATGTGACAGCAGTGGAGATTGCTGTCCACAGCAGCCAGGCATTATGGGGACCCAATCAGGCTCCATTTCAGAAATCATGGGCGGTGTTTCCATGGAGCTCTGCCCGAAAAAGAGGTGATCTAAATCTTACATGAGAGATGTACATCAACAGGGAGCTTTGCCTAGAACACTGTGACCTACAAAATCCTATTAAGGAGCTCAGAATACACAATCAGTTTCAGAGACATCAAGTGACCTTGTGCAAGGCACCGTATACACTGACTCTCCTATTTCACTGTCCCCCACCCCACACCTTGGCTAGCAGCTCCCTAGCCTGGGAGCAGAGAGTAAGCTAATTTTCACTGATTTTTGTTTTGTTTTGTTTTGTTTTTTACTTTTTGTTGTTGCTGTTTTTAAACCTGCTCCTTCTAGTAACCACTGCGTTGCTTGTTTGTGCCGTTCTAGAAAGGTACATACAGATTCACAAGGGGAAATGTCACCTATTGCTCAGACTGGAGCAGTGTCCTCCATGTGTCTCCTTTTAAAGATTCTATCATTTAACTTTACCCAAGGATGCCTGTTTCTTAGGATGTTTGTGACTAGGAAGGAGTTGGCTGACCCAATCCATAACTGTTCTTTCTTTAGTGGATAAAGGCAGAGATGCACAGTGCAATCCATCCCCCATTTCTTTTGTCTGAGCTGCAGAGGACCTCAAGCTCATGCTGTGTGCCTCATTAAAATTATTCTTACTGTGGATTTTCTTCTTCTAACTATTCTTGTTTTCCAGAACAAGGTCTTCATCTTTTCACTGTGCTTTACTGATCAGGATTCCCATTTTGGAAGTAAGGAGCATGCAGGTAAAAAAAAAAAAAACAAAAAAAAAAAGAGGAGACTAATATGTCTTATGAAAGAAAGTTGGGAAATTTAATCCTCATTCTGTGGTGATGGCTATACCTTCATCTGCAACACAGGTTAACTATTAATATTCAAAAGACTAATGATGAATCTTTGCATGGCTATTTCCATCTATAAAGCAAATACTTCCCCAAGATCTCATTTTGTAAGTAGTGATTGTGCTGTACTGATGGGGGCAGGGAAGTTCAGAGAGATTAAGTGTCTAGCCAAAGGTCAGAAGGGACCTTGGACATTCTACTTCTGAGGTGGGTTCTGTTGGATTTTTCTCTCTGTACTCCGTCTCCCATTGACTTCTCTTTCAAGCCAGCACCTTCAGCCTCTTCCTGGGCAAGATATTTTTGAACACGAGAATTAGAACTAAACAGATAAGCTGTTTTAGTGGGCCTTTCCCATCTCGAGATGGTCTGTAAAATGTCTAGAAACCACTTATGACTGCCTGTAGGAGATCCAAGCTTCCTGCCATTCGCCCAGGGATTCATGTTATAGTCTCTGATAAGCTTCTCTCTTCTCAATGAACTCTAAATGAATGCAAATTACTTCTCCCAGTCCCTAACCCTAATTATCCTACAGAAGCTTGTTGGGACAGTCAAAGATAAAAATGGCTGTTAATTGTTGGGGCTTCTTGGTGGGAGAGCACATGGAAATTTCAGGGCCATGCAATCCCACCAAGTGGTTCAGTTGGCTGATTTCCTTTAATGTGACAATAAAGTATTGGGGGGGGGGGCACTGCATTTGTGATTCTGTTTCCTGCCATCTCAGATTACTTACCCACTGCCCAGTACATGGCAAATGCTCTGATGATGGTCCAGAAGGTTCTACTGCCTCTAGAACCATGTGGAAGGACCTTTAAAGACATGTGCACCAATATGTGTCTGATCCTTCTTCTCCACATTAGGCCAGACCCCATTCTGGTTTCCCATTAGGCCCCAGATCCTGCCCACAGTCTGGGGGCTGGAGAGGCTAATCTCAAAGGGCAAGATATGAGTCAGTTTCCACACTCGACACCAGGCGTGTGGCTTCCTGAAGCACAGACAAGGAAGTGCTGAATTTCAAAGAGCGAGGTTTTTTTTTTTTCTTTGCATACCATATCCGGAACTGAAACCACCGATTCATTTCACTTTAGATCTCATACTAACATTCAGATCATCAATTACAGCCCAGAGATAAGATGCCAAAGCTTCATCAACTCTGTCCTTGTCTCCCCTCACACCCCCATTTCTTTTGCTGTGTTATTGCAGGATTCTTTCTTTTCAACTTTTTCGCTTTCAGCGTTAATAGCAGTCTATATATATATATATATATATATACACCCAGGAGTCAAATATCTAAATATCTCTTGAGCATATGGCTTTCCTCTTTCCTCAGTGGTCACCTCAGCTCTCTATGAGTGTGGCTGTAGGTTCAGTTGTCCCATGTTAGAGAATAAGTGGCCTGGTGAGAGTGACTGACACCTCATTAACTCGTGACAGTGGTTACAAGATGAAGGCTGTGGACAGATTCATGCAAAGCACCCTCCGTAGGAGAGAGGCAACTGAAAACAGACACATCCTCTCAGCACTGCCTGCAGATCAACTTGTTAGCAGGAAGAAGGATTCCTGCACTTACATAGCAAGTACAAACAACTTTCACATCCTTTCTCTCTCCTGATTCTTACCAGAACTTCTGAAATCAGTCACACAAACCTTACCCTCCCCACTTTAGAGATGACAGGACCCAGAGCTACTGAGAGTGGAAAGACTGGTCTGCGCAGTGACAGTGAGACATCTAGACTTCAGTGCTATGGTTCCCAAGCCCAGTCTTCAAGTAACGTCCATCAAACCTTGCATATAATGCTCTAGACATCTGTTGACTTTTTAAACCTTACTATCATGCAGGTCAAGGTTAATGGCTATTGGTCATTACATTGACACAACCCTTCCAGGCCTCGGTTTTCATGACACAAAAGATGAAGAAATGATAGTAAGTTTAGTGCTGCTTTCATTTACAACACTCAGTGGACCAATGAGTGAGTGACTGCTGAATTCAAAGTATTTGTTCTAGAGCCTGAGTTCCCAGGCAAAAACAGTCACCCGACTTCCATGGTAAAATAAGTATGTAGAAAGCACCGTTATTCATAAGACTTCAGAAATCTATGAGGGAGGGAACTACAAATATATAAGATTCCTCCAATTTTGTCCAAAACCCTGCATTTCCTAAGATAAGCATCCTGTAGCGGTATTATGATGAGCAGTAGAGACATCCCTGATGGTCTCACTGGTCTCTCAAAGGAGCAGCACACATTCCAAGAAAGGGTTTATGACCCTCAGCCCTTCAAATCCCCACCACTACCCTCTGCTGGTGTCATGCATGCTAGGTCATTTAGTGTGGCCCTCCAAGCCCAGTACCACCTAAAGCTGAACAATACCAACTGTACCAACTAGGTCCTATGACACCAGCCAAGGAACCTGCAGTTTTAAACAAATTCCCACAGCCTATCTGAAAGCAAAGACTTTCACATATTATGTGATCTTAGGAATAAGGAGAGTGCCTTGTGTTGTCCAATCCTTCACTGTCCTTTCATTTGTTGGAAGGCAGAAGGTTCTCTTACAGTGGGAGAGGAGAGAGGAGCTTGCCCAAGATTCAATCTGCCTATTGCCATTCTGTTCCCATGGCCATTCGAGAATATTCCCTTGTCCAAAGAAAGAAATGCTAGACTTTTGGAGAGATTCATAGGATACCACCTGGAACATTTTCCTGTCATGGAGTCCTCTTGCCATGTCTCTTCCCACTTAGCATCCTGTCTGTTGCCTCTGTGGAACTGCTTCTGGGACAAGGCTCATACTAGGGCAGCTCCCTGATCTATCAGTTTAGATGTTTCAAAAATTCTTAACTATATTCTTCCTAGTAGCAACTTCCTCCTCTGATCTGCTTCAATCAAGTCTGATCCTACACCCAACAAGTGTGGAATGTATGGTCTACATTTAGGCAAGTTACTCTGTGTGTTTTAAATCTGCCTCTTCAAAGTCCTATGAGCTGTAAATACTTCCAGATTGACCACCTTCCTATAATTCATTTTCAGCTCTCTCCCTCCCTCCTTACCTCCCTCCCTCTTCCTCTCCCTCTTCCTGTCCCTCACCCCCCTCTCTCCTAATCTCAGTTTCTCCAAAGGGCAAATTTTTGGAATGTCACAGATACTATTTACCTCTTGCCTTAGAAAGACTCCACTCAAAGTTTGAACTTCTTCCCTTGAGTTTAGGGAACTGCGTCAACAAATAACACAGAAAATCAATGTTTCTTCTTTTGACAATAGACAAAACTGGTGCTTGGATGTAGGTTTCTCAACTGTTTCTCACAGGCTGACACAATTACCTTCAGTTCTAGAAGGCCACAAAACACGTAGGACTGAGCAATACAAGGAAACTTGCGGGGGGAAAGAGGGCGGCTACCCTTACAGACATTACAACAGGCATCAAAGCAGGGCTAGCTTGGTAGAGTGCTAGCAAGCAATGCAGGAAGCACTGGGTTTGACCCCAGTACCACATGTACCAGATGTGGTGGGCCATGCCTGTAATCCAAGCACTCAGGAGGTGGAGTAAGTAAGACAGCTACAAAGTGACCTCATTACCAGCCTAGGATACAGGAGGCACTGCTTCAAAAACAAAACAAAACAATGGGTATTCTGTTTTATTTACAAGAGGGGAAAAGCCTGATTTTCTTTTCTTTTTCTTGAGTGGATGTTCTGTAGTGTTTTTATCAATTTGCTTGAAGATTTTTTACATAGACATTTCACCTCTATTATCTTATTAATCTAATTAACTATCTTGTCAGGTCAAAATGACTCCATTGTGTCATCATATTTTAATTATTTTATGAGCACGCTGATGTTTCTGAAGTCATTATTATGGGCCAGAGTTTTAACCTTTTGTCCTGTTATCACTATCCTGGACAGGGATTCACCCACCTAACCCTTGAGTGACCTTGGACAAGTCCTTTTTCTTAGGGTGCTCTATAATCATGGAGAGATGTTGGAGTAAACTCAGATAATCTCTCAGAGCCTGATCTTGCCTGGACTCTAGCAAGTGATGCCCTTATTACCTCAGAACCAGAGGAGCAAAGCTGGATCCAAGAGGGCAAGCTTCTCCTCACTGTCCGGCACCCTTTGGTATGTGAGGAATAGCCAGTCTTTATTTCTTTATCTAAAGGATGAGTATCTCATGACCACTCACTGTAAGCAGCAGGTGATCAGCAGTTTTTACTGGAGAAACTCTGCTTGGTTTAGGTGAAGAAAAAAATTGAGAGAAAGTTCAAGTCTTGAAACTGCTAACGTCTTCCTGTTACAGTCTGTGGGACACCGTGCGGGTGGAGAACATAAGCCAGACAACCATTCTTAGGGCTAACCTCCTTGGTTTATGTAAAATATGTTACTCAAAGCAAATTCATTCTTGTAGTCTGCCGTGCCCAAAGGAGGTCTTAACCTGGCCTAAAAGTAATTTGAGCTTTTCATATATTTAATTGGTTGCAACTTTGCATTTTATGTTGTGATGTCTAATTTCCAGAGGAAAGTTCATTTACAAACCACATAAATGGTGATGACGCTTTTGGAAAAAAGAAAAAAAAAGTGAAGAGGAAAGCCCACGACTCCTAAAAGTAAAGATTTCACTATGAACTTGCCTATTATTTGTATTTTACACCCACATTCTTGAGTCTGTTATCTCCAAAGTGATTTCGGTTTCTAAAGAGTGTTTGGTACTACTCTTCTAGCGGCTTGGAAAATAGTCCAGTTTCTGCAGACAGAATTGTATGTGTGCATGTGCTTGTGCTTGTGTGTGTGTGTGTGTGTGTATCTGTGTCTGTCTGTCTGTCTGTCTTTGTGAGTGTCTGTTTCTATGTCTCTCTGTGTCTCTGTCTCTGTGTGTATGTCTTTCTTTGTGTGTGTCTCTCTCTGTGTATGTGTCTATGTGTGCATGTGTGTGCACATGTATGTGTCTGTCTGCTTGTCTTTCTTTGTGTCTGTCTCTCTATCTCCCTGTCTGTGTGTGTGCATGTGCCTGTGCATGTGTGTTTGTATGTATTAGAAACACTCTGTGAGACAGGTTGTTGGGCAGAGGGAAACATATGACAGCAGACCCTTGGCCCATTACTGTTCTTCCTCCACAGTTATCTTATGAGACTGCAAAAAATTTTTAGGTAATCTCACTCAAACACTAAGAATAACAGCTAATATTTCTAAGCACTTAAGAATGTCTCTGGAAGTTTTGTGCAGGAGTGTTAACATATAGTGATTTACTAATTACAAGAAAGGCTATGAAGTGGATGCTCCCATCCCATTTTACAGATTGTGTATGTGTGATGGTGAATGACAGTGTGCTAAGCTCTCAGTGTCTTCTATGCACATGAATTAAATTTTCATCTGACCACCATCAAGACTCCAAATCCTCTTCTTCATTGAGATAGAATCTCAGTTTCTTTGAATGACCTGTTTTCATTTTCCCTGTTGCTGTGATAAAATAATCTGGAAAGGAGCAACCTAAAGGTCAAAGGGCTATTGCTGGCTCACAGCTCAAAGTACATCGTAGTCACAACGTCAAGACAGAGGGAGCTTGAAGCATCTGGTCACATTGCATCTACATCCAGGAAACATAGAGCGATGGACGAGTGCTACAGTTCCGTTCACTTTCTGCATTTTTAAAACCTAGAATCCTTCGTTCATGAAGTGACATTGACAACAATTAAGATGGGACTTAAGCACCCTCCCCAGTCATCCCCAATTAACACTAACTTTCAAACTGCCCAAAGTTTTCTTAGGGCACCAAAGCCTCCACCGTAAGTCATAGAGATCTTCAGAAGTAGAAACTGCTGATCATCAAAGCAGTGTTGAATTTAGGCTGTTTTCCCAGAGCACAGGGAAGGCTCTAGCATAGTGTGGATCTTATGGGGAAAATATATAACAGATGCTTCTGTATAAGGTATGATTATTTAAAGAACCTATCAAAATAAATCACACCTCTGACTAGTGAGGCCCTTGGAAGCTGAAGGGGAAGCAACTACTGACACTCTCCTAAACTAGTATAAATTCTATCTGCATTCTAAACACCCACCTTATACCCACAGATAAAAGTAGCTCCCACTCTTCAGAAAACTTTCTTTTTGCAGTAGATGGAGATTATTATAGAAAGCCATAACAGTTCACAATGCAGAGATCAGCTGACTGTAGGGTGGTCAGTTGAAGTTAATACTTATACAGCATATCCCCTACATGTAAGGTTTGGGGAACATCATAGAAGAGGGGCAGGAAGATAGAAAAATCCAGAGGACCGGGGCATCTGCTGTAGGAGAGCATAAAACTAAAAGACGAAATAGAGACAGGAGGGGTAGATCTGGATTAAGTTATGGAGAAACAGCTCTGTAACTATGATCAAGATAAATTGTGTGAAACTCTTCAAGAATTAACAAAAGAGTGTTTAAAAAAAAACAAAAAAGAAAAGTAAAGAGATAACCCTCTAAGGTTTTTCCACCTTAACTCTTTCCAGGAGATAGTGATGATGTGGCTCAAAGAAAAGAAATCTGTTGCCCCCGCCAAAAAGAGAAAGAAAAAAGCAAGTCGATATAATAAATCAAATGGGAATAAACCCAGGACAGGTGACATCCAAGTGAGATGCCTTTCTCTATTACATTTCTTCTAGTTTCTGTAACTGTGTTACAAAAGATGAATCCTCAAACAAAGTCTATCTGGTTGTATTTGGGCTAAATGTTTGAGTGAGTTCTCAGGCTTGACGACCAGTTCCAAGGTACTGGGTGACAGGTGGTCTCTATTTTTGATCACACACTAAACGTTTGTGCCTACCAAGCCATGGTGAGATAAATTAGTTGCTTGGCATCAGAAGAACATGAGTCATCTTTCTCACCAGCAATAAATCCAGTGCTTGGCACAGGGCAGATGAAATGCGAAGTGACAGCTGAGACCGGAGGATGCGTGCCCCCCCTCTGTCCCCATTCCTTAGTCCATTCTCAAGCTGGCAGCAAATGTTGCACTGTCCTTGCAACCATGGTCAAGGATTTGTTAGTAACGATTTTTTTTTTCTTAATGTCGCCGGTGGCTGAAGGAGGGCAACATGAAGGATGTTTGGGTACGTGACAACTGAAAAGCAGGTGGACACAGGAGGTTCACATGAATGTCCCAGCCTTGGTTCTCAGTCTGCATGACATTGGACATGACACATGTCCCTATGAACGCTATTTCTTTGCCTGAAACTTGAAAGGGTTCCCTTTCTATTCCAGGCTGTGCTGGGCCCATGAGTTTACCGAGCCTTTCTCCAGTGTGGTGTTGTGGGTTCCCAGGCAAGCAGCAGTTCAAAGATTTCTTACCTCAGTTAACAGTTCTGACATAAACGGGTAGAGGTCATTGGAAGCTGGAAAGGCACACCCATAGTAAACGAGAAAGAACAAGCCCAACATGGTGCCTGCTCAACACTCCACTGATTGTGAGTTCATTCCCTACGTATTTATTTATTTTTGAGACAAGACCTTTCTCTGTAGCCTATAGTTTCCTCAACTTCAGTGTGACCCTTTCACCTCAGTGTTATGAATACTAGAAGTAGACACGCACCAGTATGTCTGGTCTAATTTCCTATCAGGAATCTTCAATTATTTCTCTGTTTAAAAAAAAAAAAAGCTATAGTATCTGTTTGGCAGTCATCTTGAGGATCAGGACATGGAAGCCATGGTGCTTGTAAACCTAGAACCTGAAAGAACAGAGTGCTTAGACATGAGGATGAGCAGTTAGCGACACTTAACTGATTTTCCATGCAGACACAAGTGACCTGCAAGTCAGGAGCCACCCAAACATAGGACAACAGACTCTATCTGAGCTGCTTCATGTGTTCGCTCTTTGGACCATGAGGACTACACTAGAAGCCCATGCCTCTAATTTTTTCCTTAGTACCCATGATGCCTCCTCTCTAATCCAACACGAGGTACCACCCACCTTACATCTGATGCTACCCTTCTTTCTTCTCCTTTTCACTGCTCAGCCAAGGTTGCCAAGTCAAAACTCCAGTACAGATCTCAACCTCCCTTCATTAGTCTTCTAGATGGTTAAAAGGAAACAGCTCGGGAGTTTGCTTGCTCCTAAGACAGTAAGAGCTCATGACCAGAAAGAAGCTCATGACCTTCATCTCTTCAAGTCCTTTCCTGGCATTAGTGTTCTGGGTGATCAGTAGGTAAGCTATCATTAGAGGCAAAGCTGAAGCTCTCTGATAGAAATGGCACACCTAGTGAGAAACATGGCCTTCCATGCGAGTCCGCAAGCTTGAGCATCTATGAAAGACTTCTAAAAGGTTATCAACTTCAGTGTCCCACAGTGTAGAGTGCGGGAGCTGAGCTCTGCAGAAGAGGACAGGTGTGTAGGATTATTTACAATAGAGGCAGAAGGCTTGTCAGAAGCATCTAGATAACATTTAGCTTTAGAATGGTGAAGACACAGGAGGCCCCGTGCTTATGGAATTCTTACCGATTTCCATAATTTCTGAGCCTAATTGTGGCTCTCATTTCATGAGACCCTATAAAATATACATGGGAGAGAAACTGCATGCAATCGAACTTTGAGGTTAACTGATAAAACAATGTGTTGTTATAGTAATGTAAAATTGGGTAAATACATTTACATTAATATTTCAGAACTCCCATTTACCCTACCAAAGCCATGTCACAGATATTCCTGTGTACCAAGTGTGGTGAATATATAATTATGTTTGTGATAGAAGTATAGGATATATGGCTATAGGAAGAGCTTCACTACACAGATTTACGTTTAATCCAACCCTGAAGGCTGAATACGCCTTGTAAAGGGCAGTTTTCTAATCTCAACAGGTAGCTTGTCTATGAGGGCCTGAAGTTAGGCCAGACTGGGTGGAAGTTAAGCCAAGAAATGAAAGGGCTTATGTGTGCCTTGGGCTCAGAGCCTGTTGCTTACTGCAGTATAATCTGCCTTTCAGGCCAGTGCTGGGCTTCAAGTGCTTAGTAACCGGTGCACAGTTAGGAAGCCCTCATTCGTTCTCTTTGCTAATGTCCATGGCGAAAGCTTCCATCATGGCCAAGTTCAAGCTAGCAATGGAACATCCCTGAACATAAAATGTACAAGAGGCACCAGCTCTGCACCACTGTATACCATCTCTATCATATTGAGCACAAATCATGTAAGTAACAGTAAGTAACACCAGTGTAAGCTTCCTAATAATATGTCAAAAAATAGCAAACAACAAGTTGTCAGCATTTAGGATCGTTTTACTCTTTTTTTGTTGTTGTTGTTATTGTATGAATTAATTTTTGTGATTTAAAATAACACTTTCAAGCCAGCTGACAGAACCTCTGAAATTTACCAATCAGACCTTGTGAGCTGGAGGAAACTTGCTCCTGGGAACCCTCGGGGAGGAGAGTCATGGGTTCAGACTTAACCTGTTGGTCAGCCCGTTGGCTATGACCAGGTGAGACGCGTGAACTTCTTGGAGCTTTACTTCCTCCATGTCTGACAGCAGGAATAGCATCATGGCTATTTTATGTGGTTATTATGTCAGCCAACAAAAGCACAGTAAGGAAAGATCAGCAAATCCTTCCTCAAAACAAATTCAGATGCTCAATAAACAGATGACAAGATGCATGTATGTATGTATGTATGTATACGTATATGTGTGTATGTATGTGTGTATATGTGTATGTATGTATGCATGCATGTATATGTGTGTGTGCATGTGTATTATGTATGCACATATGTATGTATGTATGTATGTATGTATGTATGTATCTTGAAACAGTCTCTTACTTGTAGCCCAGGATGACTTGGAATCTACTGTGTAGCCCAGGCTGATCCTTTAACTTCTGATCCTCCTGTCCTTAGAGCACTATAATAACATGTATCATACACACACACACACACACACACACACATACACACACACACACACACTGAAGAAGGCTACCCAAGAGGGGCCTATAAGAGAAGCAAAGGTAAAGATAATGGACCCAGTAGGTACATCTGGTTTGCAATTTTGTGGAACAAAGAATACAAGAGGGAGTGGTAAAGACAGCATCAGAAAGCCTTCCAGATCCTACCAGCCTGAACGCTGAGAGATCTGCTTTATGCCTACCTGGGAATCAATGGCCCTAGGAAACTAATTTCCTCTGATAAATGACATACATCATTTCTAGCATCTGGCTGTCGAGTACCTATGGACAGTAAATGAAGAACTACAGGGAAGCAAAGACATCTTTATAGGAAGTGAATTCCCTCCTTAGGAGGGGACGCGCTACACTCAGGGATGGAGGTGACATTAGAACGGTCATTTGTTTACAGGCTTGGATAAACATTGAGAAGGTTCTAGCCAATGGCAGTGCTTTGAGAGTTCTGAGTCGCCTGCTCTGCCCCTCTTGCATTACACGTCGCACACAAAATGGCCATAGGACTTACATCTTTATCTGCTGCAGTCTGAAGCTTTAATACACAGGTTTGGGCTATGAGTGATCTCTCTGTGGAAAGGTGGGGTCTCGCATATGCACCATCAATATAAACCCTAATCATGATGGCACACGGAGGAAGGTGTGCAAAAATCACCAGAATATTATAGCCGACGAAGGAATTGTAGCAGTTTTCTGAAAAAGACAATGCCCTTTAACTTTCTCACAGAAAAGCCTTGATGTGGTTATAGATCCTTTTTCTTCTGGCTAACAAAACCTTGTGGATGTGAACCTGATTTGCATCAGCAAGCTAGCATGCTCCAACCTAGCTCTTTCTCTCTCTGGCTCTCTCTTTCTCTCTGTGTGTCTCTCTCTATGTCTGTGTCTGTCTCTGTCTCTCCTTCTCTCTCTCCTCCTGCCATTCTCTCTCTCTTCTCTCTCCTCTCTTTCTCTACCCCTACCCACCCAAGGGTATACATACTTGACCTCACCAGAGACACTAGGTGTGGCTAACTCCTCCTCCTCCTCACACCAAACCCCCATGGAACATCTGGAGGTGGAGCTGGGGAAGGCACCTCTGTGAGATCAGTGCAACCTCATGTGAGGTTTCCGGTTCTTGACACAGGCAGGGTACAGCAGCCACGCTTGTCAACACGGTAACATTAGAGAAAGGTGAACTCTTACTTTTAAGCTCAAAGTTCACAGGTTCAAATACCACTGTGTCAACTGTTCTCTCAGGCTGAAGCTTCAACACAAATGCTCTCAAAGATCCTGCCACGTCAGGAAGAAGCCCGGTGGCTGAATTTAGATATTTTCTCAACAAGACCAGTCTCTTGACCAGAATGAAATGATTTAGCAACTATGCCAAAGAGATATATTTCCTTCCTTTAACTCATGAAATCCAAAGATAAGAAGTGACTTGTCCAGATTCCCTGGATGGCTAAGGACGGGAGCAGGATTTGTGACAAGGTCATTTCCTTCCAAGATCAGGCTCCTGATAGATTGGGTCAAAGACTATTGTCCTGTAGCCAAGAAACTAGCACTGGGGTGGACAGCGTTAGCATATAAAATAGGAAATGACATTGTGTTATCCTCAATTAGGTGAGCCTCACACTGCAGTCATTATAATATGGGGCTCACCTTGTCATACTGAGTAAAGTGTTCAGTTGAAGGGCAGAGGAACCTGTTTCTGTTTTAGATCAGATACTGTTAGGTACTTAACCACGCATCTGCTCATTTATATATTATAATATAATAAATATTTATTGAGACTGTCCCAGGCCCTATTCTAAACACAAGGGGCACGGTGTTATGCAAAACCATATGTAATGATGATTTCATGAAGTTTAGGTAAATTGGTGTCTCCCTATGTATATACGGAAGATAATCTGTATGTATAACATATATGACAGATTTGTAGCTTCTCCCTTATCTGCCTCAAAGTGTGACCGCCCCCCCCCAAGAAGCAGGAGTTCTACATGGTTCATTTATGAATCTCATTTCCTAACACCAGCAAAGTGCTCTTTGCAGGCTACAGAAATGATCCGTGTGGTCTCAGTTACTTGTAAGAACTATAGCTGATTTAGGTTCCTTGTCCCATTTTCTGATGAACAGTTATCATGGAAAGTCTCTTCTTGGGTTTGGCTGATGAGAGTACACATATAGCAACCTTTTAACAATAAACATTGGATGACTTTGGATGTCACCTACCAGGCTGGCTCCTTTCCCCTGAGCTATCTTCGTTTGTCTTTCTTTGGTCTATTTCGTCCTGAGCCTCTCAGATATGGTCTTTCTGATCACATCAAAGATCCTTAGTTGGCAACTAAGAACAGTCTCAGTCCCTGGAGGTTACCAATAGGGGTGGGTGGGTAGAGGGGTGAGGGGTGGGAGGGGAGGGGATTCTGAGACAAAGACTTACTTAGATTGTAAAACAAACAAACAAAAACCAAAAGACAGGTGTAAGCTAAAAGAAAGATGCTCAAAGAAAAACAAAACAATAGCTCATGTTAGCAATAGAATCTCTCTCTCTCTCTCTCTCTCTCTCTCTATATATATATATATATATAGAGAGAGAGAGAGAGAGAGAGAATAAATAAATGAATCTTTAAAAAAATAGAATCTCTGTGAAGAGTAGTGAGGAGCCTGTCTGGTCAAGTAAAGCATTTCTACAACTGGAAAAGTTCCTAGAAGCAAAGGTGTCACACCAATAATGGTACAAGGAAGTCAAGTGTGGGATGGGGAGGATCCCTCTGAAGTGTCCCTTCAATCCAGCCTTCTGTGTCCCCCCACTCACCATCACGTGAGCCTCACAGATACAGCAAACCCAAGACGTTTCACTTGCATTTCTTGTGCATGAGAAGTCTGCCTTAAAGCTTACATTTTGCCTATGCTGATTTTCACAGGTCCTCTGGTTATGGTCATAGTACCAATCTGAGGTCAACAGCTCTCTTCTGATTTAGTGTTCTTCACAGTCCACATTATCACACGTATATGTGTCCAACTCTAGGCTAAAGTCCCATCTAATGATACTAGTATGGCCCTCGAGACCCTTCACCATGAGCGTTCCACACATTGGCTTTGAGCTTGACCTGGAACCCATCTTGATCACACCCTTGCTTCCACTGTCTGCTGCAGGTAGAAATTCTGAAATTCTTATCTGAGTGCTTCACTTCCACGTACCTTGTCCTTGGTCCAGAATTAAGTTATATTTTCTGAGTAGAATTAACCTGGATTACTTTTTTTTTAAAAAACTTACAGGAAGTAGGAGAGCACACTGGTCAAAAGCATTGCAAACAGGCTACCTGCTGTGAGTTGCAGCTTTGCCACTTACTGATGAGGACAGTAATCAACCTGCTTGCTTACCCTATCATCTGTAGGACAGGAATGGGGATCGTCTTACCTCCTGAGACTTACATGAGCTGGATTTTATACTCACTTCTGAACCAGTTACAGAGCCATCTAGTCGGGTTGTGACTGTTGATTTCCCTAGGTACCATTATTTCTCCCTCCTCCATGAATAATACTTCTATTTTCCATGTATGAAGCACTTTAGAGTTTACCAAGACCTCTTATGTGAGTTTTCACATTCAGTCAGCCCAGAGAGATGTGAGGTAGGTGTTGCTATCCTGTGAGACTTTGGGTGCCACAGGTAAAGCATGGGGGAGGGAAAGTGACAAGACCTGAATAATTCTGGTTTTTCTATGCATAGTGTGATCAACATTCTCTACCAAGCTTGAATCATTGGAACAGTTGTGACACTGCATATCACGTCTTCATGTAAGTCCCATCTACACAGGGTTCTGTCTAGGTCTTTACAAACCCAAAGCTGTGCTCTGGTTTCTGCCTAGCTTGAGGCATCAATTGCATTTCTGGGCCAGCTGGGGAGGCAAGGATGTGCTGGTTCACACACTCCCTGGAGGCTTCGTGGTTTCATTTTACCTCTGCTGCTGATTGTTCTGTGAGTTTTGCTGTCAATGTGTGTAGACTTTTCCCATTGCAAGGCACCATGTAACAACACAATCAGACCTTGGTGATCACTAAGGAGAAGAAGTAACTCACCCAAAGACTCTACTCCTGTATGTGGACTTCCTTGGCACGGGGTCACGCTCAGGTGCTGATGAAACAAAGACAGACCACATGCTTTGCAGAAGCACAAAGCTTCCTCAGCCCCTGCTCACTGTCTCAGATGTCTACACATGGTCAGCGCTCCACAAGTGCTTCCTGAGTGGTGATGGCTGTCGTCTAGTCAGTCACTAGCTGAGGTGCATGAGCCATGCCATGGTTTCTCAGCACTGTTTACACTTCCCCCAGTGAGAGGACTCCCAGTGAGATCCGAGGAACAGCTCAGTGGTGGGAAGGCAGAAGGCATGATACGATTTTGTGATTTTCTGTTTATTGTCTATCAGTTACAAGTAGATTTCAACTCACCATGTTCAACACCTTCCCTGCCTTTCTCCTGATGTGACTAAATAGAAGCTGGGAAGCAGAAGATCCCACTCAAGATTAGAACCGAACGATCCAGGAAGTGCTTTGGAATTCTAATCTTGTCTGCAATGTCCAGTGACACAAATTGACTGGTAATAGATATCTTAGTATGGTTCAGTTTTTCTTCCCCCTAAATTTTCATTTGTTTCATAGAGTGCTCAAGAATGAAGCCTTAGAGACCATTTGTCTTAATAAACTCTTTATGGGACAGACACAAAGCTGAGAACAAAGCCAGGTGCAGTAGCACAAGTGAGGAACCCTGTTTTTAAAAACAGAAATCACAAAGCAGAGAATCAGAGAGAGTGCGTACATTGCTGATATTTCACAGACTTCACGTCTCTGGCATGTCAGCTGTCTACAGCAAACGTCTGTTCTGCACTGCTAGTTTGGGGCCTACCCGTCCACAGAAATCCCTCCTTTTTCAAACACTGCTGACATTGGGATGATCACAGAGAACCTTTCCATGTATCACAAGCCCCATGTTTAGAGCTTAGAGACCTCTATGCGGCTCAGAGTTGGAAAGAGTTCATAGCCTTGGACTAATGGCGGCAGGACACGGAGCCGGCCTCTGAGCACTGGGCCGTTTCCTTTCTGGGCACTGAATGTGTTCTGGTATAAAGGGTGCTTACAGGATGGACGAATAAAAGACGGACAAATGCCATAATCAGTCGCTTGCAAGAGACAAATTTGACAACAAATCACCCCAGAGCAACAAATCTCCCCAGTAAGAAGTCTTGCTAATAGCCATAGTAGCCTACTTTGGCTCTCTCTACTTGACACCTGATGCATGCTTGAGAAAAAATCAAGGACGACAAACCTCTGTTTGGTTTCTCATGCACTAAGCATTATCCAATGAGATGAACCCAAGAACTGCCAAGGAAGGCATTCAAACCATCCTGGAGGCACAGCTAGAGAAGGCTGGGAGGTAACAATTGTGGGTGAGTGTTCATCTTTTTGCAGTATTTGTCTTCAAAGATTATATATAATTTTTGATACATTAATTCTAAACAAACAGCTTGGTAATCTGTTTTTCCCTTTCATTTTATAGTAAATCTCAACTATCTAGTCTGAGAAATATCAAAGGGGAAAGTGAATACACTATTTTGACAGCATTTAATCTTTTGAGTTCCCTAAACACTGGGAAGACAAGCAGCTGTCTTACCTTGGCTTATTTGGTTATTTATATCTGTGTGTTAAGTGTGTGTGTGTGTGTGTGTGTGTGTGTGTGTGAGAGAGAGAGAGAGAGAGAGAGAGAGAGTGAGTGAGTGTGTGAGTGTGTGTACTTATGTGTGTATGTGTACGTGTGTGTGTGTGTGTGTGTGTGTGTGTGTGTGTGTGTGTGCGCGCGCGCATTGTCCATTTATCTCAAGGGCCTAGAGAAGTCATTTACCATCTTATGCCTGAGATTTACTGTCTAAAATGACTAAGGATGTGATGTTCTTAAATATGGGCAGTTGTGGGGCCTGATAATACAAACTTGTAATCCCAATTACCTTGGAAGCTACAGCAGAAGGAATGCGACTTTGGTCTGTGTGTGCTACATAGGAAGTTCAAAACAGCCAGAAACTAGTAAACTTGTAAAATAAAGAGTAAAAAAGACTGGAAATCCAGCTCAACGGCAAGTGACTGCCTGGTACGCAGAGGGCCTAGGCTGAGTCTTTAGGACTGCCATATATATGGCTGTTTAATCTCTCCATATATGTGTACTATATAGTGTATATATTTCATATATGTATGAAACTAAGATACTTTTGAATGACAACTTGTGTTTCACTTGACACTAGTACTTGTCAAGTGTACTCAGTCGGTAGAAAGGGAACACCATCTGTGTTGTGACTGACACGTCAACCTGGAAGAGAAGCAGCTCCTTTACTGTTGACTTGTTTTGTTATTTATCTCTGTGTGTTCAGCGTGCGTGTGTGTGTGTGTGTGTGTGTGTGTGTGTGTGTGTATGCACACGCGAGGGCGAGCAGTGTGCAGTGTGCAGTGTGTTGTGTGCAGTGTGCTCACCTCCATCCACCAGAGGAGGGTGTCAGGTTTCCCTCTGTACACTTTCTTATTTCTAGACCCGGAATCTCTCCCTGACCCGTGGGAAGGCAGCTGCAGAGATCTTGTCTCCTCTGAGGCAGCACTGGGATTGCAGGTGGGCTTGACCATGCCCAGCTTTTCCCTGTGTGTTTCTGAATCCTAGCTCAAGCCTTCAAGCTTGCATAACAAGCACTGTTACCCACCTGCCAATATTATTAGGAAGAGCTAGAAGTTTCGGGACATTATGCCACATGGTTGAGTGTGCCCCCACTCATTTGTTCATCTAGATACGATCTCCAAAAATAAAATAGGCTTAACAAATGATGCAATGTTCAAAGGTAAGTTTCTTCTGGCTGAAGCTTAGTGACTGTTTTATTTGTTTATGGTACAACGGAGACTGGGACACATTTCAGCCTTTTCTTTTCAACTAACTTTTTAAACCATGCTGCCGCGCTGCCTTGGAGAATATCCGAGAGTCTAGCACAGTCCACAGAATGGGGTGTTGGTCTAGGTGAGCACGCCAGCCACATTCTGTCGTTCTGTGCTGACGGTGCTCTCTGTGGCCTCCCCAGATGGGTTGAGTGCCTGTCACGTCTGTGGACAGGATTTAATTTGATTAATGCGGGCTACTAGTCAGGACACCCTCTCTTGCTCAGTGAGGCAAGAGCTTCTGGGCATGGCTGGCTGGAGGGCCAGAGAGAGGTTGTGATTCATTTCTGCCCCAGGCGCCCACCTGGCTGGAGGCCTGCTGCAGGCGACTGGAGAAAGTGAGAGGCTGCAGGAGCCCGCCTGAGAGCTGGGCCTCAGGAGTAATACTGAGAGGAGGGTGAGAGCGGCAGCTGCTGAGGTCGATATTTATATAAGGACTCTCCGGGTTTGAGGCAGGAAGTGAAACTCACTTTGTGCTGAAGCACTTTCCTTCCCCCACACCTCTGCCCAAGGCAGCTCCCGAGGCTCCTGCCTCAGCAGCAGGCCCAGGCCCAGGCCCAGATGCTCTCCTGGATGCAGCACCTTGGCTGAGAAGCCAGAACCCAGGCCCCACAAGCCCCAGAGGGTCTCCTCTGTCCGTGCTCTTGGCACACTGGTTTTTTCCCCTCACCTAGTTTCTCCAGCAGAGCTCCACACAGTTCTATGGCAAGCAAGTGGGACACCTGGGACCGTACCTGTACAAGAAGCATAGTCAATAGCTTGGCTCTGCAAACAGAGGCAAACTGTGTGCTGTTCTGCCGAGGCTACTTGCCACCACCTACCTACCTGAGGCTTTTACCTTGTTCCCTTCTGTGTCTCAAGCCAAATGTCTGCCTTGTTTCTGAATCAGAATCTGCATCATAACACCACGATCATCATGCTGCATCAACTCAGAAAAGCCCTACAGGGATCCACCAGGTAGAAATAAAAAAACCAGAAAGATAAAAGACATGCCTAGGCCAGTATCCAGAATCAAGATGTAGTATTTTTAATGTGTGGCTCTTTCCTCCACAGGAGTCCTTCATGTAGACATAGTGCAGTATCAGCACAATGCTATAAGCAAGCAATCTCTCTTTCCTTTTAACTTTTACTGGTGGGTATCCTAGCTAATTTTAACTGTCAACTTGACAGCCTACAGTCACCCAAGAAAGGGGTCTAAAATGAGGGATTGTCCTGAACAGATTGGTCTGTGTGCATAGCCATGGGGATGGGGTGTGTCTGGACGTGAGTTGTTGGCTGATGTTCTGTGAGCAGTGGTCTTCCCTAGGCAAGAGGTCCACACTAGCTAAGTGTGACCCTAGAGCAAGCCAGAAAGCAGCATTCCTCCACAATTCCTGCTTCCAATTTCTGCTTGAGTTCCTGCCCTCCTTTCCATCAACAACGGAACGATAATCTAGCAGTGTAAGCCGAATCAAGCCTTTCTTCCCCACGTTGCTTTTGGTTTCTCACAGCAACACAAGGGAAACTAGAGTGTGATTTTCAAGTTATTCGAATAATAGAAAAATCAGTCCAAATGAGTCCCTATTGTCTCCTTTGAGCTCTTACCTGCTTTAAGTTGCCACGAAGCTTAACTGCCTTCCACAGTATCCAGCATGGTTGATTAAGGGATCTGTTTTCAACATGGATTTGAAAAGAAGCTTCGGGGTGAAAAAAGGCAAGGAAGGAGAGGTACACTATCAGGTGTTTTAGACAGTTCTATCAAGGAATTTTCCAGAAAGACGTTGAATGACAGCATATTTTAGTATCACAAATTGACAAAATTGGAAGCGATGTTTGAGATATTATATCTCATCCATTCCACTATCAAATGAAGATGGTGAGTCACAAAGGGAAAGCAACACTTTGCTGGGGGTCATCTAAGAAATTAGTAGCAGATAGGGTTATCCAAATTGCTTGCCTCTCAATCCTAGGTTGTGTGAATTCTCTCTCAACTAAACACAATGGGCAAACCAAATACATAGATAATTTAGGACTGCAGAGCATTTCCTTGAGGATTCTTGAGTGAACAGAGAGCCAAATAGTGGAGCTATTGTACAGAATATAAAGTCTCTAATATAAACAGTCACCCCTCAAGAAAAAGAAAATGTACCACTACCCATGGAATTCCACCCATATAATGATTTACCTGAAAATTTAAGCTAAAACACCACTTCAATGTCTGGGATCTATAATAAAAAATTGTTATCCTGGAGAGACCTACAATGTGCAGAATGACTGGTACCTTTAACACACCAGTGTGTTAAAGAAATCAGAACTACGCTTTTAGGAGGGGATGACTGAAGCTTACAGAATTCAATTTTAAGTAATACAAGGTATGCTGGGTGGTGGTGGCACATGCCTATAACCCTAGCACTTGGGAGGCGGAGGCAAGAGGAACTCTGTAAGTTCGAGGCCAGCCTGCTCTACAGAGCAAGTTCCAAAAGTCAGGAGTACACAGGAAAACTTTGTCTTAAAAAACAAGAGGGGGGGGGGGGAGAGAGAACTGTCTGGAGATAGTGCAGTTTCACCATCAAGTGCACTCAAAACACTCTATGGAGTAAGCAGGGAGAGGCCTTCCTTCCATCCCTGTTTCACACAGGAACCCACACTATAGAGAACAGCATCTTCCTCAAGCTTAGAGCATTTGAACCTCAGCTGGTCTCCAATCTACTCTTTCCCTTACACAATGTGGAAAGACACTTCCAATAACTTGCATCTCTAACGTTCCTACACATATGGACAGCTCCATAGCATGGAAATCAGCCGCTGTGAGTGACCAGGACTATGTCAATTGCTATACACAGTTACCCCGTTGAACTATGACTAGAACTACCTGTAATGATAGGGTTTTCTTTCTTCCTTCCTTTCTTTATTCTTTTCTTTCTTTATTCCTTTCTTTCTTTCTTCATACTAGGAAACAGAACAGTTCAGCAAACTATTACTACAAGCTAGAACTTGACAAGACTTGATTTGAAGTCAACTGCAGTAAACTCTGTGTCCCAGGTCAAATATTTCTGTCATCTCCATGCTATAGCTGAGAAAAAGAGATAGAAAAACTAAATGTTAATGGACCAAGATGATAGAGCAAATAAATCAAAGATGGAATTTACATTGGAATCACCTGACTTTAAATCTCAGGGACTTAGCAGTCTCAGGAGAAACAGAGAAGAAAAAAATGGTAACAGCAGAGTCCAGTTTGAGTGAATACAGAATGCTCTCAGGCAAAACATACTACAATTTCTGTTTCTAACACAATGGATTCCAGTGAGTGACAATTCAAGATGTGTTTGATGTGTTTACATGAATTTTATTTCCCTTCCACAAACACAATGAATGATACCTCCTCATCAGGGCCAAAGAACTTGTATAGATCATTCTTTTTTCAATCTCTTAAGTTTTAAAGTACTGACTTCCTATCTACATGCATGCCTTTGTGTGTGTGTGTGTGTGTGTGTGCCTGTGTCTGTCTGTCTGTCTGTCTGTGCGTATGTGCTCATTTGGGTGAATGTATATGAATGTATGTGTTCACCTGTGTAAGCCAGGGATCAGCCCATGTCACTCTTCAGGAACCATGCTATGTAGTTAGCCTATTATGGCTACAACTATTTATAATGGTCCGATTTTTTTCTTTCTTTCTTTGAGTTAGAACACTGTTTAGCAAATTGTTTGTTATCACAATCAAGAAATTGACAAGACTTAGATTTTAAGTCAATTCATCTCAAATTCTGTATCCCTGGTCAAGTATTTCTGTGGCCTCAATACTGTGGCACTGAGTGTTTCTTGTTGTGGAGGGTTGTTTGATTGGTTGGTTGGTTTGGGGGTTGGTTGTTAAAACAGTTGCCCATTTGCTTGTTTTCAGGAATTCTGCTCATGACTGGAGAGATGGCCCAGTGAGGGAAGTGTTTAGCATGCAAGTGTAAAGACTTCAGTAGATCCTCGGCATCTATGCACCAGCCAGTGTTGGTGGTGAGCATCTATAACCCAGGTTTTTGAGGAGGGGGTGTCAATAAGTGGATCCTGAGGGCTTAATGGCCAGCCAACACACCAAGCTCCAGGTTCAGTGAGAGACCCTGTGTCAAAAACTAAGATGAGAAACAATTGAAGTTGATATTCTGACATCAGCCTCTGGCCTCCTCACCCAGCAGCACAGGTGAGCATGGTCATGTACATAAACACACACACACACACACATACACACACGCGCGCGCGCATGCACATGCACATCCCAAAGAGAGAATTAAGTTGGTGAATGCGCAGCAGGACACAGCTGGTAGGGAGAGGGCAGACACTGAGATCAGCCAGGCAAAGCTGGATTTAGTGGCTGCTCAGGCTGAACATTTACAACAATATTGGCTTTTGTCAGAAAGAATACAAGAAGCTGAGTAGAAAAATTATGAGACACCCTTCGCACAGGACAGCAGTATGCAGACTCAGAAAAGGATAACATGAGGGTCCTATTAAAGGACCTTAGGAAAAATTTAGTGAACCAGGGAGGTAGGACAGGAACCAAGGAGAACTGACCACACGTGTGATGGAAGCCTGTTGGTATGCAAGCAGAAGCATGTTTTTCCAATTATATATATATAATATATATATAGCCAGCGAGTGGAGATTGGGACAGTGCTTGATAGTATGGAACTATGCAATTAATCAGCAAATCTTGTAAAAACAGCCCCCTTTACCACAAAGTTTGCCAGGATTAATTTTAGAGTAAATGAAAGGAAGTACTACTTTGCATAGTAGAGGCTGAGTTCAAGGAGAGGTAGCCACCGGTTGGCAGCACACTTGGGCAGGTGGCTTTAAGAGGTGGTGATTTAAATGTACATATGGAATTTATTCTATATGTGTTGCTAAAGACCTGTGAGACCATGAAGGTTACCAGACTACCTTCAAACCTTGTAAGCGCCAATCGCCTCCCCGACTCTGCTGGCTCACCTCTAACAGAAAACAAACAAATGATTACTTCCACATCATCACCTTAAATTTTGATAGCTCTCTACATGCCAAAAAGCCCTTCTTAGTTTTCAGTAAAACCTAGCTGTATGATTATCCCTATTCTAGCCTTTCGGGCTCGATTTCTGCATTTGAAATTCCAATCAGCAAATATGAGGCTTATTTTTCTATATCCTCTCAGATTTTAAATTCTGTGCTCAGTCCTGTTTGTTAAAGGCGGGATTGTGAACTGAAGGCTAATATACCAAGTGATCGCACAAGGGGATCTTAAAAACTCTAGCAAGAGTATTATGTGGTCTTCCTAAGTTTGGGGAGGCTAAAGAGAAAAGCGATGAACTGCGCATCAAGAAACTAATCCACAGTTCCTACTGTAAAAAAAGAAGGGCTGAATAGTGTTTGTTTCCCTTCTGGCTTGTATCTATTAATTCATATGGTTCTGAGACCCACGGCTATGTCTTCTAACATCCCTTTAATGTGGCACCCACAACTAAAAAGGCATTGAGCCAGTCCCTCAGATACACCATTGTCAAGGTGACATTTTTTTTGACCATAATACATACTCACTCTCCTTCTTCCAAGCCTGTGACTACCAAGTTCCCCCAGGGAGAGGCAGAGTTATTAGGTCTGTCTTTGTTTCCTCTAAGCTGGTGAAGAAGAGAAGTCACTCAATTCTTCTCTTGAATTTTAGTGAAACTGACCCATGAGACATGAACCATTCCATAGACAGATATAGGGTCAGTGGTCTTGATCCTGGTCAATGACCTTGTAAATGGTGAGATTTGCACAAGTCTTTTATTATTTGCGGAAATCACTTAGAAGTGGTGAAGTGGAGGAACTATGAGCATTCTGCCAAAGGTCCAGGGCAGCAGTGGACACACTAGAATATCTTGAGAGTCATAAGATCAGGCCTGAGACTCAAGGAAGGCTCCTAGTCCTGCGTTGGCACAATAAGATCTTATGTGTATGGCTTATACAACCCCTACATACCATCGTTGTGTTAGACTCTTCAAGGTGTGCTATTCCCCCTGCTCTCATTTCTTAACTCGGGGAGAAGAGGCAGGGATTTCCACTGCAAAATAGAAGGGCTGAATAGTGTTTATTTCTCTTCTGACTTGCATCTATTAGATCATATGGTTCTGAGACCCATGGCTATGCCTTCTAACAACCCCTCCAAAGTAGCGCCCAGCCCTGGGAAGGGATTGAGCCGGTCCCGTAGATACACCGTTGTCAGGTGGACACTAATTAATTGGTTATTATTATTATTAGTGTGTGTGTGTGTGTGTTTCTGTCTGTATGGGGGGGGAGAGGGAGAGGGGGAGAGAGGGATGGAGTATGGCATATGGGCTCATGCATCCTGCAGTGTGGCTGTGGCAGAGCAAAGGACAACTTTGTGTCCTGAGTTTTCTTTTCTTTTCTTTCTTTCTTTCTTTCTTTCTTTCTTTCTTTCTTTCTTTCTTTCTTTCTTTCTTTCTTTCTTTCTTTCTTTCTTTCATTTTTTTGGTTTTTCAAGACAGGGTTTCTCTGTGTAGTCCTGGCTGTCCTGGAACTCACTTTGTATACCAGGCTGGCCTCGAACTCAGAAATCCACCTGCCTCTGCCTCCCAAGTGCTGGGATTATAGGCGTGCGCCACCACGCCCGGCCTGAGTTTTCTTCTTCAGCCTTTACATGGCTGTGGAGAGCAAACGCAGGTTGCCAGGTTTGCATGGTGAGTGCTTTTCCCCACTAAATGAACTTTCTGACCCACAGCTGTCTTGTTGATGACAGAAGTCAACTTCACTAAAGAAAAAAAAAATAAAACTTCTGATGTCAAGGTTCTAGTCTTCCCATTAGAACATAGATGTTTCTTAGCTATCTACCTTAAGTGGTTAAAATGGAATTCATTTCATCCTTTAAAAACAAAAAACTACAAAGTACGTTTGTGAAACAAGCATCAATTTCTTTTAATGCTCATCTTTTTCACAATTTGAAATCTTCAGAAAGAATTAATGACTATACATTTTCGGCCCACAAAAAAAATAAATAAAAGATTTTAAAGAATTCCACTAAAATTTAAACACACAGCAAAATCAACTTTGCATTGATTACAGATGAGTATGTGGGATACGGAAAGTCTTTCTTATGGAATCATACACCCCAGAACATTCTGGGACCCCAGAGGATGGTCATTTGGACTGCAAATGAAGGACAGAACCTGACCTTCAGGAGCTGGAGACTGAGGATAGGCCAGCCTGTCTCCTGGGAATCCTTGGGAGACTCTTCTTCACCAGGCCTCCCCTCTGGCTGGACTATGTCTCTGTCTACATCTCCCACCCCAGTATTACAAAGAAAAATAACAGACTCCCAGTGCTCAAAGCAAGAAAAGCAGTTTCTAAGCAGTCCAAACGGTGACTGATTGTAACTGGACAAAGTCTCTTGTCTGTGTTTCTCTGTGTGCGTTCACATAAATGACCGGCAGGACCCCTCTCTGTCATGATCTCTTGCCTTCATTATACTCTCTCTTCTCATAAAATAAGCCCCCAACAGGTTGAGGTGAGTGGCCCAGCACTGTGGGGGACTCCCCAGAGGTTCACTGCTCAGACAGCTGCAGGGCCACAGCCGCCACCTTACACTGCCCACTGCTCACATTTGCATATGCAGATGAGGTCCATCAATAAGCAAGCCCAATAAATAGTATTCATTTTGGCCCCCAGTTTCCCCCCAAACCACAGGATAAGAGGCCAGGGGCTTTCTCACCCCTTCCTCCCTCTGAAATCCACCTGAGTTTGCTTTTTCAGTAGAGTGTTCTATTCCAATTTTGTTAGACTCTTGAGAGAAAGAGATGGGAACGGGAAAGAGGGGAAAAGAAGGAAAAGAAAGGAGAAAAGGAGAGCAAAAGAAATAGCGTAGGGGGTAACATGGGCTTTCTGGCTGTTCTAATAGTCAGGTAGCCTTGGAAAAGCTAAGCCCGCATTGCAAGTGCCTGGGCCCTTTTAAAGCCAGGTTTGCCTGTTAGCCAATTCTCTATTTCCACTGACCCACGGCTCCTCACAGACTCTCTTCAGACTCCTGTGAGGCTTACCTAACTCTGTTTCTAAAATCTGTTCTCCCTTCATATGTCTTTGCTCTCACCGTGCCTGTTGGGACTTCCTGTGGCTACATCCATATGTCCCAAGTTTGATGTGTCATGAAGAAACACTGGCTTGTGTATGTGGGCAGGATTTTGGACATGGTACTGTCTTTTTCCAGGTACATACAAACTTTGAGATTTCTTCCTGTTCGTGTGGAGAACTCTAGGAAGCCCAGAGGCCTAGAAGTGTGCTGGATGCTTTTGTCTTTTGGCTTCTGCTTGGGTCGATGCCCAGTGCAGTACAAGGGTTAAATGGGAGCTTTTGTGATTCATTCTGGTCCCACCCTAAGAGGGTTCTTCCAGCTTCTGTTGACGCCTGTTACCAAGCATAAGACAAACAACTACCATCTCCCTCATACCTAGTTTCTTGGTTCCCTGTTTTACACTCCCTTGCCACTTCCCCCCCTGGTCACTATTCTTTGAAGGTGTTTATCTGCATGTTTACTACATATATCTACATATGTCTACTACTTCTATATCTCAGGCTCCTTTGAGATGTATGGTTGATTTTACTGAGGCTTAGATTCTAGAGTGCTTAAACCTCTTCCTTCCCTCCCTAGTAAAATCATGTGAAAACAAAGTGGCCCCTTAAGACACTAAGGAATACAAATTTGAATGTAATCCCTTTCCTAACTGCAAGATGATTTCAGTCTCTCCGGGAGGTAAAACAGGAAAAAGAAGTAGCTAAGACATCACTCAAATGACTGCAAATCCCCCCTAAAATAGGAGAACATACCAGACAAGCACATATGTACTCAGGTAGGATTGAGAGAGGTGCGTTTGGAATAGACTGAAAGTCTGAAGTTGGGCTGGCGCTTGCAGGGCTAGGAATGGCGCACAGGGACAGAACACAAGAGAAGGCGAGCAGTGGAAAAGTACAGGGGCAGGAAGAGGTGAGTAGCTTCCTTCACCTGGCTGGTGCACAGCACTGCGTGCTCCAACTGGAGCAAGAGGGAGATGACTGAACAGGAAGGTGGAGATCCAAGCAGGGGTGCATGGAGTGGAGTGGGAGACCAGTTGGGAGCCTTTTGAGCCCTGAGAGGGTGGGGACTGGAGGGAAAGCAGAGAAAGGAGAAACAAGAAAGGTTTCAACAGAGTTGCCTGGATTCTTCCAACTTCTTGACTCACGCTGTTCCCTGCCCCCCTCTTAGAAAGCTTATCTTTTGATCTTCCAGGTGTATGACTTTCTGCCCAATTACTTGTCTTCAACCCCTCTGAGCAGGTCAACCATGCAACTCACAAGTCTCATTGTCACACTTGGCCTCAGTTGCTCCTGCTGCTGTCTACCTTGCCAGTGTTCTGCATTAGAGGCCCAGGAGAGCAGTAGCTTGAAGTCCCCCATGTCCTTGCATGAAGGCTTGCTCGTAAGACGCAACCTGAAGACCTGAAGCCAAATTGAGCATAGGAGGGCAGTGGGGGAATCGCCCTCTTTCCAGGTCTATTTAGTGGACTTTCCCCAACGTAGCTCATCACATCCACTCTTATGAGGTTAGAATGGGGCAAGCAAGAGGGATAAGTCTATCAACTCAGGAGGAGTGAAGGACCTCACTTTGAGAAAGGAACCTACTCAGCCACAGCCACCACTAGTCCTGCGAGTCATTGGCTAAGAAACTCAGAACAGAAAAATTAAAATGGCGTTATCTTCACTGAACAAGGGAACCACGGGCCTCTTGTCCTCTCTGAGCCTCAGTTTTCCATCTGTAAGATGGCAATTATGATATATGCCTTGGTTATTTTCCTGGCTGTTTTCAGGCTAGGAAAGGATGTGGGGGCAAGATAAAGACAGACATTACCACACTCTGTCTCAGTGGACTCTTACTCCTCTCTCCAGAACTGGCAGGGATGGAGAGAGAGGGGCGAGGGAGGAGGAAGGGGAGGGAGAACAAGATCCTACTATCTGGAAAGTGCAGGCTGTGGTGTGCCCGCTTTTCCACAACAGGCTGAGCACGAGTGACCTCAGTCCAGTCTGCTCACGTGACTGGTGCTCACAGGGAACAAATGGTCCATGATCACAGAGTGAGTCAGAGGATAAATCCAGGTTGGGAGGATCCCAGCCTTCTAGCCTCTGTCTGTCACCACCCCACACCTGTGGCTTTCCAAAAGGAAGGTCACGAGAACAGTGTCCATAGCCCAGGGACTAGATTCACCTGACTCCTGAATTGCTGCTGAATACTGACATAATCAGAAAGGACGAATGACTTAGCCTGGGGCTAGATCAGACACTGTTTTTTGTTTGTTTGTTTGTTTTGGTTTTTTGTTTGTTTGTTTGTTTGGTTTGGTTTGGTTTGGTTTTTTTTTTTTTTTTAAGAAGCATCATTTGGAATCCGGGATAACCATCTCTTAGATGCACAGCACCCGTGCACTGAGAAGACTGTCCTGGATCCAGATCCGGGGATCTCCTACCTCACTCCATTTTTTGTCCTTAGGTGCTAGTTGGCTCCAAGGAGAAGAAATGGCCCCCGTGTGCTAGCTAGTGACTGCCTTTTGTCAAAGGCTCTGTAGGTGCCAATCCTCCAAGACATACCTTACAGGAACCTACTTATGTCTTCCTCTTCACAACAAAATGCTAAGTTAGGATGCTTCTATTTACAGGAAAAAGGAGGAGGGGAGAAGGAAGCCTAAAGGTTTAACTTGGAGAACTCATGTGTCTGGAAGTTATGTCTCCTAAGATGCCTCTAATCATAGAAGTTGCCATAAACAATTGGAGCTCCCACTACAGTCTCCCTCCTCAAGATCATTCCTGGTGAACAACAGAAGCCTTTCTCCTTCCCAGGAGTCTACAAACACAGACTTTGCCTCAGTCACGAGCTTTAGTCTGCTGGTTAAATCGCCATTACACATGCATTTCCTAAGGACAAGATTTTGTGCGGTTCCAAGAGGCTGGGCCACTCCCTTGCCTTCAAAGCTTTGAAGGTAAGCAAGTAGTAATGGAGGGTAATATCAGCTTCAATCAAGGAAGGGCAACTGGTTCACAAGAGAAAAATAAAGGCTCCTGTTTAGAGTTTAGAACTTAGCAAATAGAAAAAAAAAAGGTTATGTGCACACAAGAGCATCTAGAACATTAAGACAAGCTGATGATATGGGCAGAGGGCAAGACACAAAGGGAAACTGACTGGAGCTCAAGCCGAGGCCAGGCGAGGTTCAGTGGGCCTCTCAATACTTCCACAATCCTACTCCATCCTAGACATAAGTCACACCCCTTCTCAAAGCCTGTTTCCCCCTCTATACAACAGAAGCCCAGAAGGCTCCCTATAACTTGGCTAGTGGAAGGCTGGGCCAGGAGCATTCCCAGGCTAGGGATGCTTAAGTCTCCCCAGGCTAGCGAGGCAATGTAAATCATGGTTATTTATAATGGAGCAAACCAAGGTTCTGAAAAGGCATTGCCTCAGCCGCCAAGCACTCCCTCTGGAATCCTGAAAACCCGCTGCCTGCTGCAGGGCTGTGCCCAGATCCCAGCTGGAAGCAGGTTTATCTCTTCTCAGCTCCTGGCACTTCTTCTCATCCTGCCAGGATGTTCTTCATACAATAAACACTAAGCTGCCTGCATAATTCCACCTACAGAAGAGAACTCGTTGAGCCCTTCTGCCCTCCCCTCTCAGAGAACGGAGCTAGATCCTGCATACCCAGGTCATGACAGGTTCCTTTCCTGCACCATCAGCATCTCACCAGGAAGTCCTGCCCAGGCTACACCTTCGGGGCTGAAAAATGCCTTGACTTGGGAAAACACCCAGTACCCACCCCATCTCCTAACACAGACCTTCATTGGTAGTGTTGCCCCTTCTCAGCTAGGTATGTGGGACTCTGACATCCAAGAACTAATGACCAAGGCAGGGCTGGGGATGGCAGGAGGCTCTGAAGGAAATGCAAACTGCTCTAATGTAAACAGAGAAGAGCCACATTAGTTCTAACTTTTAAATCTTCTTCTAAATGCAAATGAAGACATTTTCCATATATATATATATATATATATATATATATATATATATATATATATATATGTATGTATTTACCAGCTTGGCCTGAAACTCACTAAATTGTCCAGGCTAACCCCAAACTCTCACCACAGCCTCCTCGGTGTTGGGGTTAAGGGCATGCATCAGCATCTTCAGCTGTCCAATTTCGTTTTTCAATCAGACCTCACTTATACAACTGGTCTCGCTCACTGGTGACCTTCGAAGGGACCTGAGAGAGGCCCAAGAGTGGTGTTTCCAGACAAGCGAGCTCACGTGTGCATCTGGAGTGGATAAGTCTGTGTACAAACTTTGGTTTAGAGCCCTGGAGGTCTGGGACAGGAGCTGAGGATCTCTATTTCTAGTAAGTTCCTAGTTAATATGAGTGGGTGCTGACTCAAGCAGCCAATTTTTAAGTAGCAAAGGCCTGAAGCTCTAATTACAGAGTTTGGAAAACTATATGTCTTTAGGATAGCAGCGAACCTCCCCACCCATCATCCCTGGAGATGATAGATCCTGGCTTCTGGATCTAGCCTCTCCACCAGCTCCAGACCAGGTTCTTCAGCTTACCCAACCTAACTCCTTCAGGCTCTGGGTATCTATTGTCCAACTGGCAAGCTGGGGAAATTCCTGAGAGTCCTGCCATGAGGAAGAGCTTTAAGGCACAGCCTTTACTCCAGCAGAGGAGGACAAAAGGTCAGATAAGTTCTTCTAATCCCTACTTGCCACTGGAACACACACAGAAAGGAAAGGGTGGAGAGAGGCGGGGAGGGAAAAAGAAGAGAAAGAAAGGAAAGAGGGAGGAAGGGAGGAGAGAGAGAAGGAGTGAGGAGGGAGAACGAAGAGAAAGAAGGGAAAGAGGGAGGAAGGGAGGAGAGAAAGAAGGAGGGAGGGAGGAGCGGAAAGAGGATGGGGGAGAAAGAAGGGAAAGGAAGAAGAAGAAGAAGAAGGAGAAGGAGAAGGAGAAGAAGAAATAGAGAGGGAGGAAGGGAGGGAAGGAGAGAGAGAGAGAGAGAGAGAGAGAGAGAGAGAGAGAGAGAGAGAGAGAGAGAGAGAGAGAGAGAGAGAGAGAGAAAACTCCAACAGACACTCTCTAAGGAGGCTCTTGAGACATTCACCTTTCCTCACCCCAGCTGATGGAAGTCACTTGCCTCTCAAGCCCTCTATTCCCCCAAGTCTGCCCCCTTTAGGTCCCAAGATGCTCCCACTGAGGTCAAGAGTATTTTTAGTGATGCCATGTGGCCCATACTTTGTCAACCATCCCTGGACATTAATCTTGGATGCCACAAATGCTAGATCTCCTGATCCAGGAGGCCTAGAGGCAGCGGGGACATCTGAGTGCATTGGAAAATGCAGTTCGTGGCCTTTTGAAGGCTTAACCTGCAAGCTATGCATGATAAAAGCCAATACCTACTGTCTGGGACATTTGCAGGTTTGGGGACATTTCAGCATTTATAGAGCATTTCCTCTAGATTTCCTGTTGTTCATTTTCTCAGGAGGCACTCAAGGAAGATAGAAAAACTATTCTTGTTCATATTAGTGGGAGAGATACTATGGCATAGCTAGTAAGTGTCCTACATGGGTCACTTAGCTACCAGATCTAGGCTGGGCCTTTTTTTTTTTTTTTATAACCCTGTGTAGCCCTATTGTGTTTTGGTCTTGAAATGCCCTCCTGTGTTGAAATTCTTGCCCCTGGTGCATTTGTTTTTCCGAGATGGGTTTGGAGATATCAATGAATCATGAGAGCTATGGCCTCATTGATTAATTAACCCATTGGTTGAGGGGCTCACAATTTGATGGGATATTGGGAGGTGAGGGAGGTAGGATTTAGGTGAAGGGTCATCCAGGGTGTACCTTTGATAGACCTGGCATATCTCTAGACCTCCCTCAGTGCCCCCTCTCCCTGCTCTCCTCTTCCTTTTCTTTTTCCCTCCCTCCCACATTGCTCAAACCTCTCCTTTCCATCTACTGTGAGATGAACAAACCACAAATTTCCACCACAACTCAGGGGAAAAGAAAGAAAGGAAGGAAGGAAGGAAGGAAGGAAGGAAGGAAGGAAGGAAGGAAGGAAGGAAGGAAGAAGGGAGGGAGGGAAGAAAGAAAGAAAGAAAGAAAGAAAGAAAGAAAGAAAGAAAGAAAGAAAGAAAGAAAGAAAGAAAGAAAGAAAGAATGACAATGGATTCAAACTTATGAATTTAAACTATTTATTTCTGGTTATTTTGCCACAGTGTCAAAAAGCCAACTTTTACCAACCCCTACCTTTGCCTCTTCTATATTGCTCCTAAAAGCAAAAACAAAACACTGAGAGAAACAGCATCTATAGATTATATTACAAACATGGGGTCTCACTTCTCAACGAAAGGACCCTTCCAGTATGTACAAAGTCCAGCGTCCCAGAGAGGCTAAGAGAAAGGCTTGAGAACAAATTAGAAAGTCTGGTAGTGACCACCCAAAATAATGGCACTGCCTACAATAGCCAAGAAGACTGAGGAAAGGTTATTCCTCAGAATCCAGGCCAGACTGGCTCTGTCCTACCAGAATAAAGTTCCCAGCTCTGCTGCAACTCCCCGGAGGCAATCTGGAAATAGGCCTCAGGAGAGCTCAACAAAACCCAGACCAAGAATTTGAAGAAACCCCATGAACTCCACAAGTAGGAGTTAGGGTTCCAGCACTGGGCTTAAACCCCAGGCCAACAGTTCTATGCAATCCCATGGTGCAATTCCCCAGTGTCTCTGAATCTTTCAGACCTGAAAATAATAGTACCACTAATAACATTAGCCTCTGTGCTGACCTCTTGGGATAGGGTGGCATGTGACACACTGGTAATACCACATGGGGGGGGGGGGGTCCACAAACAAATGTCATGTATACCATATGGCTTGGGCTAGTTGAACTTCATCTGTTCTCTGTGAACAAATGTAGCTTTCCACACCTGGATCTTAGGGAGGTCAACACCAGAGAAAGTCTAAAGGGCTCTGGACAATATGCTCCCTATAAACAAAATTCCTACAAATGCTTAATCTGCTAGCATTTACAGTTCCCTAGGTTGAGCCTAGGTTCTGACATCACATGCCAGAACTCAATACAAACTCAATATTTTTTTAAAAAAAAAATCCTATTTTCTAATTAGAAACAACACACACACAAAAGCCAAACCAAACCAACCAAACAAACAAACAAACAAAACCCCAACTCACTGGCAGGGCAGAGGCATGACCACACAGGTCACAAGTCTGTTTCCTCCACCCTCACACAGTGACACAGCAATTCCTAACCTGCCCTTACAAGAGACAGGTCCTACTCATGTGACAATCAAATGAGATGAAGAATAAGGAATTGTTTTGTCAGCTATTAAATTCTATCCCAGGACCTAAAAGCTCCATCATTAATGAGACCTTCAAGGACATGGTCAAGTGGGAATACTTCACCTGAGCCAGCACATAAGTACCTGAGAGCATCAGCTATGGTCACTAGAACAGCTGACAGAGGCCACTGGCTGAGAACAGGATTCTGGGAGTGCAGGACAGAGGACAGATGACCCTAGGAAAGACTAGTGTTCAGGACATGTCAGGTGGATGACTGCTGTGTGCACACGACAGTCAGTCACAGGCAGGTACCCCCGGCCCAGAGAAGCTAATGGACCTGGTAGAGCTCTTTCTGGGATTCAGTTCTCCAAGGTTTCCCTCAGCAGCTGCGACTAGGGAACAGTCTCCAGCATACATGCTCAGATGTGGAGCCCAAATAGTGAGACCATAACAAGTCTTGTTATCCTGAGGCCTTGAGCCTCTTAACTCTCAAACTGAAAGGCAACCTAGGATACTCTGGGAGCTACTCCATCTTCACGGCATCTGGACACACCCCACTGATCTCACTCTGTTCTGCTTTTGTGTCTGCTACCTGCTTCTTCCTGCCTCTCCTCTCCATATCTCCTGCTCAGTCTCTCTTTCTACTTTTACTCCATGATCCCATGGAGACCACACAGTTCTTATCTTAAAGAACCCAATACAAGATCCGCCACAAAGGTGACTGAAGGTATCAGACTTCACTGAATGACATGTGATGTCAGGACATAGGTTCAACCTAGGGAACTGTACTGGGGGTGAGTGGTATTCAGACTCTGGAACAAACTCCCAGCTCTAAGGGTACACTATACTATCTCTGTCGTCTAAGTTACTTAACTTCTCTGAGCTGTCTTTTCCACCTCTAGGTTTTAGTGTATGTATAGAACTTCTAAAAGACTATGTTAAGACTTGTTTAGGCTCTCAAACAAAGCTGTGTAAGTAGTCAGTGAAAGGTCACAGTTATTGTAGGTGATGGGAAGCTGAGCAGAGATACACACGACTAATCTAAGGCCATTCACCTTGTTGGAAGACCAAAGGCTACAAACTAGATGTTCTAACAACTGGCCCACATTCTTCCCTGTCTATAGCCTTCCTGGCCACAGTGTTAATCTAGCCTTTATCCCATTGAATGTTTCATGCCAGGAAATTTTGAAACTGTATCCTTATTACAGAACCTGTCTCATTGTGGGGCACTAGAGAGGTCCCCTGCTTCTTCAACTCATGTAACCCCGTTGCTACTATCGGATGATTTGCCTCAGGTTCCTGGCTGAGACAACCGAAGAGTCCTGCCTTCTCCTATAGCCCTGCTCCAACTCCTGCCCCCCTACGGTTCTTATCTTTCTGAGTCGCTGTACTCACCATTGGCAATGGCCTTATCTCGTTCTGCTCTGCTTAAATGAGGCCTGTTTTCCCACCTGGTCAGCTTGTGGTTTTTCAAACTGGTGTGAGTCTGGGGTCCAATGGGTCTGCAGACCTAGTTGATTCTCCAATTCCCTGTTTTGGTGTCAGGGAGCCAATGCTGGAAAGGCTGGGGTTAACGGAGGCAAGATATTTGTGATGCAACCACCTCGTATTTAACAGCCAACTATAGACAAACAGCCTGTTCCTAACTTTGGGCTGATTCCCCTGAACCACATATAGTCCAAGATTCCAAAGCAGGCATCATATTAGAAATGAGTTATCAGACCTTCTTTAAGTTGGTGGTCTTATAATAGTGATGTCGAGGGAAAGAGTTCCGAAATTTGGACCTTGGAGTCGAGCTACCGGGGCTTGGCTCTAAAACTGACGCTGAGGCCCTGGCCACATTATTTCACATCCCTGTGCCTCAGTTTCCTTATTTGTAAAAAAAAAATGTGGGGATCATATATAAGAACTAAATAAGTTATTTCCAGCCAGGGAGCTCACACAGTAGATGAGGATCTCTAGATGCCCTCTTCTATTGTGCTGGATGGTCCAGCAGATAGTACTACTGTTTCTGGTTTCAGGAAGTTCTTAGAAAGGACAAAGGCATAGTGTGATCATCAATGAACAGACCCTTCTGGATGATGCAAAGCCGCTATGGCCTTTGCTTCTGCTGTAGCTTCGGGCTCTCTTGTCCTGCGAGGCTCTTTGGGACCCTGGGGATGAGAGAGGGGAGAGTGACTCCCAGCACACCAGTCTGGGAGTCCCATCAGACATCCTGGACTCAAAAGTTTATCAGGCACTCAGAGTCTCTTGCCCTGCTCTGTCTTTCTGATCTACCTTCTGTTTGATCTCCTGGGGGGTGGCCGATGACTCAGAACAACGTCTCTTCAGTCCCACCCAGGTAGTCTTCTTCAGACTTCAATTCCAATAAAAGAACTCAGTGATTCATTTGCTGCAGCCTTTCTGAACTGTTGGGCCTGGGGAACCAAGAACGGCTGAGGAAGGGCAGAGTCTACAGAAATCCAAAGCACAGGGGGGGGGGGGGTATGCTTTGACAGATGGCGGGAGGAGTGCCTTGTGCTGCAAGACCGGGTGACAGGAAGCTCTCGGGACACCTGTGCAGTTGCACCAGAGTAGGTTGTGTCTTTGGTGCTCAGAGCAAGGGGGAGAAAGGCAGGTGTTAAGCCCTGGGCTGCTACTTTCTCTCTCTCAAGACCCTATCACCTGTCAATATTGCACACTCTGAGCCCACTTGCACGTAACTCCACAGATCAGCTTCCTGTTCTTTTCCAAAGTCCTTTAGCCCCGTTGGCTTTAACTCCCCAAGCCCCTGCACTCCACCCAAATTATAGTTCTATTCTTTCCTCCCCACGAAGAGTCTGTGTCCCTCTATCAAAATCCAGTTCCGACCCCTTCTTTTTTTCTGGTGGTTCAGAGAAAGCTACTTAACCCCCTCCCTCGGGCCTCACTTTCTTAATTTACAAACTGGGGTTATCTCCGAGGATGAAGAGGAAGTAAGATGAATAGCAGTCATCGGGTACAGCATCTTCAATGCAATGTGTGGTGCTCCCAATCCTGTCTCCCAGTGTTGAGGCTACATGTGTGGGGCATTGTACCTTGCTTCCATGTGGCTGCCAGGCATCCAGACTTGGAGCCTTGTGACGGTACAATAGGCAGTTCACCAGAAGCGTCACCACAATAGGCAGTTCACCAGAAGCGTCATCTCCCCAGCTGTGTTCCTTTTGTAAACTTGTCTTTTTGTTTGTTTGCTTTGTTATTTTTATATCTTGTGGCCATTCCAATATTCTGCGAGACATTTCAGTGACTTATTCACTTATCCCGTTTCTCTCCTTGTGTTAGGACTGTGGCAACCCTATTTCTGGATCCTTTGTCCAATCTACAGTCCTAGACACTCCCACAAACTTTACATTATTTAGAGGTTTCTCTGGCGGCCATAATGAAAGCTTAGAGCAGCAGTTCTCAACCTCCCTGATGCCGTGACCCTTTAATGCAGTTCCTCATGTCATGGTGACCCCCAACCATGAAATTATTTTTGTTTCTACTTCATAACTATGAGTTTGCTACTGTTATGAATCATAGTGAAAATATCTAATGTTCAGACCCCCCCTCCCCAAAGTCTTGACCCACAGGTTGAGAGCCACTGGCTTAGAGGAATTTAGTAGCAACACTGACTTCTGTGGAGGAGTTGGGGGAGGGGGTCCCTCTTCAGAAATGGCATAGATAGAGCAACTTGCTATGGGACATCTCTGCCTCCATGGATACACATTCTAGCCTGGGCTACCCAAGGGATCAAGTAGTCACTTTAGTGACCTTCACCCTCATATCCCAACACACGAAAGCCAGAACTAGTGTTATTCTTTTTGACCAGGAAGTTTAAGGGTAAGCAAGTTCAAGAGAGAAAGTACATTTATCACTGAGAATCTGCTTGGAGATGAGGAAGAACATGGCAGATCTTTTACTTTCTAAGGATGGGTGGAAATGATCAGTGCTTGTGATCCCAAGCTGAAGGAGACCTGACTCCAATTTGGAAATTCTGCTTCAAGTCAACAGAACTCCCCCAGCATGGGAGGCATAAACTCAGAGGAGTCCTAGTTTTCTTATCCATCTGACGTACACACAGTTGTCTCTGCCCTCAAGACAAACATATTTGAAATTTCCTAGGTGGGCATCAATACCAGAGCTGAGAGTCCAGTCATAGAACTTGGTTACTCTAGGGTTTGGGTGAGTTCACAGTCACTATTCTTCTGCATTCCAATCTGAAAAGACAGACTCTAAAAGGGTCTGGATCTGAAAGAAACCCCAGTCTGCTTCAACACTGGCCCAGAAAGGAAGGGTCACACCAGCAAACAGTGACAGAGCCAGGCCTGGAATGCCGCTCTTTGGCTCTGAGTCTATGCAATCTCCACTCCCCTCAAATGCCCCCAATGGCTGTCAATCCAAGGACATAACCCTTGGAGAAAAGAGGTTGTGAAATGCTTCCACTTGAAGCCCAGGGCTGGCTGCAGGCCCAGATGCTTCTCCATCAGCCCTCCCAACCTAGTCAGAACTCAGTTCCCAACCTGCTAGGATTGGATTAACCTTCTCCTCCACAAGAGCAAGCCCTGCCTTCCTCATCGTCCTTAGGACACTCCTCATTCACACTCACCCATGGCCCCTCTGTGCCAGGGCCTTTGCAGCCTGACTGCTCATTGTCTTTCATAATGACTTACCAACTCTGAAAAACTGTAGCCCAAATGTTTGTTTACATTCCAAGCTGCAGAGCCAGCTTTGTAGTTTGTCCTATTCCCTTGAAGAAGTTACTAGAGATCTTTAGGGATTTGCGTACTTCGACTCTAGATCATCAGCTCTGGATGCCTCCGACTGGTGACTGCCCCCACTTGGAGGCAAATGTCCCTGGGAAGTACTGGGAAGGAAACTGGAAAGATGATTCTTGAGAAGAGATTTGACCTCCAGCAATCTTCCCTCCACCCATCCCCAGGGCTGTCAGCCTCTTACAGCTTTCCTCTCACCCGCCTGGCTATTTCATTATCTCTCGTGTTTGTTCTAGAGCTTTATAGGACACACTGCTTTTTAACCTTTCTCATTGAAGGTGATATCCAGCACTTTCCTGGGGGAATAGATGGAACAGATTTGTATAGTAGAGAAGAAGCAATCATTACTTATAGTTATATCTGGATTTATATCAAAAAAGGTTATATCAAAAGGTGGCCGGTAAAGGCACTTGCCACCAAGAAGAAGACTGACTCCTTCAAGCTGTCCACTGTCCTGTACAAGCACAGGAAGGCACATGTATGTATACACACACACACACACACACACACACACACACACACACATCCATTAGTTAATTTAAAACATTTAAAGACAGCAGTATAGTCCAACTGACTCCATGCTCAGAGCCCCTGTGATCTTTTTTATTATCCATGCTGCATGTCCAATTAAATGAAAAGCTTTGTACAATCCTATTGTTCTCAGATGACTCGGCCATTCAGACGCTCCGCAACTCCTAAACACCCAACAGTTAAATCTGCAGCCAGTCATTTGGAGTCTATCCTTGCATTCATTTGTGATGGTGGCATTGAAATGTCCTCCCAACATTATTTCTACTACTTCAGCCTTTAGGGGTTGCTTGAACCCCACCACATGCATTTAAGCCTCTGGAATATTGCCCTGGGTTTCCCTACACCTCAACACAGACTTAGCCACCACAAAATACTATCTCCTGTGAAAATATTTGTGGATTCACCCCAGCTCGCAGTGACCCTTCCTTGACATTCTGATGTTTGAATCTGCCACACCACTCACTTTCTGGGCCTTCAGTGCAAAGGAACACCAGGCAGGCATACAAACTGCCTCTGCAGCCTGGGATGATTAGCTTTCTTCAACTGGCCACCAACTAGAGTCACCTGGAAAGAAGGACTCTTACTTGAGATTTACTTCGATCAGACTGAACTGTGGGCATATCCATGAGACATTTTTACTAGTGATGGTTCCATGATGGCTGAGCGCACTGAGGGAGCACATTTATCTCATGGTGGGATAAATGGTCCTGATTTATTAAGAAAGCAGGCTGACCATACGAAGCTGCACAGTTTTAAACCATACAAAATCCTAGCACTGAGAAGGAGAGGTGGATGCAAAACCCCACTCCTAAGAAACTATTTGGGATTGATAGCTTCCAGGAAAGAGAAAATCAGTTTTCTCCAAATCAGTGCCACTGGGTCTACCAACCACAGTCCAGGGCAGGCCCCATGCCCAGGAATAGTGTGCTAACACTAAACCAACTTCTTATTTGTTTATTTTTTGTGGGTTATTTTTTTGGGGGGGGTATATTTTGTTTTGATGGCTTTGTTTGTTTTGATTTTGGGAATTTTGGTTTTTTGTTGTTTTATTCTTTTTTGTTTTTGTTTGTTTGTTTTTGAGACAGGGTTTCTCTGTATAGCCCTGGCTATCCTGGAACTCACTCTGTAGACCAGGCTGGCCTCAAACTCATGGTGGTGGACTTCCCAAGCCCAAGTACCTGCTGTAGCACCTGCCTCATACCCTCCTCCAATTCATGCCTTCTGGGTCTGTAGAGAGCAAACACTGCCTTTTGTACCTGTGCATCTGACTTCCCGCATTCGGAAGCTGGAAATGCCCATCATGGTTGGTCTATTATTAGGTTTGGTTAAATTGGTATAGGAAAGCTAAAACCAGCCAACAGAGCCAGCACCAACCTTTTAGTTTCCCATTTCAGGTGCCAGACTCAAAAGACAATTTCTAATGCTTTGATGTTATAAATACTGTGTGTGTGTTCGTTTCTTCACGATGCACTGAAGGAAAATGGACTTCTCATCCCAAGACTGGCTAGTCTGTCTTTCCTGAGATCGCTCAGCCCTGGTCCCTAACCTAAGAGCATTTGCTCCAAACTGGAATTAGAGCATTGAAATTCAGCTAAGTTGGGTGGACTCAATTGGTGCCCCCCTGCTGGCCTGTCTGAGCCTTGATGTCCTGCCCTGGAACAAATGTCCATGATTCCAAATGGGGTGAGCCTTTTAGAAAGAGCAAGAGTGTTTCCAGGGAGGCGTTTGGGGCTGAGGAACACCCAGTTTCTTGCTCTGGGGTCCATCTCTGCCTCTGAGATAGTCAGAAGAACGTATACCACCCACAGTTGCTTTATGTGTTTATTCACCCTTTGAAGTGACTAATTAAATTCCACATGCTGAAGACATACAGCATGATGTTTTGATATCAGTACACATTATGGAGTGACTAAATCAAACTAATTAATGTATGAATCACCATATCATTTTTATAATGCTGAAAAGAAATCCTTTGCAGTTTTTAAGAAGACAATATATTATTATCCTATATTAACTCTGCTTACCACATGCAATAATATTCTCCACTTTTTCTGTGTAACTGAAAGTCTGCATTCTTTTTACCAGTCTCTTCAATTTATTCAATTACCTCCAGAATGACCCTTCTCTTTGCTTCTATGGTTCTGTGTTTCGAGATTGTAAATGCTGTATTGTTCCTTTGGGGTTCAGGGCTCCCAAAGTGTGACAGGCTGCAGGGGGTCATCCAGCTCCCCTAACGCATTTACACTCGCCCTTCATTTACCATCCCCACCAACTCTAAATCAGCCAGGATATTTTAAACCTTGTTTTGATCTTCTTTGCATATCAGTTACACTATTTCTGAGTGTGTTTATTTTTATGTTTTTTTTTCCGGTGGTGAGCACATTGCTTTGAGCCCTTTTGGTAGCACGTTTCCACTTCCTCTCCCTTTCCCGCATGCCTCTGTGACCTCCAGACCTGTGGCTCAGAGCAGGCTGGATGATTTTCATAGGGCTGGGAGCTTTGCTATAGCCCGGGGACATAGGTTCTTCCGCCTCTGGAGTTCCATCGCTTCTGACATCTGCAGAGATGAGAGGAAATTTCAGTTGTTTCCTTTGCCCCATCTCCCAAGGAATCAGCTCTCATTCCCGGTCGGCTGGATAGAGGGGAAGGGCTCTGGGCTACACAGAACAGAGGCCGGGGGCCTACTCCTGACTCTGATAGTGACTTTGAGAAAAATCCTTATCCCGTTTAGGTTGGACATAAAATTCCCAAAGCACCTATGTTTCTGTGTTTCCAGGATACTTAACCAGCATAAGAACTTTGCTGTATCAATAGCAAAGTAATTGTGAACTAAGGGGTTGTTTGTGGCCAGGACCAGGAACCAATGCATTAGAAATATTGAAGGACTGAGCAAGCATTTTAAGAGATATGTGTGTGTGTCGGGGGTGGGGAGGTTGGTTGTTTTTATGTTTTTTTTGTTTTGTTTTGTTTTTCTTTTTTTGGCTGAGTTGTCCCTTTCTGAGAGTATCGTGTGTTCTATGTCTTGCGGGACATGCATGCTAAGCCCTGTGAGTGAGTCGTGCTTTGATTGAGCCACACACTCCCACATTCTTCATACAATAGCATACGCAACTACTCAGCTAGTAATATTTGCCCAGGACTCACGCTTGTTCTTGCTACCAATCTACTGATTCTGACTGTGTTGAGCATTTGTTTAGAAAGCTCCAGCTTTAATGGCCATAATTCCTTAACTATCCAGGAAAACAAGAGCACCCTGGCCTGATAGAAACTAAGTTTCAGAGTGAAAGAAAGAACAAGAAAGTGGTGCCTGCTGCAGGTAGATGGTGAGATTCAGATGGAAACCTCCCAGTTGCCCTCTGTGTGGTTTGGGACATGTCGTGTCGTCAGTCTTTGAAACGGAAACAAAGCTGTTCGGCCTGCCCAACACGGCGTGAGATAACACCCCTCTCGGTGCTAAGTGCTCCGTACTGCTAGCTCGGCTGTTACCTGTGCTAGACAGGAAATTAAAGGTCACTTCGTCTTGTCCTCTCACTTGAAAGAAGAGGAAATTTTGACTCTGGCTGTGCCACACAGATGGTTAATAGCTGCACTGACTAGAACTTTGATTTTGATTTTGAGGCCATGTTTTTGTCTGTAGGCCAGCCTTGCCACAAACTGGCAGCACATCTCCTGCCTCACTGTTTCTACCATTTTTTTTCTTTATAAAAAGCAATAGGTTTCTGAGATTTCAGGATGAACATTCCTTCCCAGAACATATTTAGGAGATGTGGATGTTCCTATTTGCTTTAAGTTAGTTTAGTAGTTAAACTACTTAAAGTACTTAAAGTAGTGCTTTGAAAAGGACTGCGGCTCCATTTGCCTTGTGTTTTAAGCGCAGGGTCAGGGGCCAGCTTCCTGGGCTTGAGAAGATGTGAGGAGGGGTACAGTGGCTCACGTGTCCAGATTCCAACTCTGCCAGATCTCCCATCCAGAAGTCACATCTTACATACGAACATACTAGACCTCTGGACATCATGTTCAACAGCAAAAGGAAGACTTAATGCCGGTGTACTTTCCCAAGCCTGAAGAGAGAGATGGGGAACGGAGGCAGATCGCTCCCCCCAAACAACGAACAATCCCATTCCTTTCAACACCAATTCCTCATTTAGATGTTGCCACTGGAAGCTTTAGCTGTCAGCCTGACATTAACCTGAGTCACCTGGGAAGAGGGAACCTCAGTTGAGGAACTTCCTACATTGGAGTGGACGGTTGGCATTTTCTCCATTGCTGATTGATGAAGGAAGCCCTAACTGACTGTGGACTACATCATGCCTAGGCAGGTGGAACTGGGCTATATAAGAAAGGTAGCTGAATGTGAACCTGAAAACAAGCCAGCGAGCAGCCTCTCTCCACACTGTCTTCCACAGTTCTTGCTTTCAGGTTACCGCCCTGAGCTCCTGCTGAAATCAACTCCTTTCCTCTTCAAGTTGCTTTTGGTCATGATGTTTATCACAGCAACAGAAAGCAAACAAAGCACAAGTGTGAGTCATCCTTCCCTACCTTCTTTCTTTTCCCCTCTAGCCACAAAGAAGTCAGGCAACTCATTGAATTCAGGACAATGGACCAAGAAGAGCATATAAAAATGAACACCAACCCAATACCATAAAAATAGACTATAATATCTCTAGCTCCATGCTTTCAGTGTGATAGCCATGTATTTATCTTCGTTAATAAATAGGATTTAAGATTTAAAATTTGGGCTCACTGGACATACTTTAAGGCTTACTAGCCACATACAGTTAATGGCTACTTACTGGACAATCATGGCAAATAAAAATACTGCCACAAATGTAGGAATTTCAGTTGAACAATGCTGTCTATACAGATAACAAAATAGCAAAAACTTAACAGAAATATTGACTCTGGGTGTCATATTATCCGACCCCAATAAAGAAAAATTAAAATCAGTGTGGCATTACCAATTAATCAAAGACAGTGAACCTTTTCAGTTACTTAGACCTAAAAAGAATCCCATTTGGCACTTCATGCAAACACTCACATACCGATAGAGCAATCAATGCCAAAAGTCTTAGAGACAAGGCACTGACGAATTTTAAACTTAGTTTTCGTCACAGTTAAAGGTATTAGTTACTAAAACTTAACTCACTGGAACTAAGACTTCAGCAATACAGTTGGAATTTATAGGAAGATCTTAGTGACTTGGCTAAGGTGAACTTACATGTATAATGAGGCCTGAGTGGCAAGATAAAATAGGCAAGGTTGATCTGGAAGGCAAGCCTTCAAACACAAGGAAAACCATACACAGAGCTTCCGAGATTGAAAAGCATTAAGAAGTATGACAGGGAGAAAGGTCAGTGAATATTAAATATGAAGGAGAGAGAGAGAGAGAGAGAGAGAGAGAGAGAGAGAGAGAGATGAAGCCAAGCATGGTGTCAGAGCCAGAACAGGAAGGGCAGCATGGTTCACGGTGACCAGTTCAGCAGGAAGGGGACTATCTTACAGCTTCAGAAGTCGTTCTCGGAGCTGAGAACACAAATCATCTGATAGCATAATACAAATCCCTGCACTGTAACCTTAAGGAAGCTGAAGTACAAGTATTCTGATTTCTCAGCTGGATTATGGATTAAACTCTAGACCATAGAGTAAAACCCAATCTCAAAACAAATGTAAGAAGTGGGGATTAAGGATGAGTGGAGAAAAACCACTCACTGCTCTATGAAAATCTGGCTTATGAGGTAGTCAAAACTATGCAGGAAAAATATGAATATGGATGGGAATAAGATAGTGACCAGTATTCTGGTCTAACTGGATGTCTGCATGTAGAAGACTATAAATAGATGGATATCTATCATCCTGCATAAAACTCAAGTCAAAGTGTATCAAAGACCTCAACATAACCCTCAACCAGATACACTGAATCTGATAAACAAGAAAGTGGCCAATAACCTTAAATGCATTGGCACAGGAGACCACTTTCTGATCAGAACACCAATACTACAAACACTAAAATCAACAGATAATAAATGGGACCTCATGAAACTGAAAAGCTTCTGTAAAGCAACAGATACCTTCAATAGGACAAAACAACAAACTACAGAATGGAAAAAAATTTCACCAACTCCACATCCAACAAAGGGCTAATATCCAAAATATGTAAAGTACTCAAGAAACTGGGCATCAACAAAGTAAATAATCCAATTAAAAATGGAGTATAGATCTAAAAAGAATTCTCAACAGAAAAATATCAAGTGGCTGAGAAACACTTAGAGAAATGGTCAACATCCTTAGCCATTGAGGAAATGCAAATCAACTTGAGATCCAGTCTTACGCTTGTCAGGATGATTAAGAACAAAACACAAGTGACAGCTCATGCTGGGGAGGATGTGGAGCAAGGGGAACACTCTTCCACTGCTGGTGGGAGTCCAAACTTGTACAGTCACTTTGGAAATTAATATGACAGTTTCCCAATCATAAAATTGGAAATCAATATACCTCATGACCCAGCCATACCTACCCTGGATAAATACCCAAAGCATGCTCCATCCTGCCACAAGGCCCCTTGCTCAACTATGTTCACAGCAGTTTTATTCATAATAGTCAGAATCTGGAAACAACCTAGATGTCCCTCAACTGAAGAATGGATTTTTTTAAAGTGATACATTTACACAATGGACTATTATACAGCTGTTTAAGAGAAATGGCATCATGAAATTTACAAGCAAATTGGATGCAAGTAGAAAAAAAAATCATCCCAAGTAAAGTAACCCAGACCCAAAAGGACAAACATGATATGTACTCACTTTTGCATGGACATTAGCTGTAAAGTAAAGGATAATCATGCTATAATCCATAGACAAGAAGGGTTGCAAGGGTCTTCCTGGGAAGGAGAGATAGAATAGATTTCTTGCGTGGACTCGAGCAGCTGGGCTGGGAGTAGGAGGGACTAGGTGCTGGATATAGGAGAGAAGACTGGGAGAGACCACTAGAATTGAGGGCCATTTTGGGGACCTGATAGTAATCTAGTGCAATGAAAATTCCATGGAGTCTACAGTGGTGACAGGAGTAAAGACTCCAAGTCATGGGGGGGTGGGGCATGGAGCCTGAACAGGCCATCATCTGTAACTAGACAAAACTTCAAGTGGACCCAGCCACAAAACCTCCAACCTACAGTTTTTCATGCCTACAGGATGTGCTGGGACCAGAGCCTAGCATAATCATCATCAGAGAGACTTCATCCTGAAACTGATGGGAACAGATGTAGAGCCCACAGCCAAACCTTGGGTGGAGCTCGAGGAGTCCTGTGAACGAGGAGGAGGAGAAGGATGGGAAGGGGGAGGAGGAGGAGGGGGAAGGATTGGAGGAGCCAGAGGGATGAAGGACAGCACAAGAGCACAGCCCACAGAACCAACTGACTGGGCCTCAAGTGGGCTCACAGAGCTCAGGGAGCCTGTAGGGGTCTGACCTAGGTCCTCTAAATACACGTCATGGTTGTATAGCTTGGTGATCTTGTGCAATTCCTAACAGCGGAAGCAGAGGCTAACTCTGACTCTTTTGCCTGCCATTGGGACCCTTTTTCTCCAAGGGGGGGAGGAATCCAATATATGCAATTGGAGTGTAATATGTGAAAGAAAAATGAATGAAAAGGGAGAATAGTCACAGGTATTTCAGATGTAAAGTCAGTATAACTTGAATGATTAATTTAAATGGAATTTGCAAAGGTGACAGAAATTGGGATAACTGTTATCTGATCTGTTCCCTGCCAGGCTTGATATCACTTTCAGTGATGAGCAAAGACTGGAAAGGAGGACTTGGGAGTGGGGAGGAATTAGTGGTGCAGTTGGGTCCTGTTGTGGGTGGAATGCCTATTACCTGTAAAGACAGAGCTCTCAACTTGGGGCTCAAGGGAGAGTCAGTAAAAGATAAAGGTTTGGAATGGTTGGGAGATAGGTGGCATTTTAAAGCCATGAAATTCAGAGCACCCAGGAAGAACGCACACAGAAAACATTCTCAGAGCATTTTGGATGTGCTGCAGACGACAGAAAGGCAAGGTACACTGATGATGTGGTAGGATCCCTAAAGCTTAGAGGAGTGTTTACAGAGGCTTGAAGGTGCAACACTGTCACGCCGTGCTCAAGAGTCCAGTTAGCCGAGCGCACATTCTGGCTTTGGGAGTATATAGGTCATTGGTGAGCCTGATAAAGACTGCTTAAGTGGTGCGATGGGTCAGAAGAAAATTAGAGCAGAGTTGAAGCCAGAATGGAAGCTGAGAGAAGGGCAGACAAGAAATGGAGAGTGTGTGTGTGAGTGTGTGTGTGTGTGTGTGTGTGTGTGTGTGTGTGAGAGAGAGAGAGAGAGAGAGAGAGAGAGAGAGAGAGAGAGAGAGAGAGAGAGATTATTAAAGAAACAGAATGAACTGCCATACAAATCAAGGGAGGTATATGTTTTTTAATGGTTAATATAGTGTGTATAGTACACACTATACAAGAGAACAAGAGAAATCTATGTAGCAGTAGAGGAATGCAGAAAAGGAGATGAGATCCAAAAGAGAAAACGAGAGCTACTTGGATTAGATGGAGCAGCAGTGGTGGGAACTGACTTGGGCGGGCTAAAGAGCTGTTGATAGAGAGATAAAATACTCTTCTCTGAGAGGAAGAAGGAAACATCATGATCCGTGAGAAATGGGAGGGCAGAATGAGTGAGGGATGGTGGGGAGGCCAAGATGTGGGAAAGCTGGTCCAGAAACAGAAAAGAGAATTTCCTAGAAGTGATGTAGGTGGGACCTACCTGGTGAGCCCACAGAAGTTTGCGATCGTGTATTTAGAGTAAGCCAAACAGTGTGGTCTGATGTTTTTGACAGCAGCCTGCTGCTGAGGAAGAGACATGGTGTTTCACCAGATGGGGCTTTGCCAGACACAGTAAAGGGGGGAACCCTGTGGGGAGATGAGATTGTTGGAGAGAGTGCTTGTGGTGCACAGGAGCCTTGGATTAGGCAATAAAGCCAGCAATCATAAATGGGTCACTCATGTAGCCTCACTATCTGCCAGGAGCCGTCAGTATGCTCAGGTCTTTTCCCCATAAGGAAGCCCATTACTGGTTTCCCCGGGACTCTGCCAGATTCAGAAATTCAGGGTTGTGCATTGCAGCCAAGTCTCATGCATTGCTTAGACCGGGGAGGCAATGTGACTGGCAGGAAAGAACCTCAGACATGCTGAGAAGAGACCTGGGCTGGGGTCACTTTCTGTGGCATTTAGCAGATGGACGGGTTCTTTCCCTCCCTGGACTGGTTCCCTCTTGTGGTAAGCACCCAGCCCAAACTGTAGTTTGCCACACAGATCTGATGAGATGGCAAATGTCAAACCTCTTACAGGGAGGAACTAGGAGACAGGGAAAGTTACCAGATCGGCCTGACACTCTAAGGAGGCGCCGAAGAACGCAAATCTAAGGCTTTCACTGGTGAGAGGTTTTGATTTCAAATGTCAGCGAATATAGGTCACCGCGGCCCATAAGCAACCTGCTTTAAAAGTAGAAACTGGTGAAATTCTCACGAGGAAAAACAGAGTATTTCAACATCGGCCATGGGAAGCTACAAGATCTTTGTGCAATGACCAGTCAGTCAGCCCATAGCCAGCACAGGATATTGCTGCAGGCAGCCATTGGAGGCCCTACCAAGAGTGACGGACCATCTATGATCACCCTGAAATCCTCTCAGGGCCTTGATCTTTCCAGCCCTCAATCACCATCTCTGCAAAGTGGGAAGAATCCCGCTTCCCACTCATCCCTTCAGGAAGATGAGATTTTTTTTTTTCAAGAGACAAAAATAATAACTGAAAATTACTTTTGATTGCTCTGAAAAGTGGCTAGTTACAAAAGTGAAGTGTCACTCACTATTATTAAGTGTGAGGCAATCCTTCCCACCCCCACCTTTTCCCGGGGCTACAGTGTGTAGCTGTGTGTGTGTGACAAGCTATTTTTAAATTCCCATCTCTGGAAACATATGGTCCTGTGCCATGCCAAAGAGAGAAAAATGACCTGCTTAGGTCTATTTGCTTGTTTGTTTTTGATGGAACATGGTCTTGTGTTCCTGAGAAAGATGTCACCTGCTCTGAACATTGGAGGTGAGTATTAGAGCTTCTCTATTGTCTGAAAGACTCCATGGCTACATGGTTTACGTAGGCACCCGAGAGTTCTAAGATGGGCAATGACATGTGTACACAAATTTTCTTGAGGTCTCTCTGTATTGATTAAGATATTTCCAAGTTAGTGAGGTAGTGCAGTAATCCATAATTAATTTTGCAGTGTTCTGACAGTTTTGGTCATCTTATGGCAATATTTTAACTGTAATGATTTTCTACATATTAGACCATAAATATTAGACCATCTATTTAATGAAATATGGGAGCTTCCTGTGCTTTGGGATTTCTTATAAAAAGAAATGAATGGCCTCGTGGTTCTCTTGGTTGTTTGCCATTATTTCTTTTGCTTTCTGTTTCATGAACAGCAACTGCTATGGACTGAATCAGTTTTCTGACCTAAATATGGTGATGGCATTATCTTTATATATGCTACCCTTTGAAGTTTCATTTTATTTTATTTCATTGCTATGCTGTGGCTTGAGCCCAGGCCCCTGTCCATGCGAGGCAAGAAGTGCCTCAGCACTGAGCTTACTTCTTATCTTTTGTTAGACACTGTTGATGCTACAAGCCAATGGGTTTCAGGACACTGTTTTCATCTACATGTGGATTGTACCTTTCGGCTGGTCTCTCTTTCCAAACTGTCTCTCTTGTCGATTTTAAACATCTAGGTTCTTCATACAAGAAGGAACACAAAATGATTATCCTCAGGACTCTGGATTATTTTGCTTAACATACTATTTAGTTCTATCCGTTCTCCAACAAATGGCAGAATTTTTGTTCTTCTTTACAGCTGAATAATATTCTCAGTGTGTAAATATACTATGTTTTCTTTATCCATTCAGCTTTTGATAAGCATCTGGGCTGATTCCATAACTTGCTGTCATGAAGAGTGTAGTTATGCACGTGTATGGGCAGGTGGCTCTGCAGTTTATTGATCTGGATCCCCTCGGGTGCACAGTGACGAGTGATATAACTTGATCATATCAAACATTTCAGCTTTCAGTGTTTTTCAGGAACACCACACTCATTTCCATAATGGCTGGACTAACTTGCATCTCCAGCACCTGTCTCCAGAAGTTCCTCTGCCCACATGCTCAGCGTGGTGGCCCGTTATACGTGACCTAGCCTTACCTTTCTGTTTCATTGTGCGGCACTCAATCTTGTTAAACTGCCCACTCACTGGATTTGATCTCCTTACCAAATCCCTGGAAAGATATCAAGCTGTCCGGTTGAATAAGAAAAGGCTGAAAGCACTTGTTTCCCAGAATACATAGAACCTGGATTTTTTAGAAAAAGGAGGGAAAAAAATCCCCTGTGAAAGTAAATATGGACCTCATAATCCTTTCCTTTCCAACCCCTCCTTCCATTCTTTGCTTTTTTTTTCTCTCCCCATCCTCACTTCCTTCCTCCCCCCCCAAAAGATGCAGGATCCAAGCCAAGTCAAATGATAAATGAAGGCAGAATTACAGATGATTCAACACACTTTATTCAACAAAAGGGCGTTTATCAACGAGATGGTGAGATAGCAGAGAGCATCTTCCAGGAAAAGACATAATCAAGGATTTGTTTTTTAACAAAAAAAGTTTGGAGGTTTTTACCCAACTGTGGGAACCACTAAGAATTGTTCTAGTGGACAGTGGTGTTCAACTGGATCTCATCTCTTAAGAACCCGATGCAGGGGGAATCGTAATTTCAACCTCCTGTGCAAAATGTATTCCTACTCCCAGAAACAAAGGAAAAGGTTTGTCTGGACATGGCAGAGGAAAGCCTGGCAGTGGGAGTATGTGGCAAGGTGTTTATTCAGTTGGCGACACCGAGGAAGCTTCACCTCAGAAGCTGGCATTCAAGACATAAGCCTGGAGACGGAGGGCATTTCAGATTCACACCATAACGTTCTTCCCTGGGCTCCTAAAAGATCATCGCCCTCTCAGAATAAAAACTGCATTCAAAGTAACTTTAAGAGTCCCCAACGTCTTAGAGGTCTCAAGATTTTTCAAAAGTCTAGCATATTTTCTCAAACTTATCATTAACTCCTCACTGTGAATCTCTGTAAATGCTTTTTTGTTTAAAGTTACATACTTCCAAGATACAGTGACAGAAGCATCCCTATTCCAAACAGGAGGAACCACACCAAGAAAGACCAGACCAAAGCAAGACTGAAACCTAGCAGGACACACATTAAACCTGTTGGCTCCATGGGTGACATCTAGGACACATGGTGGCATCATACAAACTCCAACACATTCGAGGTCTAGCCGCAGTATAATCCTCTCTCTTAGGGATGCAGATTTCCTTGGCAGATGCTGCACGGTGCTGGCATCTCCAACATCTCGAGATCTCTGGTGCAATGTGAACTTTCCCTTAACAGATTTCTAAACTGGCCATTTAGGGGCTCTTTCCAAGACATCTATCCATGCACCACATTCCCTGGCTATATAGGCTTTTCACTGGCATCTTTATGCAAGTCACTGTCAGCCCATAAACCACATAGTTAGGCTTAGCTACCGTGACAACCCTCCTCCTTGCTACCAACTTCCTGCTTTCCTCATCAAGATTGAAATTCCAACAGAAACAAGTTAAGGTAGGAAGAAATTATTTGAGTTTATAGTTTTAGGAGGGTTTAGGGGAAGGCACAGCAGAACTCACAGTGGTGGGAGTATTGGAGCAGGGAGCATTGTTACATACCCACAGACATGAAGCCTAAATTATAACCTGTAAAGGCCAAGCCCTAGTGACCCACTTTCCATAGTCTAGCCTCACCTCCCAAAGCTCAAAATGGTAGCACAAGCTGGGACCAAGTATTCAAACTGTAAGCCTATGGGGGATATTCCACATTCAAGTCTTCATGCAAGCCAGATTGTTCATGGAAGTTTGGCTGGAGAGTGTTCCGTGTCTTTCTGACCTACTTGTATTGTACCAATGAGAACCTAAAGCACTTTGGTGTGTTTTTGTTTAAGAGATCAGCAACCTAGGGTGTTGCTCTGGGCAACTTTGACACACACCATTTCCAGGCTTCTGTGACCAAAACAGACCAGAAGGACTGGGGCCTGGTGATGCTGGCTTTAGACACAGTTCCTGTGTGTGTGTGTGTGTGTGTGTGTGTGTGTGTGTGTGTGTGACTGTGACTGCCAGAGTCACCCCATCATACTGAAATCAATTTTAAGATGTTGCGAGTATGCTTCTATTCCTCAAGAAAATACTCTGTATTTCTAGTACAAACGTCTGCCAGCTTTGTTCAGTCTAGTTTCTTTCTCCCTTCTTTTCTTTGACAATGAAAACAGGTTTGGTGCCAACACTCAGATCTGGCAGGTGTTTGATGACACATGTTTCTGATAAATGTTGATTATATAAGTTCATTCAAGCTAGCTACCATAGCTTTTGAGGCTTCGTTGCTACTTAATATAAACTCTCCTTGGAAACCAGATGTCCAACACACGCCACAACAATCTATTTGATTCATCCTTCCTCTGGGTTCTCTTGGTGTCTAGTTCACTGAAGCAGTGAATAATCCTGGTACCTGGATCCTGTCTCTGCTGTAAGTGAGCTGTGTGGACTGGGAAGGCTATGTTGGTACTCTGAACTTTAGGCTGTTCATTTTTAAAATCAAGGGGTAGGAGCTGTGATTGACAAGGTCTCAGATGAAGGGGCAGATTGGGGTGGCATGGGGGACAGTCCCAGGGAGGCAGAAAGAACTTATGGTCATTCTTCACTGGGAATGTACTTGAGGATGGTGGCATTCTCTGTTTTTATACTGGTAGTTCTCCAGTCTGGAAGGAGGACTTAGCAGCCTGGGGCTGGAGGGGATGTGGAGAGGAGTGACCGGAGAAAGCCAGGCAGGTGAGGAAGACCTGTGGACAGGATTATTATTGCCCTAGCTTTGTAATACTAGCTCTGTGACTATGTTATGCTAAAGGGAAAGGGTCTTTAAGACACTTAAAGGGTAAAATCCTGGGGCAGGGGTCACTAAGAACACTTTCAACCACAAGGCTATTCTAGATGACTCATTTGGAAGCTTTCATTTTGATGACAGATTACTTTTCAGAATAATTTTTTTTAAAAAGGGTTCAATACGCTTGCATGTAAAGAATTCCAAAGCTAAGCATTCTAGCAGTCCATGAGGAGGTGTGTTGCCGGCTTTTCCAGAGGATACTTTGCATGCTGCATGAGTTCTATCATTTGCTCTTCGAAGCAAGCCTGGGAAATAAAGCGTCATGAAGACCTTCCTTAACCAGGTGGTAGAAAACCAAGATGCTATCTGGCCAAGCCCCTCGTCAAAAAGCTCAGGTGGTGGAGATAAGGCTGCGTGTCAGCCCAGATCCCTCGCTGCTAACCGGAACTATCCATTACCGCTATGCTCCAAGGCAGTTTTTACTGCCCGGGGCAGCCTCCTTTAGCCTCTGGAAGCCAGCTCTGCAGGCCGGAATCAGGGTCATAGCCCCGAGTGCCACAGACTAATGGAGTAGCCCTGATCACCAGAGCAGCAGGAGAGCCGCAGGTATCAGCTGACTCGCTCACCTGACTTTGCCTGCTCCCTGATGCTCTGGGAACCAGAGCTGGCAAAATGAACTCAGCGAAAATGAACCCTCTCCTGACTTCTTATCCTTCTAGAGACTTGGCATCCAAAAACAAAGAGATTTCTACAGGTCCATCACTATAGACCTGATTGTTTTGTGAAGCTGCCTACTAATCCTACTGGCCAGGATTGGACAGAGTAAACAGTTTCTTTAGGTACTTTCATTAGCCAACCTAACCAATAAAGTCCAGAGGGACTACAGCAGAAAGAAATGGGACGGCCTATGAGTCATTCAGTCTCGACCTTCGGCATGTTTTGAAAACGTATTGTGAAATGCTTTCCAATCAATACAGCTCTGGGCAGTAACAAGGCCGGGTGGGGGTTGTGCAAGAGGGGAAGCAGAGCATTTATGCTGGGTCATTTGAAAGGCTCCAAAATCTTACTGAGAAAGAAGGACCCCAAAACACACAGTCCCATAGTAGTGTTTAAATGGAATCACAGAAAACCAAGCACCAACGGGGAACTAAAGTGGTCAACTTTCTTTGCAGCAGACTAGCTAAATGGGTGGCCTATGTTCATACCCCCAAGCTAGAGAATCTATTCCTTCCTGTCAAAGTCCAAGACTGGTGTTAACCCCAAATTGCTGCTACACACTTCCATGCTGCAGCCAGCATCCTAACCTTCAGACGTTGCAAGCGAGCAGCTGAGGTGAAGGGAGCAGCTAGCAAGAGGCAGGCGCCCAGAACAAGGAAGCCGAAGATGGCTCAAGTCCCAGCTGCCACTTGCAAGGCTTCTGACTGTGGGAAGTCATGTGCCCTGTCAGATCCTTTCCTAGTCCTTTCCTTTCTACCAAGGAGAGAAGGCATCTGCCCCATGGATCACATGAAACTTGGAAATGGTGAAGAGCGTGCAAGCTACACACACACACACACACACACACACACACACACACACACACACGACTATTATTAGTGGAAACCCATCAGTGTGATTTTGCAAACTCAGATGGAAAGAATCCCCCATTTAAAGAAAGCACTCAGATATGACTTTGTGGTTAGAGGCAGAAAACAATCCTGAAGGTGAGCCTGTGCTCATGACAGAGAACACTTGGGTGCCAGTTGGTGCCAGTCTCAATTATCTGCAAACTTGAGTACCTGGGAAATACTTAATGCCTGGTTCTGTGATGGTTAAAAATAAATAAATAAAAATAAAATAAAATAAAATCAACAAAATAAAAGATTGGCTGTAAACAGTTGCACCACAGCCCTATTGACTCTACAATGTCAGTAACACAGGATGAGGAGAAAGTGCCCACAGCTGGCCCACACATGTAGATACAAGCCAGATCCAGCTCTGCTCCCCACTGGAAACTTCTGAAAGATTAGTTAGTACATGTACTTTGAAAGCCCGTTCAACTCACAGCACTTGAGTTTTAATAGACAAAACCACTGGATGTCTTCCTCCAAAGCTTCAAATGAGAATTTGTACTTTTACTTAAACTTGTCCTGGTCGTTGTTGTAGAGAATCTTAACTGTGTCTTTGTCAAAATTGTTGATTCCTGGACTACAGTCCTGACATTGTGTGTATGTGTGTGGAGGAGGGGGAGGGGGACCCTTGGTTTTCAAATCTAATGACTAAAGAGTTGAGCTAAGAGAGTAGGATGGAAGGGCCAAGGAAAGAGGAAAGAGAAAAGTCTGGGACCGAGTATTAGCAATCTCAGCGGTGACACTTGTACCGAGTGGCCTGTTTTCTAAGGCCCAGATTCTGTCTGTAAAATGGGAAGAGCTCTCTGCCTTTGCCTTACTCCAAGAACTATAACAGAGACCAGAAGTGCTAGCATAGAGGCAGAAATTCTGAAACCAGCAAGCTTGCGTTGGCTTTGAACTGTTGTATACTAACTTGGATATTATTACTCAAACATTGAATCCAGTCCTCAGCCTCAGCACTGATGATGAGTAGGACTCTGTGCTAGGGCAGACAAGCCCTGCCCCACAACTCAAATCCTATTTCTGGGCCCTTGGAGAGTGTCTGCTAAGTATAGCTGTGCTCAAGAAGGGTTGTGAGACCTGAAGAACAGCCCCCAAGGTCTATAGGGGAGTGGTACTGCCCAGGGCCAAGGGTCATTGGAAACTTTTGCCCACAAGCCTTCACACCAGCAGTGATCCATGAAGGTTAAAAGACAGTGTTCAGCCAGGCAGTGATGGCGCACATCTTTAATACCAGCACTTGGGAGGCAGAGGCAGGTGGATTTCTGAGTTTGAGGCCAGCCTGGTCTACAGAGTGAGTTCCAGGACAGCCAGGGCTACACAAAGAAACCCTGTCTCGAAAAACCAAAAAAAAAAAAAAAAAAAAAAAAAAAAAAAAAGTGTTCAATCCAAATTCTGTCAGACAGGATTTTATCACAACTACCAAGAGCAGAATATGGCTCCAGCCAACACTGAAGCACCTTATGGGGACCTGGGAATCTGTATTTTAAATAATTGTCCACATTCATTTACTTACCAGCAGAACTGAACCCAAAAAAAAAAAAATCTGCTCTGTATGAGACTTGATGGAGTGGACCACAGGAAGATTCTCCATTGATTGGCCCAGACACTCAGTAAGAATCAATGCTTGTTGAGGGAGAGCCTGCCTGTGCAGTGGGAACCCTCGTACCACACTGGCACACTAGGCTGCTTCGTCCTTCCTTACTAGCAGATTGAGACCTCTGTCCACCCAGCCACACACAAGGTGCTCAAGATGCATCAGCATGCCCCAGAGGCACACTTGATCTCTGTGAAGGACTACTCCCTTCTGCCTAGCTCTTACCAAGGGTCGTCAGAAAGACAATCTCGGACACATTTACCTAAAACACTGACCCTTCATGAATTCCTTCCTATGGTCACCTTAAAGCAAAGTTCTGTTGGTCAACGCAATGAGTTTTATACCTATCCCAACAGACATCATGTCAGAAATGTTCAACCTCAGCTGGGTGGGTAGCACATGCCTTTAATCTCAGAACTCTGGTGCATCTCTGTGAGTTCAAGGCCAGCCTAGTGAACATAGTAAGTTCTAGGGTAGCCAGGGCTATGTAGAGAGACCATGTCAAAAATAAACAGACAAATAGATAAGCAAACAAAAAACTGTTCAATGATGGTATTTATCTGCATTATCAACATATGCGTATCAGACTCCAGCTATGGTTGGCAGATATATAAAGCTGGAAATGCTTGACACATGGTTTCATTTGTGTCTTTCTCATTGTCTTGGAGATTGAAACTAAGCAAAGAGCTACGGCAGCTTGTGATAAGACTGAAATACACACAGACTCTGCCACATTTAGAGGCAGAAGAACCTAACTGGTGGCCATTGCACCAGAATGAAGCAAGTACCCTAGACTAGGAGAATTCAAGTTTGCTTGCAAGAGAAGAGGAACTTCCCAGCAAAAGGAATAGTCGGGGCAAGGCGTGCTCCATGTGCCAGTCAGGGAGGGAGGGAGATGTCATGTGCACGGAGAGCACAGTGACCTGCATTACTGAAACAGAATTTGTAAGGCATGTGGCACCAGATGAGGCAGGTGGAAGTGCTCATGTTTACAGCCCTAAGTGTGGGTTTCTCCTTGAAAGCAATGGGCAGCCTTTGGAAGAGTCTCAGAAAGATGACGTTTGCTTTTTTTTTTTTTTTTTTTTTTTTTTTTTTTTTTTAAAGAACTGAGTTTCTAGGGAGGCAGTTTGGAGCCAGGTTGAAATAACAAAGCAAGCTGAGAAGGCATTGCACTAGTGTTTGGTTGAGCGATGACAGGGCTCTGAGGTGTAGCAGCGGCTGTGGACTGAAGGCAGAGGAAGGCTGTCCATGGAGAAGCAGGGCCTCCACTGGGTGTGGGCAGGAGGCAGCAGCCAGGGCTGTTGGTGGTGTGACGCTTTAAGACAGAGGCAATGGGTGCTGGACCAATTTTCGAGGGGAGCTAACCAATGCACTTGGAAATATGCTCAGTTTGAGATGACTTGGGAAATTAAGTCTGAAGTTTACATATCCTAGACTCAAAATAGGCAGCCATACATACAGTCTGAAGAGGGAACCCAGAGCCAAGGTGAAAACCTAGAGCTCAATGTCTCCCTGAAACTTTCAGCCTCAGAAGGCCTTTCTCCCGAGAGACGAGGCAGTGCAATGACTAGCACAGCCTGTCAGAGGGCTGGATAGCTTCTTTTGAGGTTATTCAGGGATACACTTAGGCTGGGAGTGGGAGAGGCAGATAACAAGTCATCACAATAGAAAATTTTATACTTGAGAAATAGGCTTCTTTATCATCTTCGGTGTTCTGTCAGGGACTGTAGCTATTCACCCTTTACAGTATACCTGATCTCTTGAGGTAATGCTCAGGTCCCATTTTGGAGACTCAGAGGCTTCTCTTTCTATGGAGGGAAGGAAGCAGCCGCGAGATAGTGTGAGCTGGTCCTTTCTGAATCCAGAGCGTACCACCTCCGTCATACAGCCTGACCCTCACAAATGCCCTCCAAAGCCACTTGGGAGAAGTTTTACTACTCCGTTTCACAGATATGGACACTGAATCCCAGGGAGGTCTGCTAATAAATAAATAGATAGATAAATAAATAAATAAATAAATAAATAAATAAATAACCCTGTGTTCTCTCTTGCCTCCTGTGCAGAGTTACAAGGGGCTGCTGTGGTGTACCCCAAGGGTGCCAGCACTCAGAATGTTCTCAGACTCTCAGAAGGAGGCCCTCTTCCAAGCTTCAACAATTCACTTACTGGCATGGTCAGATGCTAATAATCTAAGCCACCAAATGGCAAGCTTAGCTAAGATGACTTCCTCTCTTGCTAATGTATTCAGCCATTTGGCCCCACAAGTCAGTCCTGGGTTGGGAGTCCCTTTTTCTTTCCCTTCTGATAGAATTCATCTGCTTTGGGCTATAAAAGACAAGTCGACTGAAAGCCAGCCAATTAAAAAAAAATTAGTCATCTTCTCCAAATCACTCAGTAAATGTTTGACCAATTAAAAAAAAAAGTCATCTAAAAGTTTGTGAAGAATCAGTCAATGAAGCTCCCCAAAGTCATACTCTTTTAAGTCATGTGACCAGATGTGAACTCACTGAACCTTTCCAAGACATAGCTTCATCTTCAAAAAGGCGTCAGTAATGGTGCCGTCCAGCTTCATGTGACAGACAGACATGAAGGCCTGAGACCAGTTGGATGTCAGTGGCACTTTTGGAGTGTGTGAAATTCTTGATCCTCTGTCCATACCTGCCACTCAAAGGGCAGAAACTCTGAGGTGTAACAGAGGAAGCACACTAGCCTCATGGGACAGAGACTCTGAGGTGTCTGATACACGTGCATCATCTCCTGCACAGTGACAAAAAGAGAGACATGACAGCTATAGCTCTCCAATGGCTCCTTCCCACAAACATCCAGGTGACAAATTCATTAGAAAATATAGTTAGAAATGCCTTCCAAGGAATCAATTAGTCCCTCAATTTTAGTTCCTGGAGAAGATAGAGGTGCATGCTTTCTGTAATCAATCAATTCGACAAACTTCTTGAAACTTTAGTCAGAGATTTGAAAACTGCTAATACACACAGTTTGAAAGGTGACAGACAGAAGTGGGAGGGAAAGGTTGGGTTTTAGTCAACCATTATCTTGGTCTTTAATTGATGAACTCTGTTCTCCAATAGAGGACAAGAGTCACAGACAATGGGGCCCATAAAACCTTCAAAGGCCTTTTCTCATTTGGCCCCACCACAGTCATTCTGCAGAAAAGGAAACTCAGACTCTAAAAGATAGGGCCTGCTTCCAATTATACCACAAGGTTACGTCAAGCCACAGACTGCTTCTCTTCATTCAGCTCACATGTGCTGAGTGTCTACCACATTGTCACTGGGGAAAGAGGGTGAATAAGTAGAATCCACACTCGGGGCAGATAGTAGCGGAAGCCGTGACCCCCAGGACAGAGGTTATGCGCTATACTAAATACACAGAGCGCTAGGCAACATAGAGAATATATAGTGGTAATTCTCCCCGGGGGTTAGCAGGGAAGGCTCGACCTGGGGGTGAGTTTATGGGTAAACAGGCAGCAGAAGAGCGTTCCAGGCAAAGCGGACAGAGTGAGCCTAAAGCCATGGGGATGGGATGGGAAGAGCTCAGAAGATACAGACGCTTCATGCATACACATAGTTGGAAACAGCTGGGGGGTGCGTATAGAAAGTGCCACACAACTATCTCAGAATGTCACTAGGTCTCAGCTGCTGTTCCCCACCTCATTTGGCATGTTCCCTAGGGCTATGGCCCGTGTCCACCTAATGGGCCAATATGACACCTGGCCAAGTGCTGGTGGCATGGTAGGGCTTAAAGAATTCCCTTTGAAGATGAGAGGTTGGTGAGGGAGAAAAGAATTTGCCACTCAAGTGAGTCAACTGGAACAGAAGGTGTGTCCTGGCTCCCGGGCCTGGTTCTTTGGCTGCCCACCCAGACAGCTGGGGTCACCTCCCCTGGGGCCCCAAGGTTCTGCTTGGGAACATCAGGTCTTTTGTCAGTGAGTTTTTCTAAGCCACACAGCTTCTGGTGCATCCCTGGCCTCTGTAGTTTTACCAACATAATTGATCCCAGAGCTCTGCTCCTGCCTATCCACTGGCTTCCAAGGCAATGATGGCACACAGGCCCGCCCTCCCTAGACAGAGCACCTGCACATCATAGCACCCCCCTCATGGGACAGTACAGAGGACACGCAACGGCTGCATAAATAGCACTACACTCTAAAATCATCCCTCTGGGCACTCTGCGCTTCCTGTCCTGAGTTCTGCTTTTCCTTTGGGGATAGCTGAGACACCCAGAGAAAAACAAACCCTTAAAGTGACTCTTTCCCTGCAAAGGTTGAAGCGTTTCAACGTCCCTGCTTATTCCTACCTTCTGGTAGTGATTTCCAGGTATCAGGACCCCTGATGAAGACACTTCAAGATGTGGGTGGAGACAGGTGAGACCACTGAGCCTGACACTTCTTTCAGGTCTTCTCACGCATATGGCAGGTCTACAAATTGTAAAAACACTCAGACAAACTGTGCCAGGATGCACTGCGACAAGGGACAGCCTCCACATACCACGGTAGCCACTGAGCAGCCCAAACAACCCTCAATGACTAAGGTTTTTTTCCACTTACACTTGGTTTGTTTGCTTTCCCTACACACTCGTATTAGCAAACAGGAGTCCTGAACAAGCAAAGCAGGTCCTTCCCTGACGCCCCTGCAAGAACACCATCTTCAGTTCACTGCGGATCTTTAGAATCAGGGAACATTTATTCACCTAGGCTTTCCGAAGCACAGCTCCAAGCAACTTTCGCCACGGAGTTGCTACGATCCAAAGAGTCAGATGGGCACAGTGGCCAGCTGACAGCCTGCAAGGGAATGTGACTGGGCAGTGAACCAAACTAAAAACCAAGTCAGATACAGGGAATGCATTAACAGCTTGGGTGGCTAATAAAGGACAAGGACACGGGCTATAGGAGGAAAAACTATACAGTCATAGGAATGGAAGATAAAAGGAAGTTAGCAGACTATTTATCAATGTGCTAAGCTGAGAAAGTGGTGCCTAAGCACATACTAACAGCCGAGGGACACTAATGTGAAGAGCAAAAGATGTCACTTCACAGATGCCACCATGACCAAAACTGACAGTGTGAGAATTCAGTGACATTAGATAAGAGTAAAGCAGAAAGATAAAAGCCGATTTAAGTACAAATGGATATAACCACTGTGGGGAGAAATCAGCGATGCTGATTCACAGTGGCGGAGCTAGGCACACCTTATACTTTAGACGCTCTACTCGGTGCATGTACCACCAAGGAAATCCCTGCATAAATACACAAGGAGCCTTTATAAGGACATTTTTTCGCATCCTTGCCCCTAAGAGGGAAATGACATCTAGAAGCTCACCAGTACAGAATTCCTTAAGAAATTGTGACATATTTGCCCAAAGAGATGTTATGGGAGTAGAAGTTAAAGTGATTGAACTCAGTCTAAGTAAGGTACCAACGTTGCCATGCCTAAAGAAATAATGTTAAAAGAAAAAAAAAGATTTTTAGAATAAATCAGTATTATATCCTGGATACTTATGGAGGAAGTGAACCAAACATGGACAGGGCATGAGCACATTAGCTTTAGGATGGTAATTACTCTGGGGGTGGGGAGAGAGAGAGAGAGAGAGAGACAGAGACAGAGACAGAGACAGAGAGACAGAGAGAGACAGAGACAGAAACAGAGACAGAGACAGAAAGGGAGAAGTGAGACAGAGATAGAGAGACAGAGCTAGGAAGAGATGAGCTACAATGGACTCTGCTAGTGTGTGTGTGTGTTTCCTTAAAGAACTGAAGGGCTATGAGGAAATGCGGCACTGAAAAGTCCAGATGGTGGGAATATAATCGGGATCAAGCCTTCATTTCCTGGGCACTGCATGATGACTGTCATACCACATGGAAGCTGTGACTACCCCTTCTTCAAACCCCTTCTTCTTCAAGTCAATGTGTGCCAAGCTGTCTGACTTCAGCTCTTGGGCATGAAGAGACAAGAGGGAAATCCTAATACAGGAGACATAGTGCAAGTCATGAATTATCAAGTCCCAACACTAAACTAAGTCCCTGGCCTGTCAAATTTCCTGTCACCTCGGGCATGATACAATCTCTCTGGGGCCTATTTTCCTCATCTGTAAAATGGGCACAACAATAAGAGGTCTCTGAACAGTTGTGATAAGCAAATGACTATGTAAAATGCTTTGTGAGTGTAACGTGCTATGCAGATGGTCACTACTATTAATGACCTGGATTTTACTACAGAGGAAACCTCGGGCCAGATTTACATTTCTGGCCGACAGTGACTCATACAACTTCCCTCCTGGAGCACCTGGCTGAGAAAACAGGCCTAGGAATCATCCTGTGGTTAACTGCTTGAAAAGTTCATTGATTCTCTTTGGGGCAGGTGAGTCTGAGAGTCAGGGAGCGAGACAGCTGCAAGCTCCTCTGGAGAGTCTACTAGAGAAGGTCTGAATTTCGCATGTGCAGCTCAGGTGGGCAGATTCCCTTGGCCCAGGACCCGCACCCACCCTCTGCAGGATGGAGGAGAGTATTGTCAGCGGACAAAAGCTCTTCCTTGGTTTTGCAGACCATAGAGTTGAAGCCAGGAGAGGCTAAAATGATAACCCTCCTCCAACAGCATGAAATGGGGGCGGGGGTTATCCAGGAGTCTTTTCTCAATCCAAGGTGACCAGGGCAAGCCCTTCCTGCTAAGTGCTTTGGTTTCTACGTATACAAAGGTTTCTGGGAGGAAACTTGACCTCCACAGTTCTAACCACTATTACCTGAAGAGCACTCAATTCCATTAACTATAAAATGCAATAGAATTTCCCTCGAATTGCGCTTCCTGATCCAGTATTGGTCGTGCAAGTAGGCTCTCTGGAATTGCCTCCTTGACTCCTCTTGAACAGCACGTTTGTTCCTAAAAGATGGTTCCTGGTATCTTCCCACTAGTCCCTGCCTCTGCCTTTACCTAGTGAATACTCCTCCCTGCCTGCAGACCTGCTCTGGGACAGGGCCCCAAAAGACCTTTTAGGGGCACCAAAGCATTCAGGAAACAGATGTGGCATTTGAATATAGAGCCCCCAAGCTACTCCCAGGGGATGGTCTGAGAGGCAATACTACTGCCAATAACATTTCCCCAGAGACTACAGAAAGCTACACAGCCAGACATAGACATACAAAGGTAAGTCTGACAGGCAGCCACAGGGGCATCCTGATTTGAAGGGAGTAAGGGACCAAACTCTTGCCACACTACCTAAAGGCCTGGAACCCAGGGCTGTCACATTCCTTCCCCATGGATACTAACTTGCTCCACTAACAACATCCCAACTACGAGGAAAGTCTGATGTCTCCATGCCCAAGAAGGGGTGGTCATGACACCTGCTAGCCTCAAGATCTAGAGAGTGCCCTCATGCCTGTTGGCTCTTTGATTCTTATGCAGAACTTGAATGGTAGCAAGGAGAGGATTCACCTCTCCTGTTGCAAAGATATGCCTCTGCCGTCAGGAAAATTGAAGAACTTGGGTTAGCTCTCCTGATGTTTATTCCAGTTCTTTTCTTCACATGCAACCGAAGTGTCATCTTAGGATAACAGTTTATCAGCGATCAAGCCAGATGGCCATTATTTAAGTCTCTACCAAACACACAGGAGCTAATCGCTCATCCCTTCCCTTCAGGAAACAGTTTAGGACAAGAGAGCATTTGTGAAGCCAGAGCAACATTTACATTGCAGTGCATCGAGGTCTTACTGTGTGACCTCCCCCGGCCCTCACTGCACTCTCTTCTCATTGGGGTTCTTCAGCTCATTAGAAGAAGAGGAAGATGGCACAGAGCAAATGCTCAGGGGGTCCTCTCTTGCTGTGTCTGTCTTCCTGTGTGTCCAGCATTAGAATGGCTCCTTAAAGCGGTGGTTCTCAACCTGTGGGTCTCAAGTCCTGGAGCGAACAACCTTTGCACAGAGGCCATATATCAGATATCTGCATATCAGATATTCAATTTTATGTCATCAAAGTAGCAAAATTATAGTTAGGAAGTAGCAACAAAAAGAATTTTATGATGGTGGGTGTCACCGCAGCATGAGGAAGTGTATTAAAGGGTCACGGTGCTAGGAAGATTGAGGGTCACTGCCTTAAAGGGATATTTTAAAGCTGGAGGTGAGAATAGAAATACTACTCTTCTATTAATTGAGATACTTCAAGGATTTCCTGTGATGTAGAGGGTCCCCCCCATAATGTCAGTAGAAGCATTACCTGGGAGTTTATTAGGAGTGCAGAACGTTAAGTCCATCCAGACTGCCCTAGATCAGAACTATATTTTAATGAGAACCACAGGCACCTGTTATAACATTTTCAACTATCCCCTGAAGGTAATCTTCACCAGCTCCATGTCTTCCTACTTCTGTACCTGCCTGTGATCCTGTAATCTCTTCCTTTTTGCTTTCTGGGCCAACTCTTTTCTATCCCGTAAAGTCTGGCTTTAAAAAAAAACCTCCACCAAGAATCCAGCGAGATCTTCCCAGTTAGAGGTCTCTTCTTCCTTTAACTCTAAATGCCATGGCCATAAACTTTCTGCCTCAGCCTTTCAGGTACAGGTTTATACCTGATTTATTTCTGTATTACTCACAGAACTTTGCAATGCTTTAATCATAAACTAATTTGGCAACACTTCTGCCCATGATATTTTAATCTGTTTTTACTTTAGGTATTGTCAGAGAGTCATACATTCCAATTAGTATTTTTGTTACTTTCAGACACACAACCATACACAACTATGATTTAGACTCAGAGATACTTACCTAAAATATTTATCCACATACCTGCAGATATCTCTTGCTCCAAGCACACACACACACACACACAGAGAGAGAGAGAGAGAGAGAGAGAGAGAGAGAGAGAGAGAGAGAGAGAGAGAGAGAGAGAGAAAGATTTTATTCGTTTTCCATAGCTGGAATCACAGGAAGAATTTATGGAGAATGCATGGAGAATGACTGCTACCTACTAACACTTCATAATCTTACCAAGAGAGGAGGAGGGTCGGGACCTTATAATAGAATGGAACATAATGACACACTCATTCCATAGTCTCACTCAGGATCTGCATTTGGGACAATCAAAGGTCCCCTGGCCCTTGTTCAGTCACTTAATGGAGAAGACTCCAAAGACAGAATGCCACTGGTGTCCTTCCAATTATAGAATCATCTGATTAGAATTACAGTAAATGCATAGCTCAGTTTGCATTGTCCTGACATGAACTATGAAGCCTCTCTCTGGAGCATCTGAGGGTACTGTACTCTGGAAGTGTACTGTCACGTCACAGCAGGGTCCTTGTGCCAGGACCAGCTTAGAAATGGGACAGAAACAAGTTAGGACACTCCATTTCTGAGGATCTTAGAGCCTGAGGTACCCGAGCTGGATGATTTGTTTTTGTTTCTTTTTTAAATTAATGCTTAGAAGAAAAACAGAAGCATCACACACTTTAGATAGCAGCATAGTTCATAGCATAGACGTGTAGAAGGAAGGGTTGTCTTTGGAATAATGTTAGAATTAGTTATTCTAAGAGGTGGTCCATAGAACACAAGTTTGTAGCATCTTGGTCCATGATGAAAGTGGGTTGCATGTCCTATCTGGCTATGGAACAACAAAGTAGGAATTCTTCAGAATTGAAAATACATCTTTTTCTACTCATTCGATTAGAGCCTGAGGCTTGGGCCTCGTGAGAGCATGGATGCCAAGGCCGACTGCTGTGTTATTACTGCTGCTCACGTAATCATCAGACTGTTAAGTGTGACTGCCCGAAACCCAACCCGAGCCAGAGGGTGGGGTGGGGGCTGCACTTTGAAGCCACCAAGACAGAGTGCTACTGGACAAAATTCTGCTCTACTGAACCATGAAATAGGCTTTCAAAGGGGCAGAGAAAAACTGATGTGTGAGCCGTGAGTAAAATTGTCTCTCCAGTGGGCTAGCACTCATAATGAAGGAAAGGAAATCCCATTGCAATCTGTCTAGATCACCCACTGAGGTGGACCCCGGAGCAACCCAGAAGCATGAGGCAGTCATTTTCAGAGGGTATGGGTCCTTGAATTTCTACTCTGAGTGACAAGATCACAATCACAGCAGGCAACTTTGATAAGGTGTAGTTAGTTGTCTTTAGTGATGACATTTGCTACTTCCCTGAGTGGTTTTCTGAGCATATTCCCTCCTGCAGTCCCACATATATTTCTATGCTTGTTTGTTTGTTTGTTTGTTTGTTTGTTTGAGACACGGTCTCTCTATGTAGTCCAGGCTATCCTAAAACTCATTATGCAGACCAGGCTGGCCTTAAAGTCACAAAGATTTACCTGCCTTGACCTCCTAAGTAACCATGCCCACATCACTGGGTTCTTATGAAAAGCTAAGAGACTCGTATATAGGGAAGTTACCCTGATTCGAGTTGGGGGTTGGGAGGATAAATCTACTTTATAAAACTACTTTCACACAAGACAGATCAGACAACTCCTCACTGGCTGTCTTACAGCACTGAAGTTTTAGAGACTTTTCATCCCTGCTTTGAACCAACCAAATGAATCAATCGAAGATTCATGAGAGATTAGCTACATTAAATAGAGGTATGGCAACCAAGGAAAATACAGATATAAAATTAAACATATACTATACATGTTGGTGCATCGTGGTGAATATGTAAAAACAGACAGAGTACTAAACTTCACAAGCAAATTCTTATCTGGCAGGGGAATTAATCTTTAGGCTCCTGGTTGAGGGAAATCACTGGGTCCTGGAGGTAAAAGGGAAAGTTTTAGCAGCTGTTGGTTCAGACTCAGGCAGTGTGCCTGTCCACACCCTGGCAATGCCTCATCATAATATCTGTCATCTTTCTCTAGGTTTACAACAGCTGAACTCTGCTGCTGAAATTCTAAATCAGATTTTGTTTGTCACAGATACAGAGGCCTCATCAACCAAAAATGTCCAAAGCATGTAGAAGGCACCCATAAAATGCCAATGCTGAAAGTGTGGGGAAAATCATTTTCAGTTTGGGTTCAGATGCAAAGTGTCAGAAGAATAAGAGCAGACCCTTCCAGTCTACAGAACAGACCGTCCAGTTACCATCCAACAGCCCAGTCCATCAATCAACTGACCCAAACCCTTCTTAAATGCTGCCCAAGGTCCTGGGTGAGGGTTGCAAGGCCTTCCGTGGCTGTACACCAACTGCTTTACTTTGGGGATGAAACAATAGGGCTCCCTTGGGTAAGTGGCCATATCCAATGTCATCAGACAATACAAAATGAAACCAAGACAAATGTATACTCTGACTTCAGAGTCCCTGAAGCACACCAACACTCTGAGAAGTGTCACAGTACATAAAGTTCCCAGAATGGGGATCTCCTGAGTGCCATGGGAATCTTTCTATGTGTCTATGAAAGCTGAAGAACCTACACATTCTGAGGTTCTTGCATAACAAAGGGGGAAACCTTGTCCTGGTTCAAGCCTCTTCTAAAGTGGTACTTAAAAGTGCAGAATTCTAGACTTTCATCCCATCTTGGACACTGATCCTCGTATATGACATACTTTGACTCCATCCTGAAGACTGTTTGAACCCCTTGGAAGACAGTGCCTAGCAATGAAGACAGACGGAGGTAATTTTCTCTACTCAAGAGTGTTCCGAGGAGCACAAGTAAGCACCTATTCAAAGCCTGCTCTTTGTTTCGATATGTGTAGGCATGGAAAGGAAATGCCACACACATCCACTAGAGACAGTTTCACCTCCTGGGTTCTATGTGTACATAGACATGGTCAACTAAAGCTACAACACCCCGTTTTGACTTTCAACATTAACTCTCCAGTGCTTGGTGTCTTGTGTCTACAGACAATTTGTAGGTTGTCATTTCTTGTTTGTGCCAGGGTTGTACTAGGGCATTTGTTCTATTTTACTCTGGGAGAAGAAGCTGATGCATGAAGGTCCTAATTACTAAGAAAAACCAAGAGGGAAAAGCAATGTAAAGCCCAGGACTTCAGCAGTTGCTTCTTAGGATGAACTCAAGGGCATGACCCATCAACGAGTCCAAGGGAGCAAGAAAAGTGTGGCTGGCCTCCAGACCATTCTGTCCTGTGAATTTACTGGCTTACTTATCCTAACGTCTGATTCCTTTTGTTAAGGTCATCATTCTGAAATGTGATTCCATGCTGTTCTTCCCTATGTCCCCTACTCTCTTAATACACACACACACACACACACACACACACACATACACACACACACACACACACACACACACACTCACACCAGCCTATTTATAAATAAGATTCAGCCTTAACACTAATCCTTCAAAGAGCCTTTTCCACCACCTCCCTTTCTCAAAAGTACCAGTCCCCCTATTCCATAGCCACGCCCACCCCTTTTCATGGTATACGCATTTTCAAAACCATCATTGCTATGTGACCATCTCATGGTCTCTGCGCTCCTTGATGCCAAGACCCTTCTGGCTGTTTAGCCACCCCTCAACAAAGCCTAGCATCTAGAAGCAAGGATACATCCAACCAGTAACTGACTACTTGTCAGAAAAAGACAAGTATTTAAAACTTTAGCAATTCATCTCTTGTTAACGGTGCCTTAAAAGCCTGTTTCAATCACTTATCAACTGCCCTGCCACCCCTTCATGTCTTACCTGGTACTTGACATTCTCACAGTCTTCCATTTCAAAGCATTTAGTTTCCCTGATCCTTGTTTCCTACCCCAGATTCCATGTTTACAAAAGCTTCACACTGTAAGATGTATCTAAAAGAACTGAGCTAGCTCCCTTGAACTCCTCACTGAGCATTCAATCTCCATTCTGTCTTTCTGTAGCATTCTATAATTGGTATTAGCTTCTGCATTGGTCACCTGCCTAAACAGCTTCCACGGAGACTCCATTTATAGGTGAGGCTCAGGTAGTATTATTGGAGGGTAAATCAAGGGAAAAGGAGATCCCTTAAAGGATGCTGAGCTTCTCAAGAGTACAAGTCCTAAAGAAATTCCTCTAGTGCAGTACTTGGTGATGCACATAATAGGTACTCATCATGAGTTGGCTTGAAAACCATTCTCCCCTGGATGTGATATAAGGAGGCAAAGAAATAGTATACAACACTAGTCTTTGAAATATAACAGCCATACACACATGTACCCTTGGGAAAAGGCTTAACCCCATTACGGATCAATGTGAATGGGAGTGGATGTTGACAAGTTCTGCATTTGCTGAGCCCACAAGATAGATTCAATCTCCATCACATTTACTCTCCCTTATTGTCTAAGAATCATGGGCAGCACCTTCTGGGAACCAAAGAGCAATATATGGATTAGAACCCAGAGTAAGAGGCCATTTTTCATTTTCCCGGTCAGCCAGCTTATGATAAAACCTATGCCCTATCGCTCCTTCTCAAACTGTGCACCCTGATGGAGGAAGGAAAGGTGGCCAGAATTGCCTCAAAGATGACTCAGTACAGTGACTAAGGCGAGGAGGTACCGATAGTGGGAAGCAGGTGGGGGCGAAGAGGAAATGAGTTCACACTGTATCTCGAAACAAGCTCCAACACAGAGATCTGATCTAGTGCCTATTGTGGCTCTGATAGCACACAGACAGCAGGGGGCTGGGTGCTTCCTTGTGTAGTCTGCCTCACTTCGTAGTGTACTTCCTATATGCCTCTGCATACCAGTGCAGAGCATCCTCTGCTCTCTAGGGTCACGTAGACAGGTATTGGACACTTGCGTATCACTGTGGATGGACCTGACATTTAGGACATCCTGTATCCCCAAACAGCTAGGCTCCAGTATCTGCTAGACTCCAGACTGTCTCTTTCACCCGTGGTTACACTTTGACATCCCCGAGCCTTGTGCAAGCAGCATGTCTGCACATGAGCACAAGCTATGTGCTCAGCTAACCACATTCAGCTCCTCTGCCGGTTAACTGTGCCACCATCTACCTAGTCACCCACGCTGGAAACCATCTTCTGGAGCCATCTCCCTCCTGTGTGCTCAGTCACCCCAATGTCCAGATGAACACCAATGCCAGAATCTCTTGTATCCCTTCTCTTGTTCTTCCCCTCTGCAGCTGATGTAGACAAGTTATCATCATCGTCCATCATGGCTGATGCTCCTCTCCCGACTTGTCTCCCGACCTTCTGGTCTTCCCTCCGACTGTTTTTCAGATTGAAGATGGAATGATACATTCAAATTTCATTTATCATCTTCAGTTGGCTGTCCCCCGAGCCTCCTCCAGGTCTCACAGGATGGTCCAGATTCAGGCCTTACATCATCCAACACCTCCCTGCCAGCTGGTTTGGCCTGCTGACCCCACCCCACAAACTCATGTATATATGGTGACACACTCTAGAGTCCAGCCAGCCCTCCAAGTCCCACACCACACTACACCCTTCCCACTTCTGAATCTTACAACAGGACATGCCTCTCTGGTGTGTTTCTCAGCCAAAATTCCCCATCCTCTACATTTGGCTTTAATTGTCCCTTCCATGGGGCCCTTAATTATGCCAACTTGATTATGCCTTTCTTTCCCATGGACTGAGAGGTCCCTGGAAACGCACTCAACAAATATTGGTTGAAAATGTGAACTAGCAAAGGCAGGTGTGAAGTCATAAAGCCTGTTTTACTCTGTGGTCCCGATGTTCTATGTTCCCCAGTGTTCGATCCATAACACAGGTGTGTGATCTAAACAGCACACAAGCATTGTAATCTCAGATCTCCTGCTATATTGTTCTTTAAACAGACAGGTCACACTCCTCATTAATCAGCAGGGGATACTGCTGGGTTACTTTTCCCAAAGAAAGATTGTGGGTCCACCTACACAGCAAAATAGCAGCTCTCAGAAACTCAGGTTGAAGTCACAAAACTGCTCAAAACCAGTGTCCAGAATCAGGCGGGGTCACCTTAGGACAGGACCCTCACCCTGCCATCAGCATACTCATGGCTGTCCTCTACCCACTGGGTGCTCTTTTGAAGGCACTCACCCAAGGATTGCCACAGCCATCAGGCCGGGAGAGGGTGATACATCTGTGCAAAGAAAGCCACCCACAGAGTCTCACCTCTTCTAGGTCACTGTTCCACAACCATCCCATCCCTTCCAGTACCACCCACACCTTGAGGTGCCACCCACAAGCGCTCTTTTGCGCTGTGTGTGTGTGTGTGTGTATGTTGGTGTCTGTCTGTCTGTTTCTCTTCCTCCCTCTCGCTCTGTCTCTCTGACTCTCTGTCTCTCTCTTCTGTCCCCTCTCTCTCCTAGAATGCCCCTCTCCACATACCTCAGCCTGTCTGTCTGCAGACACACAATTCTACACATCACATGACAGCATCTTTCAAAGAGAAGTGTAACTTATCAGTGTTGATGGCTCTGGTCTCTCAGGCCTTATCATCAGCTGTCCCTCACTGACAGCTTCTGTAGTGAGAAGACCTGAGCTTAGTTTTTCTCTGGGAAAATTATGAGCTTCTCTGGCCCTCAGTTTTCTTAGTTATAGAAATGTAATGAGGGCTTTGCCTACAACATCCTTTATAGTTCTACCAAGATGCATTAAGACAGGGCTTACAAATGTGGTCAAGAATACAGGTACAATGTAAACATATAAGAGTCCTAGAAATAATAGGCCAGTGCACACTAGGTGCTATCTCCAAGACATAGTAGACTTTCAAATAAAAAAGGACAACTAAAGTCCAATGATTATTATTTGATGCATATTATGTGAAACAGATCACCACAGCCATAACTATTTTATGCTTTATTTGAATACTTTAATGTATATATTTGAAGACAAATGTTCAACATTTCAGCATTAAATGTAGGTTAGTACATTTTACACATATGGGAAAAGAAACAATGTTTGCCTATGTACAGATGTTTGAGAGAAAACAACACTTGTCTAGGAGTCAGGAAGAAAGCATAACAAAAGAGATAAGTTAGGGAGGAAAATATCACATACATACAAATATATACATGGACTCAAATCCTGACTTACTCACTTTCTGATTTGGGATAATTTATAAGTTAACTAGTCTCATTTTCCCCATATTAAAAAGAAAGAAATTATGAAATTATTATATAGTCTCATAGGTTTCCTTGTAAATTGTACAAAAGTATACTACATGCAAAAATATAATCTGTAGAGCAGAGAGGGCCCGGTGCACGCTATGGTCCCCTCCTGTGCTCTCTCTCTCGCTGACACAAGGTGCAGCCTGGAGCAGGTCAATGACCCTTGGAGAAGCCTTTCTCATCTCTAGGGACAGGTGGACTTGATGATTCCCTGGATTCCTTCCAGACTTCGGATGCCGTGATATCATATTTCAAATATCTATTTTATGCATGGGCGTGAGTTTAACTAATGAGCCACACTCAGGGGAAGCCCCTGCAGCCTAGCGCTCTCTGTTTCCAAGGCATTTCCTTTCTCTAAACGTGCCAGTTGCTCCCTCTCATATTTTCAATACAGGGCCCAATTGATGACCACAAACAAGAATGCCCAGTGCAGCTGTGGGCCCACTTGAGCCCTCCGAGCGGGGCATGCTCAAGCCTCTTTGTGGGCTCTGTGTTCCCAAAGCCTGTTGTTGGAGTGACTCTGGAATCCTCAACACCTGCACACCAGCTTCCTGAGCAGGGCCATGGCCCCCCTCCCCGCCCACCCTCCATCTTCCATTTGCATCTGAAATGCAGCTGCTCTGGCCCCTGAAAAGGGGCAACCAAAGGGACAGGATATCTCCTTGTTTGGTCTCCCTGGCTGAGTCCAGCCCAGTTTGAAGCTTCTCCGTGCAGAGTGTGGAGCCTTTTTGTGGCTTTGCTATTGTGTTTAAATGAGCTTCATCTGCAAGAGAATTTTTTTTTTTAATAAAATAAAATGAAACGACCACAAAAGAGACCACAGCAGAAGACATCTGGTCTTCCGATGAAAACCTTTCCCTCCTCTTGAATTATACTTAAAAAAAAAAAAAAAGGAGTGGGCGGGGCCTCACTTGTTCTGCACCTCCCCCTCCCAAAGAAAACCAATACAAACAAAATTGGCACACGCTGGCCTCAAAGGAGAGTTGGACCAGATAGCCCCAGAAACAAGAGACCAGAGAAGAAAGACAAGAAGTCTCTCCCATTTCTCCAGCATTGTCTGCACATTCCTCACCAGAGACCTTTAGTCTGAAAGAATGTCCTATCTTGTATTCTCTGTGCCCATGTCACACATAAAATAGTTACAAACTGTTTAACCATTATGAAACCCTTCCCTGGCAACCTCTTTATTGAGTACCATAGTTGGGTGTGATGCAGGTGGCAACTGGCAAATATTTTGAGAGACAATGGTGTATATGCTGAAACCCCCAAATCTTTATCTCCACATTAAATTCATACCTGTCTCCCAAGAGCTGCTTCTTCCCTGCCAGGTTTCCTACCTCTCTGAATGGCTCTCTGTACCCACATGAAATTCCTGGGTATCAACCTCAGAGTTTCCTTACTGCTAAAGCATTTGATATCTACTCCACTGCCCAACTGCCAAGATCAGCCAGTGGGCTGCCAAAGGATCTCCTGACCCCACATTGACCATGATGGCTGTCTGAGTCCAGGCCACTTTCCCCTCTTGGTTGACCTGCGTCTAGACAAGCCCTACAGCCAGCATTGCTATCAGTGATCACCCCTTGAACAAATCACTTAATTGTCTTAGGTTGCAAGCTAATCCCCCCAGGGTGGCTTCTCAAGTCCTCCTGAGCTGGATCCTGTCTCCTGCTTTCCTAATCCCACCAACTCTGTTCCTGCAGTCCAACCAGACTTCCTGCAGTCCTCCACCTGTCAGCGTGCTCCCTGGGGCTCTGGCACATTGATTCTTTTCCCTCCTTGGAGCACTCTCCTGATTCTGCCTGGATTTCATTTCAGCTGCCACCCTTCCCAGCCACGGTCCCTGACTGACGCTAGCATCCCATGTCTTCGTATGCTCCATCACGCTGTAAAGTGCTCTCAGGGCACTGTCACCAACTGTCGCATGCCACTTTTTAAGTTTCATTTTATCGATTAATATTCCAGTTTCTTTGCTTAAGAGTCTGGTAACAACAGCAGGGCATCGATCTTCTATCAGATATTAACACAGTTCCAGCTCCTCACCTGCTACCCACATGTTCTTGCTCTTTTGCTGAAAAGATCACTTTCAACAAAAAACAAAACAGAAAAAAAAATCCTGCATGTTTGAAAAATGGGATTCTTCCCCTGGGCTTTTAGGTTTATTCAAGATAGCACAAGAGCACACATTACAAAATACAATTTCATTTTTAGCTCAGACAGTATATTTATTAACACAGATGGCAAACCTGAAGCTTCTTCACCAAAATCACCAGTAAGAAATCACCAATAAGAAAGCTGTCGCCTGACTCTCCCCCCTCCCCCCATCCTGATGTCCTGTTCCCTGCTCAGGCAACACTGGCTGTTGTCCTGTGGAAGACCGTCTGTGATTGTCTTAGGCAGTCTCTTCCGCGGCCTCTCTGTTGCAGGTACCCTTTCTTCTCTACTGTTACACTGTGAAGGTCCAGTGTAACAAGCAGGGGGTGGATGGCTGTTCTCACACTGCAGGGCATGGCCACATCAGCACACCATCTCCACTCTGTAACTCAAATGGGCTAACTTTGTGTTTCTAAGCTAGGACCTCCTCTCCGGGAGCGGAAATCTTGAAAGAGGACTGTGGCATAGAGCAGGAAACGACTTTCTCAGCTTGAAAACCTTGACAGAAGCATAAAAAACAAAGGCAACAGGTTCCAAGGCTCAACCTGCTGGCAGGCCAGGAGAGAAACAGCTGGAAAGCTGGCTGGGCCATTCTTTCCCCCCATTTCTAAACTTACAATCTCACCAGGCTTCCCAGGCAGGCACCCTGGCACTTGGCTGACTGATCCTCCATGTCTGCTAGCCACAGAACTTCTTCAGAGTCAGAGGAACCACCAACATTTTAAGGGAACACTTATAAGAACAGTAGCAACTGCCTTCTGGGGAAAAACTCAACCATTTCCTTCCTTGCCCAACAAACAGAGTAAATAGTCCTACACTGTTGTTTTGTTTTGTTATGATTTGCCAGTAGCTGAGTGTCAATTCCTTTGTTTCTTTTCTGCTCACCTCATATTCTTTCCGGGTTTTATTTCCTTAGGAAGTGGAAATGGCACTTGCTTAAAAAACCAGACAGTGACATGGTTCTAACCAAAGACAGTCCACCAAGTTGCTACCTGTGACTCAGAAGGGCTCACTGAATTTGCTCACCACTAACCTCCCTTCACATCCCATAATTCTAGAAGTTAAAAATCTAGGCTTAGAGAGAGCTGACACAAAGACTCCAGGCTGAGGTCCATGCTCTTGAAATTCACTTGAAATTAAACCAACACTCCTTGTGACAAGGTGGGCCAAGAGAAACGGGGTCTCTCTTCCACCCTGGGTTCAAACATGGATTTTGGAGCTGATAGCGAACAGGGACTAGTAAAGGTTACAGAATAATAATCAGTTGACTTTATTCAGAATCAATATTGTAAAGAGAAATACTATCATATATATTATATTTAATTTATATAGATATTAATTATATCATAATTATAATAGTGTATATTACATATACATATATATATATAAAATAATTTAATTTTGTCTTCAGCTTGTGTAAGGTTGTTCTTACCAGTGTTTTACAGAAAGAATCATTATCTTTGCTGAAAACACACATAACTCATTCCTGCTCCTGCAACTATTTGCATAGAGGTAATATTCCGGGAGATGTTAATATAAGAAGTCAGAGTTATAGGTTCTGAGAAAACACAATGAAGTAACATAGACTGTGGCATCTCAGGACAGGAGGTGATGGGAAGGACCAGACCTCTGCCTTTTGACAAAGAATTGGGAGAGCAGTGACATTTCATATGCCTTCCCCAACAGTTTCTGAGTATCTTCTTTACCCTCATTACCCTATGCAGAGGGTAAGAAAATGCTGTAGAAAAGCATGACCAACAGTTGAATTGAGTGTCCTCTGTGGATTGCCCCTTTGGTAAGGGAAAAGCAGTGACAAATACTGTCAAAGGAGAACAGCTGCAGGAGAGGTGCTGGTAGCCTCACCTGGGATATGTTGAAAGCAGCAGTGGTGTCTAAACTCTGATGCAGGAGCCCCTGAACTTTGACCAGAGGAGAAAAACAAAAAAATCCCCTCTGTCCAACTGACACCCCAGCATCTCAAAGTTCAATGCTAAGCAAACATCAGCGTGAATCTCATGGCTGCCTGCAGAATAACGCTGGCGTGTATACTCTCCATTTTAGGGCTAAGGGGTTTAAGTGTTATGAAAATCAACATGCCGTTCCTGTCAGACACCCAGGACTAGGCAAAGATGCAGACAGCATATCGGCTAGCAAACAAACCAACATAAAGAAGGACAGAAACATTTGCAATGTTAAGAGGCTATGATGAAACAGCAGAAAGGATAGCACCATTCTTCAAGGTAGGAGAGAGGAGTCGTGTCTACAGAAATGACCTTCATAACTGTGAAGCATAAGCAGGAGGAACAGCCTGTGTGAAGCCTCTGAGGTTGGAAAGAGAGTGGCCACAACAGGGGGGAAGGCAGGCTTAGAAAGGAAGTGTACATGAAGTTAAGAGGGAGCTGGGGGGAGTGTGGAGGTCATCTCTCACTATATACATATATGAAATGGCAGAAGAATTTTTTAAAAATATATTGCTGTATTCAGAAACCTTCTAAGCCATAGGAGGAACTCTGAACTTCCATGTAGGTGAAGAGGACAATGGGAAGCCATCAGAAAGTTTCAAACAGGGGCGTGAATCGATCTAATTGACATGCTATTTTAAATGATCTTGTCTACTGCCTAAAACAGATTGGATAGAGTGAGGAAACTGTTCCTAATGTCCTCACAGGAAGTTGTTGAGAGGAACTCCAGCACGGATCAATACTGAATGACTCAAACCACTGGAAGGCCCTTTCTCTAAACATAACAATTATGTATGATTTATAGTCTTAAAAACACACATCATATTTTTCAGATATCTTATAAATGTAGATGACAAAAGTTATAGACTGTTGCTTGAGGATGTACAAATTATAGATGATGTTCCTGGTCTTCCTTTTCTCCCTTCCAGATGTTCCAAGAATGGTATGACAAAGAAGGATTCACATATAGGTCACTTGCATTGTGTTCACCTACACAGCCTCAACCTCATTACACAGCAATAGCAACAAATGTCAGTGGCAGGAAGTACATAACAAGAATTAACCACACATTTTTTTTTTTATCCAAACTCCAGAGTCACACACATTTACAGTTGGTTTGACCAGGGTTGGGGGTGGGTGGGGTGACTTCTCACATTTTTAACCAATAGGATTTCATGGCAGTCATCAAAACAACAGCCTTTCCACAGTTGACCTTTCATGACAGGATTTGAAGGGATGAAAAAGAAAGGAGGAAGAAAACATGGACTTTGCTCATTTGTCATTCTAATAGCTGAGCACTGGATCGGTCTGATGTTGCAGACACATTAATTTGATTAAGATACAATCCATGGGTCATTCAGGCATATAAAGTACTCTTGCTTAATTGTAAAATTAACAATGGAACAGAATAAATCATTACCAAACTGGAGGTTATTCTGGGATTCATGGATTTTTTTTTTTCTCACCCAGCTCATTTTCTCCATCTAAAGTTGTTTTTGACACTTGGTTAAATAAAAAGGTCTGGATTAACACAACAGTGGGCACATGGCAGCTCTTCAGGGAATTGACTAAGGGAGCTTAGGCACAGTGCGAATGGGAGTACTGGTAAACCCATCTTACAAACTGTTTCCCAGATTTCCTTTGCTCCCCAAGTATTCATAAACATCATGGGATTCACAGAACTTGGGAAAGTATCCATCACCTCAAGAAATCTCTGAAGACTGAAGGCTGAAACTTAGCTTCTATTTCTTACCACCTTGAATTTTTTTCAACATAGCCTAATTTTGAAGTTTAAGCAACTTTTGTCCAATCACTTATTGACTATTATATTCCAAGATAAATGATAAATGAAGAAAAAAGTGAACAAAGTTTCGATTCCTTTCTCAATGAGCTTCCAATCTAGTCACTGGGTTCTTTTCCTTTTGTGATTACATAAAAAGCACCTAGCTGCACAACAGAGTCCACCGATGTGGACAGAGCAGAGGAATGAGTGTAGACCATAAAGACAAAAACAATCTATCAGAGAGTGGATATGGTTTGAATTGGCCTTACACTGAACTAGACACAGTTGGCCATGCAAAGAGGGAAGGAAAAAGAAAAGAACGGTCCCCTCACAGGCAGTCCCAACAGGTACTTGTGGTCATGTGAGAGTGGAGAACTTATCCCATCTCACACAGAAGAAAGAGTTCTGAATTTTAGTTCAGGAAACATCCTTTATCTATGGCCTTGAGTGGGGCACTTCACTTCCAGGTACCTTAATGTCCTCATCTGCAGAAAATAAGATTAAAGACCCTGCACTGAGTAATTTTATGTCAACTCGACACAAACTATACTCATCTGAGAGGAAGGAACCTCAGTTGAGAAAAAGGTCTCCATAACACTCGGCTAGAGGTAAGCATTTTCTTAATTGGTGATTGATGTTGTAGAGCCCGGCCCATTTGGGCTAGTAGTGGTCCTGGGCTCTGTAAGAAAGTAGGTTGAGCAAGCCATGAGGATCAAACCAATAAGTAGCACTCTTTCATGGCCTCTGCATCAGCCTCTTCCTCCAGGTTTCCATCCCGTTTGAGTTCCTACCTTGTTTTCCCTCAATGAACTTGGGATATGGAAGCTAAATAAACCCTTTCCTCCCCAAGTTGGTTTAGGTCATGGTCTTTCATCAGAGCAATAACAACCCTGACTAAGACAGACATTCAAACGAGGCTTGTCGAGTATTTCTGTGACAGGCTTGACTATGTTGCCTTTGAGAGGATTGTGGAAGGATTGTGGAACTTTGGCCTAGAAAAGCTATTGAATATTAAGAGTTCAGTGGGCAGTTCTGCAGAAGCTGGGAAGATAAGAATGTTGAGGCCAATGCAAGTGATGGAGGCCTAGGTTATGAAGTTTCAGGGGGAAGTTCAAATTTTCTTCCATGGCTATTTACTATTTTGAGTTAAGAATTTGTTAACTCAGTTGGGTCTGGAGAATTAACTCTGGTTAGCAAAAGAACAGCAACATTGAAGTGAAACCGTACTTTAGTAGGACAAATGATACTGGTTAGTTGGAGCTGAGAAACTATTGGTAGTTAAGAAGATACCAGAATCACTGAAGGGAAATCTGGAAAGTAACATGTCCTCAGGGTCGGCACACAGAGCTGTGTACCATTGGTGGCCAAGGTTGTACCTTGTGCTAGCAGCCAAACAGCCTTAGTGTGTAAGAGTCTCCTGGGTGGTAATGGTTTAGAAGGCATGGATGGGTCATGGAGAGCAACTGGACCTGGGCATTCTGTGGGATTAGAAAAGGCCATTGGTGAAGGTGCAGCCTTGGTAGCAGTTGAAGACAGACAAGGATTGAAGGGAGACTATTGGTGAATGCAGCCCAATGGAAACAGAAGACCCCAGAAGTTCACTACCACAGGATGACTGCCAAGTGGTGCAGAATTTCCCCTGTCCAATCATATTAGGGCAGTGGGAGGCTTGTGATTGGACAGGGAAAAGGGAGGCAGAGCTAAGAGTTATAGGGACCAAGAACATCTAAGAGAGGAGAGAGAGAGAGAAGAATGGAGTCTGACATGATGATTCATGAGGTTAGAATATTTGGGATAAAGCTTTTATCAAGTGGCTCTGAAATTTTTGTATTGACATATTTTAAATTGTGATTTTATTGATATATATGTCTGACTGGTTAATTAAGCTTTAAGAGTCATGTTTCTACTGGGTAATGACCTTGGGGTGTGTGGGTGCTGCATGGTAGCAAGAGGAACTGGGTTGGGGGTTCCTGTAGACATGGCTAGCAGAGGGACCACTGAGTAAGATAGCCCAGTGGGAGCCCTGTGGCCCTCACTGCAGGGCTAGAGAATTGATGGGCCGAGAGACCACTTGAGTGAGATCACCAGTCAGGAGGAGCCCAGTGGCCCATTGATTGCTGGCACTAGTGCGGGAATGTGCCCACAGATTTTTTTTTATTATTTCCTGCAACAGCTAAGTGCCAAGAATAAACAGCATCTTGCAATGGAGCCTTGCAATGGAGCCAACTTGAACGTTGGAGCAAATCTGTATGTGAAGCAGAACGTGGGGTCAGAGCAGTGACCCAAGTTCTTTGCAGGAGCCCAGAAGATCATGAGTGAATCACACATTGAACATTGATTTATTTACACAATTGGATTTTGGTTTTGTTTTGATCGAATTGCAACCGTGCCCGGTTCTTTTTTTCTCTTTTAGATTAGGAAAGTATTTATTTTTTTCTTGTACTGGATCCCACAGTTGGGAGACTTTGAACATTCAAAGAGATTTTGAAATTTTACAGAGATTTTGTAGTTTAAAAGAGACTGGATGTTTTTAAAGAGATAGCTTTTAAAGTGTTTGAATTTGTAAGGCTATGGGACATCTTAAGTGTATAACAATTCTTATATTGTAATTTTAATGTGTCATCTTGGGGATGAATAAGAAAGGAAAGTTTATAGCTTAACAGAGATGCGTTTATGTGTCAATTTGACAAAAGGGTAATTGTGCTGGCTAGTTTTATGCCAGTTTGACACAAGCTATAGTCATCTGATAGGTGAGAACCTCAATTGAGAAAAAGCCTCCATAAGAGTGGGTTATAGACAAACCTGTGATTGCATTTTCAATATTAGTGATTGATGTGGGAGGGCCCAGACCATTGTGGGTGGGGCCATCCCTTGGCTGGTGGTTCTGGGTTCTATAAGAAAGCAAGCTGAGCAAGCCATGAGGATCAAAGCCAGTAAGCAGTACTCCTTCGTGTCCTCTGTATCAGCTCCTACCTCCGGGTTCCTGTCCTGCTTGAGTTCTGCCTTGGCTTCCCTCAATGAACTGTGTCCTGGTATATGTAAGCCAAATGAAATCTTTTCCCCAAGTTACTTGTGATCACAGTCATAGTAACCCTAACTAATACCAGAAATGCAGATCTCTTTCCCATCTACTTCATGGATCCATTTGAGAGGCAGTGAAATGATATATACAAATTTCAATGTATAAGGAAATGCTGGGCTTCGAATCCTTTTTGATATTTATGGAGCAGAGACATCACCTCAAAAGAGTTATTAGACACAAACAGCAAGCCACCCACCAGCTGTTGTTTGGAACACCATTATCTGTGTTCTTGCAAATGATTTTGTTTGCCAATACAGCAATAGATTCACCATCTGAGAATCTTTCAGGGCCAATGGTCACATGGAGAACAAGAGACATGTGACTTTCGTTATAATCTCCACCCTTTCAGCCCTGTTGTTTCTCAACTATCTCATACAGTATACTGTAATCATGCCCCACAAAGCAACCTGTCTTATTTCTGATTTATAGAGTCAAAGCAATCCTTTTAGTAATGGATGTAGTACCAAGAGATCTACAAGACAGGTTGAAAGCATTTCAAAGAGAGCTTGCCTCTGGAACCCCACTTTCTGGTAAAAAAAAAAATCAAGATGAAAAAGCAAACCAGTTATTGCCTTGAAAAGTTCATCACTGTATGGATACTTAAGATGAAACTCAAAAATTGTGGATATCTTGCTTTCCTAAGCCCTACACTCAAAAGCTTAAGGTGTTTGAGGTGCTCACAGATACTAATAGATAATTTTATCACTGGTAAATTATTCTTTTTCAGAATGTCAAGGCTCCATTCTTTTATTTTGAAGTGAGACCCTCTTTGAAATGTGACATGTCAGTGTTGATATGGCTTAGAGCCAAAGCAGGACATGACATTTGTTCCACTCATCCCAGATGGCAACTTTATGTCTTTGTTCTTCTGCTCTTAGTAAGAAGAAAAAAGCTGGTCCACTCTGTACAGACAGCCCAGAGGACTGGGTAGATGAGTTAGCTCTACTCTGTAGCTTGAAGCTATTCATTTACATTCTCAACTTTGAGCTCTTTTAAGAGTCAGAAGGTAGATGTTTAGTTCAGAAGGTAGATGTGATCTCTACAATTCCAATTCTAGTAGTATGAAACACTAGAATTCTTTTTACTGTATTCTATTAACTTTGCAAGAGCCAATAGTCATGGAAAAGACGATCATTTGGGGCCCTCTCGTTTCTCCCCTCTAAAATGAAAGTGATATTTATGCTATAGGGTTCTTGGGAGCTTTAGATGTGATATATGCCGACAAGGGAACTTTTTGCTAAAATTTAAAAAGCCAGCTGCCCACACACACCATGCTCCAAGTTCTCATGATCTCCATGGTCTGGGTACATGTTCACTGACCCACAGTTAACCACAATCAACTCTATGGTCAAATACAAGAATAGTGTTGTGAGTTTTCTTATTCTGCCTTGGGGTCATGTGGAAAGTCTTTCAAGTTGTCTGTTCCTTCTGGCCTGGAACCTTGTGACCATGACCTATAGGTTGCTTCAGGTATCTAAGAACACACCAAAGTACTACCCTATGAAGCCCATGATAGGGCATGGTAGCACATACTTCTAATCTCAGCATTTGGAAGGCAGATGTGAGTGGACCTCTATAACTCAGAGTTCTACCTGGTGAGTTCTAGGCTGATAAAATGATATAGTGAGGTCCCGTCTCAAAACAAAAATAAAGTAATCTCTTTGCTCCATTGAGTTTGAGCCTGTAAATGAGTTCTCCATCCCTGTGGTAGCAGAGGAGAGAATGTAGGAGATGGGGAATCTGAAACCTAGAGTCAAGAGGGTAGGTGCTTTTGGTTTAAGTCTGCATAAGCACTGGACAAGGATGAGTACCCGTCAGCTACAACAAAGGCACTGGAGGATGCCGTAGGAACATGTTTTACTTGTTCATTGTTCTCATCCCTTGGAGACCTTGAAGGAAAAAAAAAATCAGAAAAAAAAACCGCTTGCTTTTTCCTATTTAATGAGGTCAAATGATCTTCAGGAATGAAGAGTGCAGCTCCAGCTCAGCTTTTAATTAGATTCAGGAGCCCTTGTTTCAAACTAACCTGGTCCCCAAAGCTGTTCACTGTCTGTTCTGAAGGAGGTGAAAATGCAATGGCCTTTTGCTTTGTAGAATCTCAGTAAGGTATCCCCCTAGCATCGAGGTCACATGGAGGAAAAGTCACTTTGAGTAACCTGGGCACCCTGTTAGAATGCCAGAGCTTGTAAAAAGTCCTTGAAGAAAGTTAATTTAGATCAAGTTTAATAGTGTTGTTTTTTGATAGCCAACTGTGTGAACGTGGGCCAGTTCCTCCAAGTCAATAGCAGAAAAAAAAAAAAGGACTTTGGAGTCAAATAGACCTGAATGATAGATAGCCTGCGCTCATCTGAGCGCCTGTGTGTGTTAGCTCAGGACTGGTGGCTTCTGTGCCCACACTTGTGATAGAAATACGTGTCTGTCTTGGAGGATGTCTGAAGGGAGTAATTGTGAGCATGCTCCAGTGCCTCTCCCCTTTCCTCTCAATTGCAAGGCAATGCAAATCTTCCCACTCTGCCCCTTTCCCCAGAGTTGAGCAATGAGCAATGGCCCAAAGGGATACAGTGATACAGAGGTCAGGACCTTAGCTCCTGGCCCTGCAGCCTGTGGCCCTTCTCCCTTCCTGGCTATGTGACCATGGGCAAGTCCCAGAGTCTCTTTGTTTGCCTTCAGAGTGAATCTGCTGTGAGAGGCTTCTTCGCAGGATTACTGGCAGGTCTAAATTAGAAAGTATACAAAAAGCCCTTACCTAGTGCCTGGCACATGGTAAATGCCCAATAAATTATTAGCTAATAATGGCAGCAATAACATCTTAGAGTGCATTGTAAAAGTTAAAAATCCTCTAAGATGTCTCTCTTCAATCCTTTTTGGAAGGAATGCGTCGATGTTAGCAGTGCTTATGTAAATGTAAGTGGTTATTATTTATGTAGGAGAACATTACTGAGTATTATTCAGGAAGAGGGAGAGAACAATGTAGGGGAAGAAAGAAATTTATGATGGGCTTCTTGGAGGAAAGGGGAGCACGTCACATCGCAGCCATCACCACAGAGCGGCCCTGCATACTCTGGCCGGCAGTGCAGACTGCAAGCATTATTGACAGAGTAAAGGAGGAGAGGAAGGGGCTGGGGAAGAGACAGGGTGAAAGGTCTTATTCCACTGCCTCTAAAATGAATCCTAAAGCTGTATTTACTAAACAGAATCTCACTAAAAACACAGCCCCAGCAAGGCAGCTGAGAGTCTGCCTTCAGGATGAGTGGTACAATGAAGACCTGACAGTAAACACACAGCAACTGACCAAAGGCAGAGCAGCAGGCATCAGGATCCTTCCGCCATTAGTTGAGGTCTTTGTTATGGAGTTTACTCTCCTTACTACACCGCTGGACTTTTCTAAAAAAAGAACACTGGGCAGTTGGCCTCACAAAACGAATTATACACAAGGCTATTGTAAAATGGAAGTAGAAAATATTAAAGCAAAGGGAAATGCCAAAGACTAACATTAGAGTTATTATTGGATTGAGTGTCAGAATCAACTCAGAGCTTCCTAGTCGTCGGGGCAAAAGAAGAGACCCGTCCTGATTCTTTCATGTTTTGTAAATGTCCACGACCTCTTAAGCAGTGTACAAAATCCAGACAAGGTCTTACTTAGGAATCTTGTATTTTCTGCTCAGTGAACATATGTAAAAGGCGTGTGATGTGTAGGCATATAATGTGTGTCTGTGGACTCATGGGAAATGCAGGAAGGTACTGATCAGCGATAACATTTATTATATATACATATATATTAAAAGCACCTGTAAAGTAAATCACTGAGCGTGTTTTCCTGCTGCTGTTTTCCGTTTTCCTGGAGACTGTTGGAGAATGCTTCCTCAGGGATGAAGTAATGGAATGAAAGCTGTTTCACTTACGTTTTTAAACTAAACACATATGAGGTAAATGTACGTATCTTCTAAAATTTGAATAGGCTTCAAATCATTTTGCCCAGCTTGCTAATTTTATTTTCAACAATGTTTCTGTCTCCTCAGGGCTCTGATCAGTCTCAGGACTCTCTTGAGTGTAATGCTACTGTCATCAAGCTGTTCTCCCTTAAGTGAGTGACAGTGAGAAGAATTAGCCAATTGTTTTCAAAATCAAAGATGATTGCTTGCAAGGGTACCTGCTTCTGGGAACCACCATGACTTTTGCTTGCCACTGACTGAGAAAGGAAAGGAGGGATATCATTCAGATCCTAGGTCTGCAGTGAGCTCCGGTGAAGACCAGCTGTTTATTGTTCTGGCTGGCTAATGTCTTTTGTACTTCTGGAAGAACCGAGTTTGAGATCCTCTTTTGAAATGTTTATTTTGCCTTTAAAAGTGGTTTCTGGAACATGCCCAGGAGCTTGGTGAAGGAGGAAGAGTCAGAGGGAAAGAAATAGAATGGAAGTAAGAAGAAGTAAAAAGAGAGTTGAGAGATGGCTTACTGGTTATGAGCACTTGCTGCTCTTGCAGAGGTCCTGGGGTCAGTTCCCAGCAACCACGTGGTGGCTCACAACCATCTGTAGTGGGATCTGATGCCCTCTTCTGGTGTATATGAAGAGAGCAACAGTGTACTCACATACATTTAATATACATGTCATATACATGTGTTATATGTATGTTATATAATATATATGTATATATACCTATACCTATATGTATACATATACATGTAAAGAGTAGAGAGAATGGCAAGCCAGGGAAAAGGACCACAGGGTGGCAAGTTGCTTGTAACATCATCTCTTCCTCTGACAGGGCCCCTGAGAGTGACTTTCCAGCCTTCAGCCAGTTGATAAGAAGCCCTCCCTGGATCTAGGCTAGACTGCCTCCCTGCACGTGCCAGCCAATCTTGTACACATCTGTTCAGCACATTTGGCTTCGCTCACTGACCAGCTGCTGGCACCGAATCAGAAAGGGCAGGTGGGAGTTCTGGGCAGGGGCAGGAAGGAGAGAAGGATTATGCACAGTTGTTCCTGACAGAGAATGAGGAGGCGGCCGGTCGTAAGGATGAAGCTGGGAGGGGTCCTGCCCCGGGGCCGGGACAGTAGGGCAGGAAGCCCACAGGAGTGGTAGGCCTTGTCTTAATCACCCTCCCACCCCTCGCCCCATGGCAGGTGAAGCCAAAGCACACTGAGTGCCTATGAGGTTCTGTGCCAGGCTCATGCTGTGTTTCCTATGTTTTCTGGGGCTCCTTCTTGTTACCCCCAACACTGAGCCTTGCAGGATTTCCTGACTAGACAGCGCATTGCTACCCTATGAGATGATACATTTTATTTCCCACCTCTAACAAGGCGTTTGAATTCTTTCAAGGCTCACAAAGTTGTTAGGATTCTCCTCACCAGCTAAAGGAAATATTGGAAAGAATACGCCTGCCCAGTAGACAAGGGCCCTGGGGAGAGTAAGGGATATTCCGGAAGCCACCTGCTCAGCCATTGAAAGAAGTATGAGCAAGCACTGGCTTCTCCAGCACAGTGCCATTTGCTCTGCCAAAATTTCAGCTGTGGGCCAAGATGGTGAGCTGTGAGTGGTAAATGCAGTCGCTAGGGAGAGCCATCTTAGCATTCCATCTTAGAACGAAACTTGTTCAACAGAAGCATGCTGCCTCACGCCTCAGGACTCTTGCCAGCTGGGTGGTTCCTTTCCAGGTCTCCATCTGGGTGGTCACTCTCTAAAGGGAATATTAAAATCGTTCCTGCTGTGTTGACAACCTTGCCTTCTTGTCACCTCCATTTCTGAGAGTTCCTTTCCCAGGCCACAAGAGGCAGTGTACCATGCCTCAGCTGAGGCTGGTCAATTCTTTTGTCCCCAGGAACAGGAACATCTGTTTACTTCCAGTTCATTCTTAGTAGCCAGAGGGTCATGTTTACTTCTGGGACATTCCCAGTAGCTGAAGGGTCAAAGCTGGGTGGCAAAGAATCATCAACTTTCAACCTCAACTTTTATTTGAATTTTTTTATATTTTTTACTTTCAGTTTACATGAGTTTTGCCTACATGTAAGTCTCATCCCCATGCGTTTATGTGCATTCATGATGCCCAAAAAGGCCAGAAGAGGGCGCTAGAGCCACTGGAACGGGAGGTCCAGACAGTTGTGAGCTACCACTTGTGTGCTGGGAATTGAAGTTGGAGCTTTTGGAATCAGTAGCAAGCGCTCTTAACCTTTGAGCACTCTCTACCACCCTCGGTCTCAAATTTTAAAACATAATCAGTTTCATGAGCTTTAATGATACAGGCTTAGGCTTTGAAGAATGACAGAGATTCACACCTTTCCTCTGAACACTTATTTAAAATGAGGATACTACCCGCATCTGTAGTCTGAGGGAGTGTGGTGAATTAAATCCCCACACAACATAACTGGTACATTTTGGCCACAAGTATCACGGGATCAGAGGGTTACAGAGAATGACAACAGGTTTGTCCTCTGTAGCCTGGGGCCAGGGGGCAGGGTCTGCCATTACAACATACCATCACCCAAGTCTCCACTGGGTTTTCATAGGAAATTAATTTGGAGCTGCTGAAACTCAGCATGCAAAACATAGACAAGCAAAGATTATAAGCAGAAGTGACAAAAACCTCCTAGGAGAGCCTTCAAGTTCTTCCCAGAGCTGAGACTTCTTGTCAACTGCCACCCAAGAGGTGGTCTTCCCTGACTGTAATATACTGATGTTGTGGGATCACATATAACACAAAAGGAAAACTAATGAAGAACACCGTGAATTAGCCACTTGCTTCTCAAGAGTGGTTTGTTTACATTTACAGGCTCACAGGTACAGCCACACACTTGATATTTTTCTGTCTCCTTTGGGTTTGACCATCTGGTCTGAACTCACAGTTATACTCCATTCAGGAGAAGGCTTCAGAACGTATAAACTCAAGCTAGCCGTGCATCTTTGTAGAAATACTACTAACTCTTCATAAAAGTCTTCTGCAAAGGAACTGTCAGTTTGAGAGTAGAAATAGGAGTTGTGCTGTAGCTAAGTGGTAGGTACAACATGTGCGAAGCATGTGTGGGGTCCTCTGGCGCTGAGAAAAGAAATGGAGACATCCCAACAGGAAACCAAAAGGCTGATGGATGTCCATGAGCTTCAGGATTAGCCCTCCTGCTAACGACACCCACTCAGATCCCCTCAGCACAGCTCAAGTGCTTCCTTCCTGTGAGGCTCCCTCCTGGTGACACAGTCTCCTGGGCCCCGGGCTTCCCTTAAGCACTGATGGAAATCTCCCAAGCCCTCAGCATTTGTCTTCTGGCCTTTCCGGGAATGCCTGCACTCTGCCTTGGAAAAGTCCTGGAGTAAAAACTGTATGGAAGAAGGAAAGCCCCCACCTTTCTCTCTTGGTCGGGAAAGTTCCAGATGATAGCTCCACATGTGCTAAGGTGCAGGCACCAGGGGAGCTCAAACCTTGTTTTAATTTGGGACTCCAGGAGGAGGAGGAGGAGTCTGGAGGGCAAGGGAGGGCTCTCCCCCATCCGCAGTGTTCAGTGAAGGCTTGCCGTACTGAGGACCATGGCGAAAGTGTGCAAGTCATACCCAGTGTCAGGCCACGCTTAGCATCCAGTCGTCCCGAAGAAAGACTGGACTAAGGAGATAAATAGGTTCGCGACGTGCAAATGGTGGGTGATGGGAAGGAAAATTCCTAAAAAGAAGCTGTGTCTGGCTGTGAACGTAAAACCCCTAGAAGGAGTTTCTGTGTCCACAGGGACTGATGGATCGATAGGAATTTCACTACTGTGGAGAGACTGGAATTTTGCAGGTTCAGAGAGGCTAGCCACTTTATTTTGGGCTGCTTTGAGCCTCTGGAACAGCCAATCCTTGTACCATTCTGTAACTGAACTAACACCTCATGAAAATAAATGAGAACCTTTTAGAAATTATCAACTTAGAACTAACGTTTTGTGATAATAAAACCTCTTAGAAGCTATATTAGCTTAGCAGGACACTGGCTTCTGACAAAACATGAGCCAAGAATGCCATCAGTGAGCGTCTTGGGCCTACAGAGTAGCTTCTGCATCTCCACAGACCTGTCTTTTGTGTATCCACCAAAAGTTTTAAAGTTGTCTTGGTTTATGTCTTTCTTTGTTCTTAAAAAAAAAACAACTTATTTTTTAAATGTGAGATTTATTTTATATTGGAACTTGAAATTTGGGGGAACTGAAATCTGTGTTCCTGGCCTATGGTCACTCAAAATAGATCCAGAATAAACTATCTCATATTCCTTTAAGATGAGAGCTATAGTTTCCATGCAAAGAGTGGGAAGAGGGATGGAACTCCTTATGAAGAAACTTTCTTGTGGGTCCTGCGGCCTGATGTTCTCTGCTGTCGTGGAATCCTGCTTGTCACAGAGTTCATCCTCTGAGACGCCTTTTGTTCTTGTCTGTACTTGAAATATCTCCCCACAGCCCGATCCAAGGAATACCTGCCAATTAAACCTTAAATCCTGTGTTTCCCAGGCTGGTTCCGCAAATCCCACCGATTCCCACCACTTAACAACTGTAACTGCTGTGGAATGCTGAACATTTCTCCCCTCCCGACTCCTCCCGAAAACCCTGCCTGGACATGTCAGCCCCAAACCTGGCACATGGGCCGCTTTCCCTTTGGGAAGGGTTTATGTGCATCTCCACGGGAATAATAACAGAAAACCAGGACCTGGGGAAGGGGAAAAGTTCCAGGAATCTCTCCAGCAGTATCCTTACCCACATCCATGGCTCACACTGTACTGTAGCACGCAAACTCCTCTCCCTAACCATCCTCCTGTCTCCGCATTCTCTTCTCCTTTCAGAGCAATGACTCCTGCCACCAGGTATCATATTGCTCTGAAACAATGCCAGATGTGGAGAGTCAGGCTACCAGAGACCCTTCGCAGCTCGCAAGCCCCATGTTGACTCCTTATTTTATGGGTGGCAGACCCTCTGTGTGACACAGGCATGGATGTCACTACCATCCCATCCCCTCTCCACCCTTCAGCTCTTAGCTAATGACCAGACTCCTCCTCCCACTGTGACACAGGAAAGTCCAAGCACCTCAGACTGGACTTTCAGGTGACTCCTTACTGTAGGCCAAAGTCTAGGCGTGAGCTGTGTCTGGTCAGATGAAAGGGTGCCATTCTTCTAGGGTCAGCTTTCTATTTCTTGCTTTATCTTTCCAACTGTCTCTTCATGCCTTCGTTCTCAATCTTCCAATGTCCAAGTACACATATAAAACTTCCTTCTTATCTTTTCCTATCTAACTAGAGGTAACTTCAGAGTAGTTAAATTCTTCCAGTACCGAATGTCTGCTTTCTAGTCCATTTAACAGCAGAAGAGACTTGATTTTATAATACTTATTGATTTAAACTTTGGTTAACTCACACTGTCCTTTATCATCGGATGGCTTTCTCTTCATCTAAGTCAACCATCTCCTGCAGCAGGTGGAGATGGATGAAAGACCACAGCAGACCACAGAAAGGGCTGCCCAGTGCTGACTGCTCAGTGCTGAGCTTAAGAAGTCCCTGTATTCATCAGCTGGCTAGAGGATTAATTTATTCATTTCCTACATACTTGATCATAATGTAACTTGAACATCTGTTGTGTTTAGATACAGCAACTATACGATCATTTTCAATGAGACTGTGAGGCCTTTCAGGAAAAAAAAAAAAAAAAGCTCTTAGCCTGCCACTGACTGTCTTGTAATATTGGCCAGCTCAGCTCATGCCTGTTTGACTTCATAGTGAATGAAGAAAGAAGTCCCAAGCTGCTGATTGACCTTCTGTGTTCAACTCAGGAAACGTAAGTTAAGCAGGAGTTAACAGAAGAGTTGGTTAGGGGAGCTCAAAGATCACCATCAAATTAGTTGAGGCTACTTAGGAGGAATCGGGTAACTGCTGGAGCTGATAAGTGTACGGTAAGTGTACACAAATGGTCTTATATTTGGAAACACCTCTACTAAAAAGAATATTAATAAATAGAAGGAAACAGCAGCCCTCATATAGCAGAACAGCTGTGAAAAGCTGAAGTGGAGGTAGGATTTCAGTGGGCCAACACAGGGTCAGGGTCCAGCTCAGGCAGGGAACATGAGGAGCCATGGCACAGATTTGGAAATACAAGGTGCTCGGGGAGAGCCGGGCATGCTCATTGGTGGCTGCAGCTGGTGGGCTGGAAAGGTATTGTAAGGTCAGAGCAAAAGGCCCAGAGAGGCATGGTGAGGAGCTGGGCCAGGGAAAGTGATCTCACTGGCTAAACTTGAGTGGGCCTGCCCATCCTCAGACGGCCTGGGTGCAGGCCCAGAGCAGGACATGTGGCAGCAACTGGCAGGGAGGGTGCTGGCAGCTCTACCAAGCTTGTTTCTTCACCAGGAAACAAGGTTTCCTGTAACTCAGACCCATGAATCAGCATTTCCTCTGTCAATAATACACAGCAAGAGACGCAACAGCACAGAGCTTGGGGTGGGGTGCGGGGAGTGGGGAGGGAATGGAAGAAAGGAAGGAATATTCCATGACATAGCTGGCCTCTGCTCCCGTTCCCTTCTGATAAGCTCCCAAATAGCACTCAGATTTCCTCAGATCCTTTTCTTAGCTCAGTCCTCCATGAAGACTAAGTTACAGACAACAACTGCCTCTCTTATCCTACTAGGTTTTTCCATCATCAAGAGAAGCCCATTCGTCAAATCCCTTCCTGGTGTGCAAGAGTCAACCATGTATATGTGACTTGTCTTTGAGTCTTCTCTGTGTTGAGATGCTATCAAATTAACCCAATAATTCCACAAGGTCCACAGGGCGTATGCAAGCGACTTCAGTAGTAATGACACCACATCAAGACAAGGAAGAGAAATGCTGGTCTATCAGTTGTTTACAAGAAGCCAGACCTGACCTGACCCCTCAAACAGAGCACAGGAGACACAGAATCTGCAGAAGTGAGGCTATCTATAAAACACTTAATACCTTTATCTCAAGTATAGTGAGTGACGGCAATTGAACTGATAAAATATTTAATGAACTTCATTTCTAGTAGTAAAATAGTATATGTGCATATTTTGTTGATCACTAGAAAGAATCATATTTGCTCTCTTATTCCATTTATCACGCCAGACTCTGTCCGAAATATGCACAGGAATGCACAAAGCAGACAAATATCCCTGACCTCCTTGAAGCTTATGTTCTAGTTTCGTACCGTGCAGACAATGAACAAGAGAAAGGAGGATAGTAAGCTCGAGGGTTACCCTTGTGTAGATCAGCAGAGAGCAGAGAGAAGAGGGGCACAATGGTTTTACACAGCCTGTGGAGGGGCAGTGCCTTTGAAAACACATTTGATAAAGCAAGCCCCAGAAAGGCAAAGAAGACATGTGGCCCTGCGGGTAATGGGAGTCAGCAACAGAAATACTATGCAGGCAGCCTGAGGCAGTACCCATTGGAATGTCGAAAGAAATGGCCAGAAAACAAGAATGACTGGCGTGGAGAGAAAACAGAGGAAGGTTAAGGAGACAGAGCAGAGTGGGAGTCATGAGTTGACTTTCAGAAGTGATATCATCTAGTTAAAATAAAAATAATGAAAGATGAAATAAGTCAGGAAGAACAGCAGAGGGAAAATCACCATCACCACAACAAGGGAAGGACACTTACAGTTGGCGAAGAAGACAGGAAAAGGAAAGGCAAGGGTGGCGTGGAAAGAAAGAAGAAATGCAGCAGCTCTTTTGCTCCCTGACCCCCGAGCTCCAAACCCAGGAGCCCATTGTCACAGACACTTCTCTCGCAGGAATGGGATAGGATAAGGCCTGCAGAAGACCTCCCCTTGACTGAGGTCATATCTCACACAGGTTCATTTCTCCTGGGCCCCAGAACTCTGCAAACATCCACTTTCCAAGGCTTCAGGCCAAGAGAAAAACCAATTCACCTGAACCCCATCCCAGATTTTCCAGGAACCTCTTTATCTTTGGAGAACAATTCACTGCCAGTAGCAGGCAAGAGACCTCAGGAGAAGGAAGAAGCGCTAACTATGTAAACTTCATCTTGCAAAGGCTTACTCCATAGCGAGCCTTGTTTTAAACTTGATTCACCTTCAAGGGTGAGCAAGGATATGGTGTGAATGACATGAGAGGACCAATGCTGTCTTCTTGCTAGAAGTCAATGTTCCCTCACTTTGGTTCCTTCTCATTATTAATGCCATGGGATTCACAAGCAAGCTCATATTCATTTCAACCTCATACCACCCATCCCAGAACCCTCCCACCTCGAAGACTTTTAGAAAGAAGTCTTTGTGTGGTTTCTCCAAACTTTGACCTACTCACGAGTGTATTTGTTTTGCCTCCTGATGTCGGCAGAACAGAGCAGACAAACTTCACATCGGCAATGGATGCTAGATGGAGAAGTCCCTCACGTGTCTTTTCCTCAAGCAAGGAATAAAGGAGAGAGCCACCGCCCTCCAGATGGACTGAGAGCATCCAGTCAGCCAGGAGATATGACCAGGGTGAACAGAGAAGAGAGAACCAGCTTGTCAGTTTTTCTTTCTCATCCATGCCTTTCTCCACCGCTGCCTCCCCAGGTGCCTGGCCTCTCTGCCACCATCAGAATGGGTCAACTCTGAACGTTTAATGAAATTAATTTTTTTAAAATTCAAAATAATTGAATTTGAACAAAAAGTACATGGTGGTTTGGTGTACCTTGCACCTGCTTTCCCCAAATGTTAACATTTGAGAAACTATACTACACCATCACAATCAATTATCGATGTTCGTATAGTCCCAACAAGTGAACTTCCTTTACTGAGAGTTCCTTCATGACTGCTTCATTAGGGCTACATCCATTTTTCTCCCACATCTTCATAACCCTGGCAACTGTTACTCTCTTCTTAGGATATTTTCTTTCAACTTAAAAATGTAATAAGAAAGGAATTATACCGAGTATAACAATTTAGAATCAGAGCTTTTCCTAATAAGTTAACTTCTATCAGGAGATCCATCAAAGAACTAGAGATAGCTCAGCAGTTAAAAGCACTTTCTGCTTTCCCCCAAGGACCTAAGTTCAATTGCCAGCACCCGCACCGGATGACTACAAACACTTGTAACTCCAATTCCAGTTGAACCTTATCTGGTCTCCTTTGGCACCAAACACACATGCCGTGCACTCACACAGACACACACAAACACACACAGATACACACACACACACACACACACACACACACACATTGTACTCCAAGGCACATAAATAAAATTTCCCAAAGTAAATAGACAATTGTAAATACATCCATTCAGAACACTAATCAGTTGCTATTTATTGCTGAGTAAAATCAAGTGCACAGTGCATTTCAGTTTCTTTATCACTGAAGGACACTTAGGTTCTTTCCAGCTTTGGGCTATTATGAATTTCATGATGTTTCCTGAAGCTACTATAAACTTTCACGTTAAGATCTCATTTGAGCATAGAGCCTCACTTCTCAAGGATAAATACTTGAAGCACATTTATTTTATGTATGAAACGTGTATGTTTCCTTTGGTTTCATTTTAAGATTTATTTTACTATAATTATGTATCTGTATCTTACATGTGGACATATGAATACTGGTGGAAGTATAGCCGGGGACCACAGCAATGCATCCCTGAAGGTGGTTACAAACCGCCTGGTATGGGTGCTGAGAACCAAGCATGCCCTCTGTGACAGCAGCCCACACTTTTAAACACTGAAATATTTACCTTTCTAGTCATCCCCATTTCTTCTGCTTTTAAAGACACTGCCAAACATTCTTTCAAAGAAACTGTGCTGTTTAACAGCTCCCAGGCTAAGGTGTTAGGGAGCTAGTTTCTCTTTGCCAGGACATGGTGCTGCCAATGTTCTTGATTGGGTGTTCTGATGGGTGTGTAGATGTGACACTTCCCATTTTTAACTTGAATTCCCCAATTACAGATAACATTGGAAGTCTTTCCATGTGTTTATTTACCTCTTGTATGTAATCTTTGGTGGAATGTATCTTCATATATTTCATTTATTTCAGACTGTATTGTTTGGGAGTTTTTCCTTCATCTTTATTATGTTTTTGGAGAATTTTATATTATTTATTTTGATCGTATTCAGCCCCTTCCCTAGTCTCCTCCCAGATCCCCTCTCCCTACCCTGCCCACGCAACTGCATTATTTTGTAATATAAATTCAAGACCAATTTATGCTGCACATTTATTCTTGGAGAGGTGGCCTCCCACTGGAGCATCGTCAACCCACCAGGGGCCATACTCTTAAGGACAAAATGATTCTCTCCTTGCAGCTATCAACTCCCACCAGATACTTATCTAGGAGTGGGATTTCATACCCGCCTCTATTCTCCATGGCTTATTCTTGCAAGGTCTTATGCATACTGTCACAACTGCTGTGCATATGTATGTACAAGTGCCCTGATACATCCAGAAAACATCGTGTCCGTGTAGTCACACACCTCTTTTGGCTTTTGCAATATCCCGGCCCTCCTTTTCACAATAATCCCTGAGACTTAAGGGAAGGGGATGTAATATAGATGTCTCGTTCAAGACCGTCTCTTATTCTTTGCACATTAACCAGTTGTGAATCTCTGTGCTAATCAGCACCTGTTTCAAGAAGCTTCCCAGATAAGGGTTGAAAGAGGCACTAATGTGTTAATATAAGTCAATAGGAGTTATATAATCCTATGTCCATTTAAGAGAGTAATAGTAGTAGGTTCCTCCCTAGCACCTATGGCCTATACCTAGCCACAGGTACTTGATCCCATAAATAAGGTGGTAGGCATTAGTTATGTCTAAGGAGTGGGCCTTAACCTAATAAAAAAAGGTAGTTAGTTGCTTCTATAACACTTGTGCCACTGTTGCTTCGTGGATATTTCTTGCCAGGCTAGTCGTTATTGTAGTTTACAGGGAAATGGATGGAGCTAGGTTACTCAGACCCAGAAGGGTAAACATGTTCTTTCTTATAGATAGATACTAATCACTGAATCTTTAGACAAATTGTGTTACACATAATTGGAAAACACATAGAAGACAGAATCTAGTAAGTGGTCTTGGGTTGGGGGTTGGGGGGTGCAGAGAGCAGGGGATATGAAGAGGGAAACCGGTGATGATGGAACAGGAAGAATGATTTGGGGATGGGAGAACAGGGTAGAAATAGAGAGAGTTAACCAACACTGAAGACCCATAGAAATGTCTTAAGGAAAACTAGGGTTTTAGAGGCTTCCTAAAATGCGTATTATACATTTATGAAGGCTTAAACAGAACCACCCCGTAATAGGAAGGCAGTACCTCTCTCACACTATAGGCTGTCAAATTAAAAGCTCAGTGTCAGGTATGGATTGCCTCTTTCTGAGCTGTGAGTTAGTGGGATCCTATAAGCATCCCCAAACATTACAGAGTATTGACATTGCACTTGATTACCCTCTAGAAACTGATGAAGACACTACATAGTCAACTCAGGATATGGAGACATCAAGCTGGTATCTACCAGATGCTTAATTCCTACTGGCTACCTTTCACAGTCCTGGAAGGTTCTTTGTGTACTACTAGGTGGAAAAGTGATCAACTGTCTTACTCAGCTGTAAAGCCTGAGAGCTTACATTAATGACCGACCTGGCAACGCATGCCTACTCATGCAACAGTGACAGACGTGGGAGTAGTTAACCATGCTCTGCATGTATTTAAGGCCTTCTCCACAAGGTAGGACTCCAGTCTGGCACCATTAGCTGTGTCAAGATCCCATGGATGACCAGCTCTGGGAGAACCTGCTGCTATCATGATGTTAAGTGGGTATATTAATAATGATTAATGCAGAGACACACCCCCCCAAAAATGGTCAACTTGCAGAGAATAAGAAGCTCTGCATTAAATGGGATACATCATATCTCCTCTCAACAAGGTTCTGCTATCACTATGGAAGTGTAAGTGGGAAGTTTAGGAGACCCAGAAGTAGTAAAAGACAGAAGAAAAATAGTATTTGCTGGATGAGACAGCACCATTATACAATAAACTCATAGAAGCTGATTACATGCATAAGACTTCCGACCAAGATCAAGTCAGCCAAAATCCCAGCACGGATGGGGGATCCTACCCCTAACTTAGGAACTGTTGACAGTTGCTGCAGGAGTCGTTCTCTTTAGAGCTGCAGCTGCTGAGAGGTTACCCATGCCCGTAGAGATTATCTTATGCCCATGCTCACACAGGCAGCACCAAGGGGACTTAGAAGTTTAAATACAAAAGAATACATGAGAAGAGGAAAGTGGGGGGTTGGGGAAGGAAGGAAGAAAATGTAATGAAGGTAATTGGGTATATTTGATTAAGATATATATAATAAGAATACATTATATGCATGAATGAAAGTGTTAATAAACCAGGCGGCGGTGGTGCACGCCTTTAATCCCAGCACTTGGGAGGCAGAGGCAGGCGGATTTCTGAGTTCGAGGCCAGCCTGGTCTACAGAGTGAGTTCCAGGACGGCCAGGGCTACACAGAGAAATCCTGTCTCAAACAACAACAACAACAACAACAACAACAAAAAGAGTCAATAAAAATTTTTAAATGAAATGTTATTTGCCTCAAAATGGATGCATCTTGAGAGTATCTTATCAAAGTAAGTTAGCCTCAGAAAAACAATTTTAAAAGAAATATGTAATTATACAATTATATTGCAGGCATATACATTATATACAGATATACAATTATAGATTTGTCTATTTTTCACATAGGTTCTAATCTCACATATTTGTAACATTATTATGTGGTATAATCACATTTAGAATTGCTATATCTCTTTGTCATCATCTCTCACTGTCTTTAGCAAATTTCTTTGCTAAATAATCTCCCTTATCTATAGGCTGAAGGCGTACCTCAGAGTGCCTGATAAATGTGTATGGTGCTCTGGGTTTGGTCCTTAGCACCACATGAAGCAAGCTCAAAATTCCATAACTTGGGAGGGGGGAGCAAAAGGGTCATCTTCAGTGAGGACTGTCTTATCCGTGTGACACCCTGTCTCATGAAACAAAAGTCTACGTTATTTGATGTGTGCTTTCTTGGAACAATGTTTGCACACTCCATCTTCTGTCTCTTACTTTCCCATTATTATATTTGTGGTGAATTCCTATAGACATTTTACATAGACTCATATCTCTTAACATAAATATGAAGATACCTATTCATATTTCATTCATTCTTTTTTTTAAATACGGTAACCTGGCTGACCTTGAACTCACAGAGATCCAACTACCTCTGCCTTCCTATTGTGGGGACTAAAGATGTGTACTACTACATGTGACAAATATATTCTTATCTTTTACTTCATTTCATCTTTTAGTTGATACCATATACACCATAATATCATTAACATACAACAAAATTATAGATATAAAAGAAGTTGTCTTACATTCTTTTTTTTTTCTATATGTTTTTTTTTATTATCCTGTTTTTTCCTGACTTTCAAAAATGTTCCCTGAGAATATAGTGGAATTTCACTTTATTGTATCTATACTATTCTTAAATGTATCACCTTATAAAATATTTCAAATAACCATTCTAGGTTTTACATCACACAAACATGCCATAATATAGATTTGACTGAAGCATAGAAAGTTTACCTTCGTCATCACCTCTTTCACGTGCACTGCATCTCTTCTCTCTTTAGTTTAGAATAGAGTTTAAGAACCTTATGTTTCACTTCAATCCTCAGTCACAAGTCAGAAGGCTTGGCAGAAGGTCATTTGTGCTTACTCATACTTTGGATTACTGTATTTTTCCTTCTCAATTTGCCAGCCTCGTCAGCTTTCATTCCCTTCTGTTTAAAGAATGTCTGTTGGGCATTCTTTTAGGATCAGTCTGCTGGCCACACAGCCTCTGAGTTTTCCTCCTGCCGCCGTCTCCTAAGTGCTGGCATTACAGCATGTACCCTCATGCTCAACTATTTCTCCTGCATCTGAGAATGTCTTAATCTCCCTTCACGACTCAGGGACGTGATTTCTGCTGCATGTGGGAGCCTAGATTCATTCATTTTTTTCTCCAGAACGTGAACATCAGTCAGGCTGCTTCTCTTTAGCCTGTGTGGTTCTGGTGGGAAATCTGCCATGGGGTTGCTTGTCTCCTACCATCAAGGAGGGGCTTTTCTCTGGCTGCTTTCAAATGATTGTCCAAAAATTTGAGTATGATATGTCTTGGTATGAACTTACTCAAAGTATATTCTGGTGAGGTTTACTCTGGTCTGTGAACCTGTCTTTTGCCAAAGTTGGGGTGTTTTTGTCTGACTTCCTGTTGGTGTCGCTAATCAGGTAACGGAATGCTCTGTGTTGCTTTAGATCCACATTAGAAATCCAGGTTGTGTGCTTAGGCACTGATGGTAGTCAGAGAGGTCCCTCATTACTGCTGAACAGAAGAGAGCCCTGCCTGGGGTAGAACTGCACTAAAACCTCCCAGTACATAAAGGAAGGGATGCTTCATCATTTTGGCCCACTGACACCATCAAGGGAGTGGCATTATTCCAAAGAAGCAAAGTTCTGAGATTCCAACTAGAATGGATGCAAACCCAGAGAGATCCTTTGTCTCACGGCAATATTGTCCAGATGCCCTCACCAGACAGTCAATGGTCTCTACCTGTCATAAGGTTGACCCTTCTCATCCTGCTTATGGGCAACCATGCAGAAGCAAGATGGAGAGAACTAACAGGAAACGGACCTAAAGTCAAAGTTGCCACACCTTTCTAATTGGTTTATGATCTTGTGTGGCCTTCCTAGCCATGATGAGCTTCAGTGTCCTCTGATGTGGCTTAAAAATAACAATTCAAATACTGAAGTAAGAAAGAAATGAGTAGACAGCAGACAGTAGCTATTTTTAGTCTGCCGAGACACATTGAACAGTTCCTCGATTCCCCAAGCTCATCTGAGTTTTCTTAGGCTCAGTGGCCCTGGCAAGATTTCCAAATGCCTTGTAGCAAGGAAAGGGAAGTGGCTGAAGATGAAGCTTGGGGTAAGGAAGCATCCACACCAGGACAGTTACTGTTACTAGAAAGAAATGCTAGCCTGTCTCTGATTGAAACTGTGGGGCATAGGTGAGGGACTAGGTCCTGAAGCTCAGAAAAGTCAACCAGGAACTGGCTGTGTCATGACGCATCATCCCTGAGCAACAGAAGAAGGCAAAGCTTTCCATTGCTTGAGAACACATCTCTCCCACCTCTTCACGCAGATGGACTATCTGCTTTTCTTTAATGGAGAAGACCTACTCAAGTGACACATCCAGCAGAGAGGAGAGGCTAGAAGGGATCAGCTCAGCTGGGATTCCAGGGAAGCACATTCACTCTGCCTCACCGGACTCTCATACTCCTTACCTAAGTACGTTATTATAAAGGGCTCAAGGAAACAGTGTCAGGAGACCCACTTCATGAGTCTGTTTATTATTATCTCCGCTGTCCAAGCCACACAAAATAAATGTCTGGCATTTCCAGAAATTGCTATCGATTCAGCAGCAGATTTTACAAGGCCAATCAATAATGGTTTCCTCTTCCCTCCTCCCTTGGTGTATATTTATTTGTGACCAAGCTTTCTGTTGCCCCTGTGCTTTCTAGTGTTTATAATTGGTACACAATAAATGGACAATTTCATCTTTTTCCAGGAAAAAAAAAAGGAGTAAAGAACAGACTATTAAAATCATCTTCCTCCAAGACACAAAAGCAGAAGGCATGTGTGTGTGTGTGTGTGTGTGTGTGTGTGTGTGTGTGTGAGTAAGACAAAGATAGGTAGATGATGGGATAGATAGTAGATGCTTAGACGGAAATGGAGATAATGGAGATAAGCTTAAACAGGGTCCAAGTTACAACCACCAGCTCACAAGCCACAACTTCTGATCCCCTCCACTCCTTACAAAGTCTCAGAAAGCCATGTAGACCTTTGTAGTCATAGACCCCTCTGTTAATACACACACACACACACACACACACACACACACACACACACACATACACACACACGCCAAACAAATATTCAATGTAGTATACAATTTAAGGCTTCTATCTCATCTCCTTCCAAGGCCCAAATAGAAATTGATCATCTAAAGCAGGTCCTTCACCTCTCTTTCTGTCCCATGAGTACTCACATGTCACCAGAAAGAACAGAGCTCTACAAACAATGGTGAGGACCTTTACTTGGCTGACAGGTGACACACTATACTCTCTCCTCTGACTCACTATAAAAAAAGTAAGCTTGAAGTTTAGGGTAAGCATGGCGATTTTCCATCCTTCGATCTTAGCCTGTACACTGCCCAGTCTCTTTGAGGAAACCCTGACCCACATGTCCCTGAGAGCAGAGGATTATTGGCCAGTAAATGGGTGTGGGCACATGTGGGTATTGTGCCAGGCCTAAGCTACTTGTCAGAAGTCTGTGCCTAGAACAATACTGCTTGGTCACAAATAAAGCAGAATTTCTGAATTGCGTCCCCTCAAAATATGTGTTGAAGTTCTAATTTTCCTTGAACCTCAGATTATGACCGTTTTTGGAAATTGTGTCTTTTCTGGGGTAATTAAGTTAGAATGAAGTCATCAAAGTGGGCTCTTTTCTGATATGCTCAGTGTCCTTATAAAATGGAGAGATCAGGACGCCAAGAGACACACAGAGAGAGCATACGTAGATGAAGCAGACAGAGATCGGGATGTTTCTTCTTCAAGCCAAGGAAGGTCATATTTTTATCAAAATGCCAAAAACCCATAAGGGAGCCTGGGACACATTGTTCCTCAATGGGCCCAAGTCTGTTGACATCTTGAACTTGAGACTTCTGACCTGCGGACTCTAAGAGATTGAATTTTTGTTGTTCAAATCACCCAGCATATGGCCTTGCTACCTAACTAAAACTGTATTTTCAGCAGTGACTCTTCAGAGAACCCAAAACTAACTCATAACTAGACTTGAGCCTCCTAAACTACCCTTGATAATCCTTCTGCTAACATATATCATTAAGACAAAGTATATAGACCAATGAAGAGCATCATTGTAAATGAAATAAGTCACACAAAGACAAATATTACAGGTCTTCTTTCATTGGGGAAGCTGGGCATGGAAGAAAAAAGAGAAACATGAAACTATAAGGTTTATTGAGAACTGGGGAAAGGGGAAAAAAGGATGGGGAAGAACAGATGTCTACCAATGACCCATGAGGAAACTTAAGAGGTGAATGAGAAAATCATATTGTGTCTTAGTCAATGTTCTGTTGCTATGAAAAGACACCAGGACCACAGCAACTCTTATTAAAAGAAAGCATTTAATTGGGGCTGGCTTACGGTTTCAGAGGTTTAGTTCATTATCATCATGGCAGAGAGCATGGTGGCATGCAGGTAGGCATGGGGCTGAAGAAGGAACTGAGAGTTCTACATTCTGATTCACAGGTAGAAGGAAGAGAGAGACTCTGGGCTTGAAATGTGCTTTTGAAACCTCAAAACCCACCTCGAACCAGGCCACACCTCCTAATCCTTTCAAATATTGCCACTCTCTATGACCAAGCATTCAAATAAATGAGCCTAAGGGAGCCATTCTTATTCAAACCACCACACATTGCATGTGTGAAAATGTCAGCCATAATGAAATCATTTGTACACTTAATGCAGTAATTTCAAATGAAGGTATAGGTGCAGATGGAGTGTTCACACCCCTAATTTCTCAAATAAAACAAACTTTTTTAAAACTGGGGAGAAAGAGAAACATTGCCAAAATCATATCTGATCAGTTTGTTGCCTGTGTGGTGAAGCATAAGTCAAGGTACAATTAGTTCTATGATGCGATGAAGTTCAGATATTTTCCAGCAACGTCAAATATTAGGGAAAATCCATGTGTCCTCTCACAACAGGGACAGTCTGTGTTCATAAGACCTATTTCATGTGTCTCTTTTTGAGTGAACAGAACACAGCATTTGCACTCTACCTCACAAGCAGAGAAGACCAGGCCATCTAGTCAACAGATACAAGTAGATTTGATATCAAGAAAAACAGAAAAGTGGATGTGAGCATTGATAGCTAATTTTGGTCATCGCCTTGACACACCTAGGAAGAGAGATTGAGTTGAAGACTGCCTCCATCAGACATATTGGTAGATTATGTCTGTGAGGCATTTTCTTGACTTCTATATGGAGTAAGAGGGGCCAGCCCACTGCAGACAGAACAACTTTTACAAAGGTGGGGCCTGGCCTACTCAAGCTTGTGAGCCTGGAAACAAGGCTGTGAGAAGCATTCCTCCACAGGGTTGCTTGGGATTCCTGCCTTCAGTTTCTGCTTTGGCATTTGTCAACAGTAGACTGTAACCTACAACACAGATGAAAACCTTTCCTCCTCAAGTTACTCTTGGACATGTTATTTGTCACAGCAACAGACAGAAAACCAGGACAGACATGTTCTGTTTTATCCCCTCCCTTGTCATGAGACTGAGAGCTCTACATTCAGGACTCCAGGTACAAGATAAAGTCAACTGGATACATTGTCACTGATTTGAGGATGGCTACCTTGAATAACCATGAAGCTCCCAGAGTTTTTTCAATTAGAAATTCCATGATATTTAAGAATAATCTAACCTAACACTCCAGCCTAACCCAAGCTGAAGCTGTCTCACTCCTGTGAATCATATTTGACTGGTCCTCAAAAGCAAACAACCCATTTAAAAAACAGTAAATTGAAGTTTCTCATTGTTCTTGGTTGCTTAGTTCATAGTCATTGATGGAGCCTTCCACTATGACCTACGTCCATGTGACCCACAGAAACACTTTGAGTAGCAAGATGGTGGCCATGGCTTCTCTGCATTCCTAACTGGTCTCCACTTCTTCCTACTTTCTGGTACAACTGTTTCTTCTGGCCACCTAAAAGTAGACTTTTTATTGATTCTATCCATTCACCTTTTAGTATGACCCTCTGGAGCTCTGAAATAACAAAAGACAAATAGTGTCTGCTCCTAAACTTTCCCAGGCTACTTTAATCAAAGTTCTTTCTGGAAGCCTCAATTAGTCAACTACCTCTAATAAGTCAGATCCCAACAGAATAAGCCAAAGCATTGTCCCAATGATTTTTGTTGTGTTACAATTTTATGGTGTAAAAAAATATTTCAAATGAGTGGAATGCTACTTGGGGCCCAACACCCTTGTAGTTCCAGAAAGATTTGCATGGCAACCATCTTTGCTTTATCTGGGGTTTCTTCTTCCTTGTACTGCTAAGTGCATGAGGAGCCCTGTTTCAGAAGCTATGGGCTGTCTAACCTGTTGTCCCCAGCTGTTCTAGGTAGGGTCTTCTAAATGGATGGCCAAGAAGTTGTTGAATGTGGCAAATCTGTGCATTTCTATGAATGACTGGTAGATATTTTACCAACACATCCAGGAGCTTAGAATACTTTAAAGGAGTGTTATTTAAGGTAAATAAGGGATTTGATAGGGATCTGTAATGCTAATGCAGACATAATCTACTCTCTCTTCTTAATAGTTAATTGCCTTCATGTTTTAGATGGGAGGTTGCTAAAAAGTATTCATACTGCATCCTCTGAGGCCTTAGGTTTCCATCTATCATATGGCTTTAGTAGGAAAAATAGCATAAAATCTTACTTGAACAACTAAAACAGTCAAACAAACACAAATGTTAAAAAATACAAACAAGTTAATCTTAATATAATAAAATTGTTTATTTAAATTTGACCATCTGGTATGAGCATGACTATGGAAATATATTTATGTATTCCTGTGGGAGTATAAAGTGAAGCAACTTTTCTGAACGGCAGTTTGACAAATACTTTTAAAAGAGTTCATTGTAACTATAACCTTTGACCCACACCCAGTGACTTTACTCCTGGGAGCCTTTTGTAAGGTGATGATAATGGGTATGTATAAAGATTTATTTACCATGGTGATTATTGAAACATTATAACAGCAGCAGCTAGAAAAAGACAAACAGCCAATAAACTGAATGGCTTTAAACTGTTATTATTCTAAACAATGTTATGTTAGAGAGGCCCTAGGAATTTGTTACCTAAGAATCATTAGTATGAGAAAATATTTAAGGTGTGCTGCTGAGTTTTAAAATGAAAGTTTTAAAATGGTATTTTCAAGATACCAGTCCTTGTAAACATCATACAAATGCAAATTAAAGATATGAAAATTCAACTTTGCTTTTCTCTGAAGCTTGGACTTCTTAGTGGTTTTTCTTTCCATGTTCAGGCTGTTCTGAGCTCTTCAAAGAATTTTATAATAAGTATGTAATATATTACATAGAAAAATGTTTCAAAAATACTTAATCTCATACATAAAAGTTTCAGCTTCTCACTATCCTCTTGTTAACAAAAAATCAGGCACATTTTTCCCAACTAGACTTGGACTGAGAGGCTAGATAAAGAAAGAAAGAAAGAAAGAAAGAAAGAAAGAAAGAAAGAAAGAAAGAAAGAAAGAAAGTTTCTTAAACTTTTCTAAATATTATAGAGCCAAACAGCTTTTTATGAAGGCTTGAGAATGAATAGACAATTCCAAAATCAGCCTTGACACTCTGCTCAGTTTTATTTGAAATAAAGAATGTGCACTTGTTATTAATAGCTTCTGTCTTTCTCTGGAGCTTTCCATGTGGGATCAGAATCGTTTCATGACATCAGCTCGCAATGACTTCTGCATCCCTAGCAGTCAATCTGAGCAGGTCTCCTGGTCCTGCTTAGATTACAGATCTAGACTGGAAGGAAATAGGGTCATAGATACCTTTAAAGATGGTACTTAATTCTTTCTTTTATGTATTGAGATTATAATTACAGCCTTTCCTTCTTCCCTTTCTTTCCTTCAAACCCACCAATATATCTCTCCTTCCTCTCTTTCAAAATTGCACCCTCTTTTTTAAATTAATTGTTGTTATATACATATGTGTGCCTGCATGCATGTAAATTCCTACATACATACGTACAACCTGCTCAGTCTAGATAATGTTATTTGTATACATTTTTTTTCAGGGTTGACCATTTGAATTTGGATAATCGAGTTATGTGTCCTTCCCTGAGGAAGATTATTTCTTTGATTCTCAGTGTTTCTCAGCTGCCTGTAGTTCTTCTGTAGGATCGTGACCTGGTGAATTTTCCTCCATCCAAGTTACTCTTTTCTTGTGAGACTTTATCAGTATAGCTTCCGACATTACTAGGAGACACAATCTCACAGCAAGCTCCCCTTTCCTCTAGCTCTTACAACCTTTCTCCTCCTCTCTGCAAAGATTCCTGAGCTGTGGGCCTAGGAGTTATAATGTAAATATGTCATTTGAGACTGGTCTCCATAACTCTGCATTTTGACTGGTTGTGGTTTTCTGTAAAGATCACCAAGTTTGAAGAGTAGTCCCTGCGAGCTTCCAAAGGAGGGAAGCAGGCAGCAGTCTTACCCAGTTATGCAAACTGTGGACCTCAGGAGTCCCCAGCATGGCACAATAACCCTATGTGAGGTAGTGAGTGGCACACACACACCTTGACAGCAACCAAGAGCTCGGTAATTGAGCTTATGACCTGCTCAACAAGAGGAAAATCATGCCTACTGGAAATCTAGTCAACTATCCCAGGCTAATGAAGCCATAGACCTTTTTTAAAATTCTTTTTATTTTATTTTTTATTATATATTTTCTTCATTTACATTTCAAATGTTAGCCCCTTTTCTGGTTTCCCATCTGAAACCCCCTATCCCCTTTCCCCTCCCCCTGCTCAGTCAGCCACCCACTCCCCTTCTCGGCCCTGGCATTCTCCTACACTTCACAGGACCGAGGGCCTCACTTCCTACTGATGTCAGAAAAGGCCATCCTCTGCTACATATGCTGCTGGTGGTTTAGTCCCCGGGAGCTTTGGCCATAGATTTTGTAAGGAAACTAAAACTATCTATTTTCTTCATTCTTTAACTTTATTTATTTGTTGTTTGTTTGTTTGTTTATTGTGTGTTTTTTTTTTTTGAGACAAGGTTTTTCTGTGAGGTCACCACTCCCAGTTTACAACTACCAATTTTTTAAGTCAGCACAATCTCTAATTATATTCTAAGTATTTGTCCTTATACCCACAGATAAGTCTAGTCCTCACACCTCATCAAGTTACTTTCTCAGTGTAACTTTCATCTTAATTATTACCAAGGCAATCTAACGGTTGTATATTACATATCTCTGAGTCATCCCTAACCTCTATTCTAGAACTACAATCACAAGTAACTAATTTTGATATATAAATTTGGTGTTTAATATTTTTGTATTGTATAAAACATATAAAGATATAAGATATGTACTATAGTATTGAATACACATTATTGTTCTCATGCAGATTTTATGGCATTATAATGTTATTATCCTGAAGATGCTGTTTTTCTTAACTTTTACTGTTATACAGAGAAAAAATAGTCATAATAATGGATACTTCTTGTCAAGTGCAAAGAACACACAGCTAAATATCATTAGTAGTAGTAATTTTATTATGTGAGGGTGAATTTTAACCTTCCAAAGCAGGTGACAAGTATCATAGTTTTGAAGTTATTCTCAGTTATATTTAGACCATCTCACACTTTCAGGGGACCAGCACCAGCTGACATTTGGGGACCCACTGAACTGTTTGTAATTCCATGTGTCACCTAGATGAGAAATTACTTGCCTAAGACAGAGGGTCCTGTAAGTCTACAAATATCTGCTTTTTTCATAAATTAGCTGGCTTCCCTCTACTTGGTGAATTCCCCAGGCATTATCAAAACTTTAAGGTCATATCTAGTTAATGGTTGGCTAGAAATCAATACACAAAGAGAGATGGTTTCTGATAAAGGTGGGTAATAAGCAAGTTCAAGCTCAACAAAATAACTGTCCTTTCGCTCTTAGATATTGAAAAGAATGTGCTAGACTGCTCTATGGTTGGAAAAATGTAATCCTACTCCACTACCTCCTGAACTAATTTGCTTTTTAACTAGGTCCTCTTTTTGTTCATCCTGTACTGTGCTTAGCTATTCAAAGGTCACCTTTCTGTTTTCTTTTCTGCTCATTCTAAGGTAAAGCATCAACCACTATTTTCTGACACCACAAGAGCTCAGGTTCTAAAACAAATCGGTTCCTCTTTGATGTTAGCAGCTACCTTGTGAACTGATCCCTGGGGCTCCCAGTGCCCAAGGCTCAGCCTTACTGTGGCTTTCCCATCTGGCAAACAACCAAAGCTTACCATTCCTCCTGCGCAATCACCCATGTGATTGATGTACATGAGCACATGTGTACGTGTGAATGGGTGAGTGTGTTCACGCATTTGTTAGCATAGTGTTTGGCTCATTCCTCCACGCAGACTGTAGCAATAATAGTGAGACGGTTTTTCATGTAGTAAATGAGTAAGTAAATGAACCAATGAGCAATACCTCACCTGCTCAGGACCCTAGCTTTGATCCTCTTCTCACAGCTGGATTCCACCTGCAGACACTATACTGTGCCACTTCTCTGATGTTGCCAGGGTCAGCAAGTGATGTTCTGCAAACACTAGGGAGCCCACCTTTTCCTTTGCACTGCCCCTCCCTGGTCCTTAGCATCGGACATGGCTCCCATACAGTCCACAGACCACATTTGTCACTAGCTTTCTTCAGCCCACCAGCAGCTATGGCTGCCTCCTAGATGAAAGCCTAGGCCTCTCCAGTCTGTAGTCAGTCCCACTGTTTGCTTGATCAGCCTCCCTTAATACGTGCAGAAAGGACTTTTGATTTCTAAAATAAAAATAACAATAAGCATCAACAGGAGACCTCCAAAGGAGGAAATAAACAGAAAGAAAGCGGTCACAAGCTTTTGCTGAAGTCACTGCAAATGGAGGGAGATATAATATTCATGGATAGAAAAACTCAGTCCAGTTAAGATGCTAGTTTTGTTTTGTTTTGTTTTGTTTTCCTTTTTGGTTTCTGTTTGTGTTTATTTGTTTTTGTTGTTGTTGTTGTTTTGAGACAGGGTTTCTCCATGTAGCCATGGCTATCCTGGAATTCACCCTGTAGACCAGACTGAACTCAGCAATCATTCTGCCTCAGCCTCCTGGTGCTGGGATTAAAGGCAAGTATCACCACTGCCTCGCTAACACTAACTTCTTAAAATTTTTGTTTTAAAATAGGGCTGTGCACTCTATCTCTTGATAGCCTGAAGCTCACTCTGTAGCTCAGGCTAACCTCAAACATGTGATATCCCAAGCTCTGCCGTCTGAGTTCTGCGGTTATATGTACATGTGACCACTAAGATAAAATGTAATCTATAAGTTTATGTATAATTATTGATAACTAAGGATTTTCCAGTGAAAAATCTCTAAAGATTTTTATTAAGAAACTGTTTCTAGGTCTATTTGTAAAAGCAACAGAGATAACCAAAACAAAACTAAGAGAGAATAAGATTAGAGGAGTCACCTTTATGACTTCATAGTCTACTGTAAAATACTCAGACAGTACTGTATTAGAAAGTATAGAAACACAGAAATCACCGTCCAGAAGGACAGTTACATGTATATGACCACTTGATTTCTTTTAATAAACTCCAAGGCAACTTAATGTGTTTTCAAAAATTTATGTTGTAGGAATAAGATATCTCTATGCAAATGCATGAACCCACTTAATATCACATCATATAAACATTAACTCCAAATGAGCTGTTATGAGAAGATTTTTGATATGGGAGTAAAAATACAATATTTATAAGAATAAAAAGTTAACCCAAACTAAATTAATTGCTCTATGAAAAATTCTCTTATGAGAACAGAACAAGGTATAGAGCCAGGACTCTTGTTAATCATATCTAAGCAGGCATTTCTGTCTGCACATAAAGAACACTCAGAACTCGAATAAGAAATGCACCTACACTATGAATTAGCACTTCATCCTAAAGGATGCACGGATGGCAGATGAGTATATGAGATGCTAATTAGGAAGAAAAACAAAACACACTGTGGTTGCTGTGTTTCCATTTGAGTCACTAATATGAAATCACTCCTAAAAGCTAACTATGGCAAGTGGTAACAAGAATCCAATATCACTATCTCTCTTTTGTATATATTGCTGATGGGAATGTAAGGGTTTGATAGGTTCATCCAACATAAAAGTCCTCTTAACTAGTACATCCTGTGTTCATGGAAAAACCTGTATACAGATATGATAAGAGTTCCGATCATGGTTCTCTTGAGAGAAAATACCTTGAGTTCTTTTTTTATAATTGGATATTTTCTTTATTTACATTTCAAATGTTATCCCCTTTCCCGGTCACTCCTGAAACTCTCTATCCCATAGTTCTCCCCCTGCTTCTATGAGGGTGTTCCCCCACTTTCCCACCCACTCCCACCTCCCCACCCTAGCATTTTCCCTACACTGGGGCATCAAGACTTCACAGGACCAAGGGCCTCTCCTGTCATTGATGCCTGACAAGGCCATCCTCTCCTACATATGTGGTTGGAGCCATGGGTCCCTCCATGTGTACTCTTTGGTCAGTAGTTTAGTCCCTGGGAGCTCTGAGGGTTGGTTGGTTGATATTGCTGTTCTTCCTATGGGGATGAAAACCCCTTCAGCTCCTTCAGTCCTTTCTCTAACTCCTCCATTGGGGACCATGTGCGTACCAATGGTTGGCTGTGAGCATCCACCTCTGTACTTGTCAGGCTCTGGCAGAGCCTCTCAGTAGACAGCTATATCAGGCTCCTGACAGCAAGCACTTCTTGGCATCCACAATAGTGTCTGGGTTTGATGACTGTATATGGGATGGATCCCCAGGTGGGGCAGTCTCTGGATGGCCTTTCCTTCAATCTCTGCTCAACACTTTGTCTGTGTATTTCCTCTCATGAGTGTGAGTATTTTGTTTCCCCTTCTAAGAAGGATCAAAGCATCTATACTTTGGTCTTCCTTCTTCTTGAGCTTCATGTGGTCTGTGAATTGTTTTTTGGGTATTCTGAACTTTTAAAAATGGGGTACAGAGCTAAACAAAGAATTCTCAACTGACGAATATTGAATGGCCAAGAAGCACCTAAAGAAATGTTCAACATCCTTAGTCATCAGGAAAATGCAAATCAAAACAACCCTGAGATTCCACCTTAAACCAGTCAGAATAGCTAAGTTTTTACTCAGGTGACAGCAGGTGCTGGACAGAATATGGAGAAAGAGGAACATTCCTTCACTGTTGTGGGATTGCAATGGTACAACCACTTTGGAAATCAATCTGGCAGTTCCTCAGAAAATTGGGCATCGTATTACCTGAGGACCCAGCTATACCACTCCTGGGCATATACCCAAAAGATGCTCCAACATCTAACAAGGACACATGCTCTTCTATGTTCATAGCAGCCTTATTTATAATAGCCAGAACCTGGAAAGAACTCAGATGTCCTTCAACAGAGGAATGGATACAGAAAATGGGGTACATTTGCACAATGGAATACTACTCAGCTATTAAAAACAATGACTGCAATGAAATTCACAGGCAGATGGATGGAACTATAAAATATCATCCTGAGTGAGGTAACCCAGTTACAAAACAACACACATGGTGTGCAGTCACTGAAAAGTGGATATTAGCACCTTGAGTTCTTAAAGAGAAGAATAAACCAACAACTGAGACTTGGGGACAAAACTCAGCAGCATTGGCTGACCACATTTCAGTAACACTATGGAAAGAGAAAATAGGGCAGCAGAAAACTCCTAAACACAGGCGCAGGCCAGGAACAGAGAGCCACATGACTCCCACTGGCAGCACAAGGAGGATTTTGAGGTGATGACTACTCGTTTTGTTGGTGTGGTGGTCACAAATATGTACACTTGAGCAAACCTCTCCCTCTCCTCTCCCTCCCCCTCTCCCTCTCCTCCATCTCTCTTCCCTGTGTCTCAAGACAGGTTTTTCTGTGTTGTCCTGGCTGTCCCAGAACTCACTATGTAGACCAGGCTAGCCTCCAAATCAAAGATCCACCTGACTCAGGTTTCTAAGCGCTGGGATTGAAGTGGGCGTGCACTTCTACAGCCTGGCCTTCTCCAGGCATGCTTTTTCTATGTGGCCTCATAGTGATAGAATCACTCTGTATAATCCATTCTAATTTTACAGTACTAACTTTCAATGTAATTAAATCTGTGTTTGTATATCAAATTTAATGGTTGTCTCATGCTACGTTGACGTGTTATAAAACATGTATCAAGAGTTAAATATGGCTGGGCACTAGGGTTGAATATGACTGTTAGTATTAGATATAACGTGATAATCATTCTTCTGGGTAAATGGCTACATAAATCTTTAAACTTCAAAGATGGCTTTGCTGGGCCAGAAGTTTTCATTCAGTATTTTTTGGTTTTTGTTTTCTGGGTTTTTTTTTTTCTCCTTTTTTCTACTTGCCAGTGTCTCTAGGCCCTTCCAGATCTGTTTCAAGAATGACAGTAATAGACTGTGTTCTAGGTTTTATAGACACACACACACATAGACACACACACACACATACACACACACACTAAATATTCATAGATCTGTTTTTGCAAGGCTATGTTCTTTTTAAAAGTCTTGATACATTTGTCAAGATATCCTTCAGAAAAAAATGGGGTCCAATTTCATTGCCAGAAGGCAGAGAGTGCCCAGCTCCTGTAGCCTGCCTCCTTAGCCATATTATGCTGAGACCATTAGAGTTTCTGCTTCCTCAAAATCCTTCCCCATCCATGAATGGGGAATCATCTTAGTGAGCCAAAATAACTCTCAGAACCCTGTATGTGAACTTTAACATACAAGGTGGGCATAGTATGTGTATTTGCTTATTGGTTAAAACAAGTAAATACCCTATAGTTTTCTTGGGAATTAGGTTTCCCTATTTAAAGTTAAACTCTTTTGAGTTACTGTTTTTTCTTTTTTTTTTATTCGATATATTTTTTTATTTACATTTCAAATGATTTCCCCTTTTCTAGCCCCCCACTCCCCGAAAGTCCTGTAAGCCCCCTTCTCTCCCCCTGTCCTCCCATCTACCCCTTCCCACTTCCCCGTTCTGGTTTTGCCAAATACTGCTTCACTGAGTCTTTCCAGAACAAGGGGCCACTCTTCCTTTCTTCTTGTACCTCATTTGATGTGTGGATTATGTTTTGGGTATTCCAGTTTTCTAGGTTAATATCCACTTATTAGTGAGTGCATACCATGATTCACCTTTTGAGTCAGGGTTACCTCACTTAGTATGATGTTCTCTAGCTCCATCCATTTGCCTAAGAATTTCATGAATTCATTGTTTCTAATGGCCGAATAGTACTCCATTGTGTAGATATACCACATTTTTTGCATCCACTCTTCTGTTGAGGGATACCTGGGTTCTTTCCAGCATCTGGCAATTATAAATAGGGCTGCTATGAACATAGTAGAGCATTTTTTCAATCAATAATCACTAACTCATCTCTGAAGCTGAGATCCCCAAATATTTTTTATTTGATATATTTTTTATTTACATTTCAAATGATTTCCCCTTTTCTGGCCCCAAATATTTTTAATCAACACAGAAAAAGAAATCAAAAATAGTCATACCAAGACTTTTTTCATTTTATATTTTATATTATAATTTTATATTATATTTTAATATTTTATATGTATATAACTCTTTAATCTAGGCCTTAAGAAATAATGAATGTTGGCTTCTTTTATATTTCTGGTTAAAAGATAAGCATAAATAGAAATTCTAGAATTTTCATCAAACTCTCCAAAAGTTAGTGCTTTACATCACATCAATCAAGAGATGCTTTGCAGATATCTGTTCGAAAGGAGGTTCTGTTCTCTGCTGATCAGTACAGGGTACCACGTTGCTGCCTTCAAGAATTCATAGGCCATATAGGCAAAGTGGCAGGAGAGCATCTACCCTGGATGTGTGAGAGTTAATCAGGAGCGATTCCTCCCAACCAGGGAAGACAGTCTGAGGACAAGGAGGCCCTGATGAGATTATGACAAGTCTTTTAAAAAAATGTTGAATTCTGTGCCCTGAGGAAGCCTCTCCTCTCCCCTCTTCTTTCCAGATGCAGCAACCTCACAGGATGTTGGCACAGAGAGGCTGACTGGGGGAAATCTGTACACCTGCAGCCTGTGACTGTTGGTGGGTTTTTCTTTTGTCTTTTTTTCCTGTTTGTTTAATGTATATTTTTTTTCCTCCAGCCTTTGAGACATAGTGACACACATTTTTGCTTCAGCAAGTGCAGTGCTGTAGCAAAGGAAAAGACACTCCTTTAGTAGGGAAGGCTGAACTTCAGCAAGCTGGTGTCTAATGATGCTTTATTGATTTCGGTGTTGTTGTTTTGAGACAGGGTCTCACTAAATAGCACTATCTGATTTGAAATGACCTATGTAATCCATGCTGGCCCTACACTCACTGCTAAAGGCAGACACTACCACAGCAGTGGTTTGTTAACTCTTAATTATAAGAATTACACATTCCAGAGAATGACAAGTGAACTCCCAAGACCTT